>NC_052324.1:7528227-7845013 GCF_016432855.1 Salvelinus namaycush | reverse complement strand
GGACAATGACATACTTACAAAGTTGTGGCAAAATGGCTTAAGGACAACGAAGTCAAGGTATTGGAGTGGCCATCACAAAGCCCTGACCTCAATCCCATAGAAAATTTGTGGGCAGAACTGAAGAAGCGTGTGCAAGCAAGGAGGCCTACAAACCTGACTCAGTTACATCAGCTCTGTCTGGAGGAATGGGCCAAAATTCACCCAACTTATTGTGGGAAGCTTGTGGAAGGCTCCCTGAAACGTTTCAGCCAAGTTAAACAATTTAAAGGCAATGCTACCAAATACTAATTGAGTGTATGTAAACTTCTGACCCACTGGGAATGTGATGAAAGAAATTAAAGCTGAAATAAAAATCATTCTCCCTACTATTATTCTGACATTTCACATTCTTAAAATAAACTGGTGATCCTAACTGACCTAAAACAGGGAATTTTTACAAGGATTAAATGTCAGGAATTGTGAAAAACTGAGTTTAAATGTATTTGGCTAAGGTGTATGTAAACTTCCGACTGTGTCTGTATATATATATATATATATATATATATATATATCATCTTTTTTTTTTACAGAACTTACTCTTGAAGTGGTAATAGTAGAATACACAAGGTGCAATTTCAAATTGGGTGGTGAATTATCAGTTTTCCTCTTGACATGTCAGTTATTGCAGACCAGAAAGCTATTTATTACTCTTCAGAAATGTCCAGATCAACTAGCCCATGTCAGGTCGTTTTTTTAGCCCAAAGATTTTGTTGTAATGTTTGAGTCACTCAAATATCACATGAACACACACAAGACATGGCAAATGTGTAGAATTGCTGGAAATGAGTTTTAAAACGGATGTCTTCCTCTTGACAAAATGTGTAGATTAGCACTAAATAAGCTTTAAACCCTCAAAATGTTCTTTCCACCATAAATAGGGGTGTAAACAGTGCTTGCTCCTCAATGCTGGAAAGGGTGCCTGAGTGTAATAGTTTTTGATCCCCTGATTTAGCAGACACTCTTAACCAGTGCAATTAGGGTAAAGTGCATTGCTCAAGTCCACATTGACATACCTAGTCAGCTCGTGGATTTGAACCAGCAACCTTTCAGTTATGGGCCCAATGGCTTGACCACCAGGCTATCTGTCAATTGAGTAGGAGCAATGTGATAAACATCATGAGAAAGTGCTGCTGCTGAGACTGCAGGGAATGCAGTTGTTTTTAACATCACCAAGTGTACTAGGAGAAAACAGAACACCAGACAAACTACTCTGCACCTGATCTGAAAGTGTTAACCCTGTCACCCGCCAAATCCAACGTGAATGCTGTTCATGGGAATCACAGTGGATGTAATTCCCATCTCTGCTGTGGTAAGACCATGGATGCGTCCCAATAATCGATACAGAGAAACTTCTTTTTAACCCATCCCTGCACCAATCCAATGCTTTTAGATTTGTGGGAAAGAGTGAACGAGTGCACACTTCAAGAGAAAGGAGGTATTATTGGGATGCACCCCACGGATTGTCACGTGTGGATCAGAGTGCCTCTCTCCTCTCCAACAGATATCGGACACGACACAATGAATCAATGGAGGCTTTCCACACTGTTATACCTTTTAAATGATCTGTCGGCATGGTTGATTTTCTGCCCGTTTTCTTCCCCCATTTGAGTTAAGTAGACAAGCAGAGCCTATTTCCACCCCATCGATAGATACATAGTATGGAATTTTTATTCCACAAGGATGTTTAAATTAGTCGAAATTTAACATTTTCTATTAACTGGATTTGACTAAGCTCATTTGGGGGAAATTGATTGTCCTCCATAAATGTGTTTTTATAATCTCTTTGTAATATATAATATATAATCTCTTTATTTTTGGCACGCAGGTGAATTTATGCTTGTCTTCTTCTTAAGCACTTAGCTTGGGCCTGCTGGTTTAAATTATGTATGGGAAAAAAGGCTCCCACTAAATGAAAAGCTGTGAAGTTTTTTTCAACTGTATGTGCTGTGTCAAATTCAGAGAGCAGTTCTCTGTTACAGTAGCCTCTCCTCACAGGCACTCAACAGTTTTACACTGCCATGTTTTTGATAATAAAAATTTTCAAATGTGCTAAGTTTAGCAAACAAAATAGTTATTCTGGAAAAATATGGAAACGGGGTTATTTACGCAAGTGTGCTTTACGCAGAGGAAAAAAGGAGGGAGGGTAGGAGGAAGTGATGTTACGAAACCGATGAACTAGCCTAATAATATAGATGCAATTGCTTTGTCTAGTGGTCCTAGGCCTAGTTACACAGTCTGTTTGCTGAATGAATGTGTGCATTTATGTGAGAACCGTGTTTGAGGACCATGTTGGATGACCAACCAGGAGACAGCAATTTACGAATTCTGGTCCCGCTACCACTTGACCTCTTGGACGGCCAGTCCAAGTGGATTATTATTTGTTAAGATGGTGAAGAAACATAAATATGTACAAAAAGGAAAAACACCAAAGGTTTTCAAAACTAAAACTAAAAAACTCATGAAAGGCCTCATGGCCAGCAAACAAACCCAGCAGCCTCAGGGCTTGCCAGCTGGGATACTGACTGACAATCACCATAATTGGCAGCACCAGTGGGGTATACTACGACGGAAGCTAGATCTACTCAGGATTGTATAAAGCTAGTCAGCTTCAGTCAGCTTCAAATTCCAGCTTAGGCTTCATCCATACTACGTAGGTGGATATTGATCATGCAGCTGCCGCTAAGTCAAACAGGCTTTTAACTGTGCGTGCACGTCACACATGGCTTGTCGAACTATTCATTGAGACAATGCCACATTTTCATTTTAGCCGAAATCAACATGAAAGAAAAGTTATCTTGCAATTTCAGCAGGTTATGGCGTGTTAGAAGTGCCGTCTTTTATTACTTATCGTTAATGCCGTCTTTGATGTGCTTTGGTGTGCTTATCAATGCACAAGCACCTTTCTTCCCACTCCTCTCGATAATAGAATTGTTTTAAGTTTTACTGTGCTTGAACTTTCAAAATGCATCCTGTCAAAATGTGTAATAGGAGAGACATTTTCATTTAACTGTTTTTAACACACACAAAAAAACATTTGGTTCATAAAATATTTAATCAGTCGTCTTCCTCAAAAGAAGAGGATGATGACGCAATCTTTGCAAGAGGGATGGATTCACTGTTACTGTAATGCTAAAGATTACCCGTCTGGTTTAAAGATGCACACTTTTATTAGTTCACTTTGGACCAGTCTTACCAACAGGGGAAGCTGTCAACAATATTTCTTCATCATTTTTTAAACATAATTTTTTAAACAAACTTTTTTCCTAAAGTGGATTCAGTACACGCCACAACTGCAACTGTCACTAGACCTTTGCGCTAGGAGGGCAAGGCGACATGGAACATTTTATAAAGCATTTCACTCTGGTCGATATCAGAGTGAGCAGGAAGTCCTGTTTTTGCATGTTTGGCATTTAGCACATCCTGGCAGTGGCTGGCTGGTCTCACGCCGATACAGCCAGTACAGAGACTTTTTAGTTTGTGACCGTATCTCCGCTGTGAGTTAGGCCCCAAGGTAACAGAGGTGTCCACACTTCTTACTGGACAGAACCCACATTTCGCCATGTCAGTGCTCAGCAGACGCCTTATGTGATTTGACATCTCGCCACCTCAAGTGGAAACGGTAGTCATGAAAGGAGTTGGGATTGTGGGTGTGGGTGTGTGTGCGTGCGTGTTAGGTGTTTCACTCTTATATTCTCACGCGGTGTCTCCCGGTTGGACCGGCCTGAGTGCTGCCTGGAGTTAGAATCAAGACTGTGATTATCCGATCAACAGGCTTAAGGCTCGACATGACCACATGTTCAAAACGGCTTTCCCAGAGCATGTGGATTGACCTGTTCAATTCTTTGAGGTGGTATTCTAGAACATGCTTGGTGCTTTTTCTAACTGATGCAAGGGTAATCATAGGTCTGGATCTGTATTGCCTCAAACAGTTGGCGCATTGAAACTTGCACCATTTTTTTTTTCTCCCTTCATAATGATGCATCTCAAAAGCATTATGGTTGCATGTCTCGATACTGTGATGTTTTATTCAAATACAGGGCCCCCTGCTAAGATACAATAAGAGACATTTCTATCCAGTTTTCTGAGCACAGATGCCACATTCGGAAAAACCATGGCAATTGACCTATTTCTTCTCGCACCTCTGCTTTAAGCTTCGATGATGGCGGCCTCATCGTGGGGTTGATGGGCCGTGATATCATCCTGTTGAGTCCATATGCCTGTGTGAGCTGTACTTACAGTACACTACCCCGACTCCTAACGTTTGCCTTGTGTACACTACACACACACACACACACACACACACACACACACACACACACACACACACACACACACACGCACACACACACACACACACACACACACACACACACACTTCCAACAGTCTAGAAATTGGGTGAGATTATATGAGCAGTGTAGATTAAATAAGTCTTCAACACATACAATTAGCTCAGCTAGAGGGGGAGCTAGCTGCTAGCTGGGTGCTATGGATGTATACAGTGTGGAGTAGTAGAGGGGCTAACTGTTTTCCTCTACAGCAGCCTCGCACTCTTTTCACCCCTCTGACAAAACCAGCACTTCAAATATGGACATGGGCGTTACACGCAAACTCTCATCTCAATGAGTAGATGGGGGGGTTTCTCTCTCCTCTTTTTCAGTTTATATTCTTTTTTCTCTTTTTCCCTATTTGTCCCGTAGAAACACATGCATGTGTCGCCTTGAAGCACCATGCAGGGATAATTAATTCTGCCAAATTTTATGAATGTTTTCCACTGATGGGGGAAACAGACGGTGATGGAGGAGAACAGGGGATGGGGTAAGCGAGGAGGGGGGGTGTGACTCTTTGAGGTGTTGCTTGTATCGACTTCCACTCACCCGAGGAGAAGGAGTGAGAGAAAGGAATGCTGTGATCATTTTTTTGGTGCCTCTCTGTCACGAGGATTCAGAGGTTGCCGCTAAGACTTCAAAGCCCCCGGTGTGCCAGGGTTAAGTGTGTTGGAAGGTGGGTTTTGGGGGACGCCTGGCTCTAACAAGCTTATCTCGCCCTTTAAATCAGTTTGGGGCATCAAAGTGTTGGGAGCTGGCTGTGCCAGGGGCGGTCGTCTTTTTTTGACTGCTACCTATGACCGCAAATACAGGTTCCCCTTCAAGCGTGCCTTTGTTTTGGTGGCAGACTTGACAGGTTGGCCAGCATGAGACTACCTCTACGCTGTGCTCTGCTTGGAGGGTAATCGAGCCTCACAATGCAACGTGTCATTCCTTCTCCCTGAAGTAGCCACAGCCTCACCCATTCCTTTAGTGTCCCTTCATGCATAAGGCTGTTTGCAATTGCTGTAATTATAAAAAGAGAGGTTATTTAAAGCCCCATTTATAAGTCCCCCCCTCCCAAAACAGACATGAACACTTCATTAAACAAAGGGGTGAAGCATCTGTACAGGTCTGGTTTTGAAGGAGGTATCTCTGTTTCAATAGAAAACAATGTAAGCCAATGTGTATAATTACCTACATGACATCATGGTAAAGTGCCCTTGTACCAAGATTTTAAATTAGGACCATAACTGTTCAACTAACATACTGCCTCAGAGAGCCAACCCTTTTTATGTTGTTTTCAGAACCCCAAGAGCTGGCTGCTTACTCCATATTACATAACTCTTGTTCTATAAGAGCACAGAAAGATTGACAGCAAGCCATGTCTCTGGCTCCCTATAAGTCAGGGACCCAGGCCTGAGCCTGCCTGCTCTTCCAAACAGATGTCTACAGTGAAAACCTCTTTGAATCCCTGGAGAATGTCTGTCAGAACAGGACTGAAGACCAGCTCAGGAGCAATCTCCTGGCCTCATGACAGATGTTGTGGAGATGTGGGCTCATGTGCACCATATTTGTGTGCTGTGTTTGTGCATGTAATAATGTATGGGATGATGTACAGGCGAGGGTCTTGAGAACATGAGAGAGCGAGAAGCCTCTGTGTTTTGGCCCACATTTATCACGTTCTATATAGCAGTCTTCGGTTCAATTCTGAATTAAGTTGTAAATTGTTCTTTAATTCCAATTTAATTCTTGAATTTGAATTGGCCACACCCCACAGGGAATTGAATTTGATTTAAAGAAAGTAGATTTCAATTAAGTTCCATGAAATTCAAATGGCTTATTTATTCTACACATCACTACTGTATACACCTGTTTATTTTTACATTGTGTCAATTTTACTGCAGATCAAACACTGCAATATGAAAGGGAGCAATCTAACATTTCATGACAATCTTTGAATTATAATCCAAATAATATTTAAAATGGTATGTATACTCTTTGCAATAATAAGTGGCAGATCCTTTTGATAAAAGATTTGTCAAATGAATGAGACTTTCATGTTTCATGTATCAGTTGAATTGCTTTGAATATAATTATACTTCCTTCAATTCAAATTAATTTCAAATTCTGCTTCCTGTGGGGTGTGGCCAATTAAAATTCATGTGTTGAATATAATTAAATTCAGAAATGTAGGATGACATATAGGCTCCTCTGTTTTGTAAATCCAGCTCAGGAAACCCAGATCTCTATCTCGCGCTCTCATTTGTACGACCTCTCTCCTTTTTGACCGCCTCTCTTGCTCTCTCTTCACCCCATGAAGGGGATCGGTGTGCATGGATCTAGCAAGACAGTTACTGTACCGTCAGGGTGTTATTGACATTGAGCCAAATCAAGAGCAGACTGGATCATTTGTGGTTATGGTTTCAAACTATGTCATGGTTGCCATGTTGTGTGTAAAACATTCCCTGTTGCCAGTCATGCGTTTGTATTTATGAGCTACGAATGAAGCCTTTGATCCTTAAGCCATGAATTTAAGTGACCTTTTTGTTGGCATGTGAAAGAGATTCAAATGATGTTACAGAATGGACAGTTTGTGCTCTTTGGGATGCAGCCTGGGATGATTAGGCATTCCACATGCACACATTGGGTTGTTTTTGTCCTCTGATTCAAAGCTATGCTGATTCATGCTCAATTATAAAAGATGAACCGAAAACGCTCATAATTCTGCTCAGACATCTCGCTTGATCTCCCTAAATGCACCCGTTTTATACTCCACGGAAACCCATCTCATCATGGACTGCTCTCAGGTTCTTCCACTTTAGATTCAAATTATTTGTAATTTTCTGCATTATGACTTCCCGTACATTACTCATTGAGCATAATTAACACAGAATAAATGTAGGGGAGCTAACCCTGACAATCCATTGACTTCATTCCATGGAATCCTGCATGGGCTTGGTAATAGTGTGCATTCTGTACACACTAGTCAGAAACCTGCACTGTTGTGTTAGCTCTAAATAATTGAACTTGGAGAAAACTGAGCATCTCTGACACTTTTGTTAAGCTGAGTCAGAGGTGATAAAGTAAAGTTTTTCTCTGTTTCTATCTCTCTCCCTCACCCTTCACACTCTCTCTCACTCTCGGTCTCTCTCAGGTTGACATGCTCCTGCCTACTAAAATTACCGGCATCATCACCCAGGGGGCGAAGGACTTTGGCCATGTCCAGTTCGTGGGCTCCTACAAGGTGGCCTACAGCAACGATGGAGAGAGGTGGCTCGTATATCAAGATGAAAAACAGAGGAAGGACAAGGTGAGCCGTCCTCACTCCATTAACAGCACTGCTTTCCTATGAAATGCATGTAACCCAAACCCTGCATGCCATCAGTAGTGGAAGGAACGGTATCCACCAAAACCCAAGCATAATATTAGTAGATGTAAAAGGCCAACGCTATTTTGACATGCGGTAAAATCCCAAAGGAATCCAAATAGAAATGTTAATTTTGCAACCAAGAATTGAATCCAACTGAAAGAAAAAGTGAATGAGTGGGAAAAGCACAACGAGGAGAAAAAAGACAATAAATGCCCAAGCGAACAATCAAACACAAAACAACAATTGACAGAATGAATGGAGAAATGTATTGTGCTGCTTATAGCTGTCAAGCTCTGACCCAGTCTCATCGCTCTGTGTTGAGCGCTGCATCTTCCCGTCTCAGGCTCCAGCACAGCTTGCTGAGGCCTCTCTCTGACTTTCTCTTGGCATCCTGGATCAGATAAGGGCACGTTGTCTAGCAGTCCTGGTCGGCATGCTGCCTGAAATTGTGTTTACGGTCCTTCAACAGAGTACACGTGACCATTCCAATCGCCCACGCTAGCAAACGGAAAGGGAAGGAGGCTGTGACAACACTCTGCTGTCAGAAGAGCAGCAGCATTACTGGGCCTGTTGTTTTAGAGGAGGCCTGTTTACTTTGCTGCTCTCACTGGGTTGTTTAATGATAAGGATTTCCTGGAGCTTCTGCTGATGATGGTCAGAGCAGGGCTAACCTGGGAGGAAACACACCTACACATAGACCTAAAAACATACACACACACACACAGATCTCTTGATTTATGCAAGCCTTTAAAGCACACTGGCAGCTTATCTTTCTTTAACAGGCTACAGTGAACTAGATTCTCCCAGAAGCATGAATCCACAAAATAAGCATATGACAAGTGATCAAATTAGTTTAATACAGTAAATTGCTGTCTTTTTTCATATGCGGAACAGGGTGAAGATAAAGATTCTAATATATACAGTGCCTTCGTTAAGTATTCAGTCCCCTTGACTTTTTCCACATTTTGTTACGTTACAGCCTTATTCTAAAATGGATTAATTCGGGGGGGGGGGTTCAATCTACACACAATACCCCATCATGACAAAACAAAATCCGTTTTTTTTAGTATTCAGTACTTTTTAAGTACTGTAGTGTTTTGTGTTTTGTTAAAACACTTTTGGCAGCGATTACAGCCTTGAGTCTTCTTGGGTATGACGCTACAAGCTTGGCACACCTGTATTTGGGGAGTTTCTAACATTCCTCTCTGCAGATCCTCTCAAGCTCTGTCAGGTTGAATGGGGAGCGTCGCTGCACAGCCATTTTCAGGTCTCTCCAGAGATGATTCGATCAGTTTCAAGTCCGGGCTCTGGCTGGGCCACTCAAGGACATTCAGAGACTTGTCCCGAAGACACTCCTGCGTTGTCGTGTTGGAAGGTGAACCTTTGCCCAGTCTGAGGTCTTGAGCACTCTGGAGCAGGTTTTCATCAAGGATCTTTCTATACTTTGCTCCGTTCATCTTTCCCTCGATCTTGACTAGTCTCCCATTCCCTGCCGCTGAAAAACATCCCCACAGGATGATGTTGCCACCACTATACTTCACAGTACATGTCGCTTGGCATTCAGGCCAAAAATGTAATTCTTGGTTTCATCAGACCAGAGAAACTTGTTTATCGTAGTCTGATAGTCTTTAGGTGCCTCTTGTCAAACTCCAAGCAGAATGTCATGTGCCTTTTACAGAGGATTGGCTTCTGTCTGGCCTCTTTACCATAAAGGCCTGATTGGTGAAGTGTGGCAGAGATGGTTGTCCTTCTGGAAGGTTCTCCCATCTCCACAGAGGAACTCTGGAGCTCTGTCAGAGTAACCATCGGGTTCTTGGTCACCTCCCTGACCAAGGCCCTTCTCCTCCGATAACTCAGTTTGGCAGGGCGGCCAGCTCTAGGACGTGTCTTAGTGGGTCCAAAGGTCTTCCGTTTAAGAATGATGGAGGCCACTGTGTTCTTGGGGACCTTCAATGCTAAAATGTTTTTTGTCATTATAGTGTATTGTGTGTAGATCGATGAGGAAAATGTTGTATTTAATACATTTTATAAATAAGACTTAACGTAATAAAATGTGGAATAAGTCAAGGGGTCTGAATACTTTCCGAAGTCACTGTATATATGATGGTGGCTTGTTACGACACATATCACCCTCCAATGGGCACACATCAATTTATGCCAACATGTACAAATACATCTTCAGTTTAGCGGCCCATGCCTGAAAACACTTCTCCATCCGCCGCTCAAATGCCTCGCTTGAGGAGTTTATAATTTCAACCACAAGATGATCTTTGGATGTGGGCCACCGCTTACCGAGTGTGAGTTTCAGCCAAGCAATCTCAATTTTAAGTACTGGAAGAATTCCAAGCGTTTGGCAAGCCTGGCAGGGCCGAGAGAAAAGTGATAAAATATACACTGTCAAGATCATAGCAACCTTTGTGTTGAAATCTATAGTTCCTCCTCAGGATTTGTGGCCAGAAAAAGAGTACAGACTGAGAATACAGTGATACTATAATGATGCTATTCATAGGTAGTGAAACAATAAAATATGCAATTCACAAAAAAAGCATCCTATGTCCTATTATCCTTACTCAGGTTCTACTGCATCTTTTAGAGCAAGGCCTGGGGGGATATTAATCAGTGTGTCCCAGCACAGAGCTGTGAGGAGCTTTCCAGATATAGGACCTTTCAAGGTGTTTCCGCCTCTCAGTCGAGTGGAGCAGGTGATTAATGCTAGAGGACACATTAGGCTTCCGGACTCCAGAGACTTTTCCTGTCACGCCACAGGCTTGGAGAGGTTGGCCTGGGCTAAGAGATCTGTCTGTCTGTGTTTCTGTCTCTGTCTATAGATTCAAGCATGAGTGTCTGTGAGAGAGAAAATCTGAAATACAGTGTTTGTGTGTGTACAGTATGTGTGTGTTTTTATGTGCACATTCATGCATGCATGTTTGCGCGCAAGACAGAGAGAGTGTGTACGTTTGTGTGTGTGTGTGTCTCAGTCTGGGTGGGTGTCTGGCTGGGCACAGCATTGTACATATTCTCCTCAGGTCTCTCCCCTCCTGAGCCTGAGTGTGGCAGAGACTGCAGGCAGTTAGATCTAGATGACGAGTGGAGAGGCCTCTGTCAGCATATAGATACTCATGGACACTATAACAATTTATTTATTTATTTATTTTATTTTATTTAAACTTTATTTAAGTAGGCAAATCAGTTAAGAGCAAATTCTTATTTTACACTGACAGCCTTCCCTGGGCAAACCCTCCCCTAACCCGGACGACACTGTGCCAATTGTGCGCCACACTATGGGACTCGCGATCACAGATGTTTGTGATACAGCCCGGTATCACACCAGGGTCTGTAGTGATGCCTCTAGCACTGAGATGCAGTGCCTTACACCGCTGTGCCACTCGGGAGCAAACCAGGGACATGCAAGCTGTCACTCACTTATATGTTGCATGTAGTTATAGAAATACTGTTTATATTAAAGTTTGGACACACCTACTCATTCACGGGTTTTTCTTTATTTTTACTATTTTCTACATTGTAGAATAATAGTGAAGACATCAACACTATGAAATTACACATGTCCTAACCGAAAAAGTGTTAATCCCGTTAATTTAATCAAATGCTTTTTCTGTGTAAATTGTTTAAAATGTTAAAATACGTGTCACATTACACATTTAGCAATGACAAAATGCATTTGAAACTTCAGGCAGAGTAGAACTTTTGTATGACTTAATGCAATTATTTTATCAATAGGAGTGGGGGAAAAAGTGCTTGTTAATTGACAAGCACACCACAGCATACCAAAGACGGCATTAACAATACGTAATAAAAGAAAGAAATCACTTCTAATACGCCATAGCCTGTTGAATTTGCCAGATGACTCGGATTTCATTTTTATTTCGGCAGAAATGAAAATGTGGCACTGGCTCACCCATGGATTGATGTTTCAGCATTTTCTCAATGAAGAGTTTGGCGTTTGACTAGCCACATGCAACATGAATGCGCGGTCCACAACCCAGCTCGAGCAGGCTTGAGTAAGCGGCAATTGCACCATCAATATCCACCTTCGTAACATGGATGAAGCCTGAGCTGGATTGTGAAGCTAACTGAAGCTGGCTAGCTTTAGAATACCCAAAGTAGATCTTGCTTGCATCGTAGTGCACCTCTTTGGGCTTTGTCCTGACCACGTGATCGGACTGGGAAAAACTCTGGGCCCTAACGACAGGCTTTATATGCCCTACTCACCATGCTCAGTTAGAACTGCAGTAATTCTAGAGCTCTCAGCAGCAGACTCTCATGATATGAGAGCTATTGCTGGTCATACACAGGGCCCCAGAAACGCCATTGAGACGTCACCCTCCCTAGAGGGGGAATAAGCTCCGTTTGTATTAGCGATTTGAGGAATAATTTGGGAATTGAGCAGCCTGAAGTGGCTATGAAGTGGCTTTCAGTGGGAGGATAATGCAGACATTCTCACTGCTCTCTTGTTTCAGTAAGGAGCAGAATTATTCGAGTGGAAATGCACTGCGGCTTGTTCAAGTGTCATTACTTCCCTCAAATCCTGTGCACGATGAAGAAGAACATGTCAATCTATATCACAAATGGAATGTTTCACTTTTCAGACCTGCCAAACGTACAGTACATACCAGTTAGAGTAACATCATCATTTAATATCCCTGGGTCTTGGGGACCATCAGAATGCATTTTGTAAGAAACGTTTTTGCTCCCTGGTGGGGGCTCCAGGAACACGACTGAGAAAGCCTACTTTCCATAGAAAGGATTCTGGTTGAACGTTTTCTCGGGGTCATAGTTGGCTAATTTCAACCGCTCAATGGCAGAATGTTTTCAGCACCTGCTGGGGTCCGGCCCACTGGTTTTACATTTCACATAACGACGATGCCGAGTCCCATTACATCCCAATTAGATAGTCATAATCACACTTGTTTAATTGAAATGATCATGGACTTTAGCTAAGCTGTCCCAATAGGTACATATCATTCTACTGTTGATTAACCACACTTAGGCACAAGGCTTTTAATTATCAACAACACAGTATACATCCCAATACGTCAATTATGCTTGTTTATATTGGAATATGTCATGCTTGCACGTTTAACTACATATCAACAGTGAGATTGATCATTTGCTTCTGGGCCGTAGTTTTGCATGTCTATTGGGTCTTGTTGGATACTATAGCACTAAGAATGGCCTGCCGTGAGGCAAAGGACAAAAGGTCGCTAACTCCGCTGCCATGTGTTTTCTACGGCCAAAAAGCACAGGTCGTGACCATACCTCCTAGCATTATGGAATGCCCTAACCCTAACCCTAACCCATCAGAATTATGTAGCCTACACAGCATGTCCATCACTCTTTGTCTTCTTCTAACCTTTGCTCTTTCTATCCTTTCTAATCTCACTTCTGTGCATAATGAGGCTCACATACACTAACAAGCTTGCTGAGATATGTGTGGGTGTTCAAGATCACCATTAATTTAATCTCATTCCCACTGTCCTTCCTTTCGCAGGTGTTCCAAGGAAACTTTGACAATGACACGCACAGAAAGAACGTGATAGATCCGCCCATCTACGCCCGATTTGTCCGGATCCTTCCATGGTCGTGGTACGGAAGGATCACTTTGCGTGCAGAGTTACTGGGATGCACAGAGGAAGAGTGATCACCCTTCCTCCTCATCTGTCCACCTATCCCCCTCTCCCCCCTTTAATACTGGATCATCTATCCCAGATTCAGTGTTTCAACATAAACTGTGCAACCTGTAAAAATAAATCATTTTCAAATGGATTTTTCAAGAATATGTGTTTGGTTATGATGGGTTGCTGTTTGATTTAAACCTGCCCTTGTCCTGGTTTTGTCCCTTTTTTGTTTTCTTATTTTTGTGGTAAATGTCTTTTTATTCCTCTCCAGATTTTTTTCCCATCATGTTTGGAATGAACCCGTAACATATTTGATGGGAGGGGGCTGGAGTGTGGAGAGGGGAATCACACTGTGGTTTAAACATATTGCCCTGGAAGCTACTGTACAGTGTCACTTTTTAACAAAGAAAACGTGAAACCTGTCTATCATGCTTCATTGGACATTGTTAACCCCACTGAAACTTATTTCGGAACTATCCCAAAAATCATTAAACTATCACAACTAAATACTACAGTGACAGATATATATTTACTTTTGATTATAACACCTCTTCAAGCCAGGCTTTTAACATTACTGACAATGTAGGGCAAATAAAATACAATAACAATGCTCAATGCTGTTGTATTAAATGTAAAACACTAAATAATTGCATGGTGCATAAATTATGATATTAAAAGTTTATTATGACATAATTTAAAACTCCTTCCCTAAGAGAAATTGCTTTGGTTTGGTTTAACGTGCATTTCTCAATAGTTCTGATACACACACTGCAAAAGCTTAAAAGTGGACGAATAACAAGGACAAAAGTGTCACTGCAGTATAGATACAGAGGTTGATGGACTGGCTGATTGAAGTGTGTCCAAATACTCTTGAATTTTCTATCTCATCTTTAATTTATTTACATGCATTTACATTTTGTGTTTGAAAGATCTCTTCTTGGAATGTCACATTTTTAGAATTGTATACATTGTTTAGACTTTTGTTTATTTTCTCTGCTTTTGTATCCTTGTGCCCAATCCTCCTCCTGCCTTTACAATATCATTTTTAATCAATGTGAAAAGCTCAGGATAGAAGTCACCCATCCATACCCACACAAAGAGTAAGCCCTCCTTTGAATAATAATATTTGACAATATGTTATGTGTACAGACATTACCATGCTAATGAAATAAATCAAATTATATTAAAAATCTATCACACAAATTATTATATTAACTTCACACAAAAAGCTTTCTATTCATGTGTTTTCAAAAGAATATAAATACATGTAAGAACTTTGAATATTTAAATAACTGTACAATGAACATTATCAGTTGTTACAGTATGTCACTGTATTTCAGTGTTGCATTTGAAAGTATCATGACATGCATCATGAAAGTATAATATGTCTTAGATCCATGGACACGGCATTAGCATCATGCCATGCAACTCACTTTTTATAATGGATGTATTTGGCTGTGCATAATGGTTTTTATTTAATTTTTTAATATCTTGGCTTTTGATCAAGCTATTTATGAGTATATCTTGTCAAGAAGTTTCTGTGTCCATAACGTTGTCTTTTTGATTGATCATTCTAGATCGCTGTCTGTGTGCGCTTTTCACACAACGGGATCGTTACTAACCAATGGAGATGTCAGCATGACATATGAGGAGGGATACAGTATCAAATATGTCCATGTCCACAGGCACATTATGTTACAGGTCTTTTACCTTGCACTCACCATTGGTGCATTGTAAAACCTTCGCTAACTGGTGAAGGGGAACCAATAAGTCAATTTTGTGTTTCTGTGTCTACTCAGTCTGAGTATCAAGCGCTATATAGAAAAGTGTACCAATGATATGCTAATTAGTCCACGCCTGCAGAAGAGAGTGTCAGAAACTACGACTGTGTACAGCTGAGAAAGGATTCTGCTTTTTCGGTCTTTCCGTTTGACCAATAAAAAAGATGTCTGTGAATCACATGGCTTGCCTTCTTTTTGCTCGCAAATGTGTCACATTACCCTACTTTAATAATGTAATGCTCTTCTCTTGTTCTCTGTGGTCATGCTCTACTTTCTCCCAGCGTCTAATTTCACGTGGCTGTGCTGCAGCGTGTCGTCTTCATTGATTTACCTTAGGCAGCCATGCTTAGTTCCTTTGTAGCACATTCAACTTCATTTTCTTGGCTGTGGCAGGAGATCAAAACATGATTCGAAGGCCAAACATGGAAATGCATTGTCCAGTAATGATTCAATCATTTGTGAGCGCTTATGGGGAGATACAGTGCCTTCAGAAAGTATTCATACCCTTTGACAATTTCCACGTTTTGTAGTGTTACAAATTGGGATTAAAAAGGATTTGTCTTTTTTTTCCCTATGATCAACACAAACTACTCTAATGTCAAAGTGGAAGAAAACTTTGTTTTAAGATTCATGAAAAATAAAACACTCATATCTTGATTAGATAAGTATTCAACCACCTGAGTCCATATACCGTTCAAGTTTGAAGCTTAAATACACTTAGATTGGAGTCATTAAAACTCCTTTTTCAACCACTCCACAAATTTCTTGTTAACAAACTATACTTTTGGCACGTCGGTTAGGACATCTACTTTGTGCATGACAAGTAATTTTTCCAACAAGGCAGGCTCCCACTCAGCCCAGTCCAAGCTCTTCTCTCTCCTGGCACACCAATGGTGGAACCAGCTTCCCCCTGAAGCTACAGTAGGACAGCAGAGTCCCTGTCCATCTTCCCGAAAACATCTGAAACCCGACCAGAACCTTCCTAAGCAGAGCCAGTCCTAGTCGGTCCCTGGATGGGAGATCCAATGCTGCTGGAAGTGGTGTTGGATGACCAGTAGGCGGCACTTTTCCCTCTAGTCTAAGGATATCCCAATGCCCCAGGACAGTGAAGGGGACATTGCCCTGCGTAGGCGTGTCGTCTTTTGGATGGGACATTAAACGGGTGTGGTCATTAAAAAGAGGGGTTTTAACCCTGGTATCTTGGCTAAATTCCCAACCTGGCGCTATTCCATCATGGCCACATAATCATCCCCCTCATTCCTCATCGGCATATATCACTCCTCACCTCTCCACCTGATAGCTGATGTGTGGTGAGCATTCTGTCAAAAAATGGTTGCCCTTCATCGCCCAGGTGGGTGCTACACATTGGTGGTGGATGAGGTGAGTTTCCTCCTACTATGAAAAGTGCTTTGAGTACCTCAGTTGGTAGAAAAGCACCGCCATATAAATCCAATCAATTAAAGAACATCTTAAATATTCCCAGAAAACCCCCTTCTCACCCTGACCCCCCCCCCCCCCCCCAAATAACTAACACTCGCACTTTACTTTCCCCCCTTAAAAGCTCTGACTTTGCTGATAGCTCCTTTATTGAGGAAAATTAATCTTAAGATGAATGCACTAACTGTAAATTGCCTAAAATGTCATGTAATGTAAAATGCAGTTCCGAATCACGCCTATCTGTTATTACAGATGGTCGCTGTATTTCAGGGCTATAAATCACTGTTGTAATAATAATAGATGGGACTTATAGCGCTTTCAGGGACCCTAAGTTGCTTAACAATTGTAGAAATGAAAAGAAAAACATGAATAAAGAGAGGGGTGGGTTCAAAGAAGGGAAAGAGTGCGATGTATCAGTGTTTGGGCAGGGTAGGGTTGGGATTTGGATACAAACCCGGTTTAGGGTAAAGGGTGTGATTGGGGTTAGGGTACAAACTCGGTTTACGGTAAGGGGTAGGGTAAGGGTTTGAGGTAGGTACTGCACAGTATGGTGAAGAGATGAGTGTCTTTGCAGTGTATTTCTTTGCTCGTATTTGTGTGGGAGGGGGCTAAAACGTAGGCCTTGTAAAAGAGGTAGGGCTGTAGGAGGGACTGAAAGATAGTGGTGGACTCCGAGTCATGGATGGCTGGAAGGAAGGAGTTCCAGAGCCTAGGAGCAACCTTGGAGAAGGCCCTGTCGCAGAAACTCTGGAGCTTCGACCTAGGGATGACAAGGTGGCCTGCTGTGGTGGAACGGAGTGCACGTGTGTGTTGGTATGGGAGAAGAAGGTCTGAGAGGTAAGGGGGGCAAGGTGGTGAAGGGTTTTGTAGGTCATAAGGAGGATCTTGTAATCAATGTGTTGGGAGAGAGGAATCCAGTGGAGTTCACAGAGGACATGGATGATGTGCTGCCAGGACTTAGTGTGGGTGAGGAGTCGGGGTGCAGAGATTTGAACCGTTGGAGCTTATAGAGGGAGCTTGAGTTGATGCCGGAAAGTAGTGAGTTGCAGTAGTCAAGATGGGAGGAATGCATGTTTCAGCGGCAGGACAGGAGAGAAAGGAGCTAAATTTGACAATGTTGAGGAGGTGGAAGAATGAGGATTTGACAGTCTGTCTTATGTGGTGGTCAAAGGACAGTCCATGATGTCCAGGATGACACCAAGGTAGTGTGCATGGAGGGATAGACAGTGGTGAGGTTGCCAGCTTTGGTGAGGGAAGGATTCAATGTGGGTCAGAGGTGGGTTGAGGAGGGATTTTGTGCAGAGGTAGATCTGGTGTCATCGGCATAGCAGTGGAAGTCAAGGTTGAAGTGACAGATGGTCTGACCATGTGGGAGGATGTAGTTGAAGAGTAAGGGACTCAACACAGATCCCTGGGGGACACCCTATATAACTGCAGCTGAGTCTGAGGTGTAGCCATTGAGGGAGGTGTTTCATTATTATTTATATAACTAGGCACGTCATTTACAATGTCAGCCTACCCCGGCCAAACCCGGACGACGCTGGGCCAATTGTGCGCCGTCCTATGGCACTCCCAATCACAGCTGGATGTGATTCAGCCTGGATTCGAACCAGGGACTGTAGTGTCACCTTTTGCACTGAGAGGCAGTGCCTTAGACCGCTGCGCCACTCGGGAGCCGCCCCCAATAAAACAGAAAACAAAAAGTTGTATTGGGTCCGGTTTGTGAGGTATGATTGCAGCCAGGAGAGTGGGGTGCCCTCAACACCCAGACCCCCAAGCCTGGTGAGGAGGATATGAAGAAGAAAAAAAGTGGCACTCAGGTCAAGGAGAATTAGGATCTTGAGGGCACCAGCAGATGTGAGGAGGTCATTGATAACTTTGAGGAGAGCCGTTTCAGGACTGTGGAGGGGGTGGAAACCAGACAGGAGGGGCTCGAACAGGTTGTAAACTAGCAGGTGGGTTTGTATTTGGGAGGCAACAGTGCGTTCCAGAGTCTTGGCTAGGAAGGGGAGGTTGGCAATGGGGCGGAAGTTATTGAGGATGGTGGTGTCCAGTCCTCACTTTTTTGACTGCAGCTATTTTGTCGATGGAGGGACAGTTCCATGGGCGAGGGAGAAGTTGTCGATGTGAGTGATATACAGTATGGACACAAGGCAGGCAGGCAGTCTTTGAAGAGAATAGTTGGGAGAGGATCCAGGGAGCAAGTTGTATTCTTGGATGACATGATGAATTTTGAGATATAAGGAAAGTCAATAGGGGCAAATTCAGAGATCCTAGTTTCAGGGGTGACAGTTGGGAGGTTGACAGGGGGAGGGGCGGCTGAGGGAGATTGATCAGTCAGTGATGAGTTTATTTTGGCGATCTTGTCCTTGAAAAACTGAAGGAATGAGTTGCAGAGTTCAGCAGAGGGGATAGAGAAGGTGTAGTCAAGGGGCTGAAGTACACTACATGACCAAAAGTATGTGGACACCTCCTCGTCAAATATCTAATTTCAAAATCATTGGCATTATTATGGAGTTGGTCCCCCCTTTGCTGCTATAACAGTGTCCACTCTTCTGGGAAGGCTTTCCACTAGATGTTGGAACATTGCTGAGGGGACTTGCTTCCATTCAGCCACAAGAGCATTACTGAGGTCGGGCACTGATGGGCGATTAGGCCTGACTCGCTGGCGTGTTCCAATTCATCCCAGAGTTGTTTGATGCGGTTGGCGTCAGGGCTCTGTGCAGGCCAGTCAAGTTCTTCCACTGATCTCGACAAAACATTTCTGTATGGACCTTGCTTTGTGCATGGGGGCATGATCATGCTGAAACAGGAAAGGGCCTTCCCCAAACTGTTGCCACACAGTTGGAAGCACAGAATCGTCTAGAATGTCATTGTATTCTGTATCGTTAAGATTTCCCTTCACTGGAACTAAGGGGCTTAGCCCGAACCATGAAAAACAGCCCCAGACCATTATTCCTCCTCCACCAAACTTTACAGTTGGCACTATGCATTGGGGCAGGTAGTGTTCTCCTGGCATCCCCCAAACCCAGATTCGTCCGGCAGACTGCCAGATGGTGAAGTGTGACTCATCATTCCAGGGAATGCTTTTCCAATGCTCCAGAGTCCAATGGTGTCGAGCTTTACACCACTCCAGTCGACACTTGGCATTATGCATGTAGATCTTAGGCTTGTGTGCGGCTGCTCGTCCATGGAATCCCATTTTTGAAGCTCCCGATGAACATTTATTGTGCTGACGTTGCTTCCCGAGGCAGTTTGGAACGCAGTAGTGAGTGTTGTAACCGAGGACAGACAATTTTTATGCTCTAAGCGCTTCAGCACTCAGCGGTCTCATTCTGTGAGCTTGTGTGGCATACCACTTCGCGGCTGAGCCATTGTTGCTCCTAGATATTTCCACTTCACCATAACAACACTTACAGTTGACCGGGGCAGCTCCATCAGTGCAGAAATTGGACGAACTGACTTGTTGGAAAGGTGGCATCATATGACGGTGCCATGTTGAATGTCACTGCTCTCTTCAGAAAGGCCATGATGCTGCCAATGTTGGTCTATGGAGATTGCATGGCGGTGCGCTTGATTTTATACACCTGTCAGCAACGGGTGGGGCTGAAATAGCCAAATCCGCTATTTTGAAGGGGAGTCCACGTACTGTTGTTTATTTTTATTTAATTTAATCTTTATTTAACCAGGTAGGCCAGTTGAGAACAAGTTCTCATTTACAACTGCGACCTGGCCAAGATAAAGCAAAGCAGTGTGACAAAAACAACAACACAGAGTTACACATGGAATAAACAAAAAACAGTCAATAGACAATAGGAAAATCTATGTACAGTGTGTACAAATGTAGAAGAGTAGGGAGGTAAGGCAATAAATAGGCCATAAGAGGCGAAATAATTACAATGTAGCATTAACACTGGAGTGATTGATGTGCAGATGATGATATGCAAGTAGAGATACTGGGGTGCAAAAGAGCAAATAAATAACAAGATGGGGATGAGGTAGTTGGGTGTGCTATTTACAGACTGGCTGTGTACAGGTACAGTGATCAGTAAGCTGCTCTGCCAGCTGATGCTTAAAGTTAGATATAAGACTCCAGCTTCACTGATTTTTCCAATTCGTTCCAGTCATTGGCAGCAGAGAACTGGAAGGAAAGGCGGCCAAAGGAAGTGTTGACTTTGGGGATGACCAGTGAAATATCCCTGCTGGAGCATGTGCTACGGGTGGGTGCTGCTATGGTGACCAGTGAGCTGAAATAAGGCGGGGCTTTACCGAGCAATGACTTATAGATGACCTGGAGTCAGTGGGTTTGGCAACGAATATGTAGTGAGTGCCAGCCAACGAGAGCATGCAGGTCGCAGTGGTGGGTAGTATATGGGGCTTTGGTGACAAAACGGAATGCACTGTGATAGACTACATCCAGTTTGCTGAGTAGAGTGTTGGAGGTTATTTTGTAAATGACAACGCCGAAGTCAAGGATCGGAAGTGGATTGGAGATGCTTAATGTGAGTCTGGAAGGAGAGTTTACAGTCTAACCAGACACCTAGGTATTTGTAGTTGTCCACATATTCTAAGTCAGAACCGTCCAGAGCAGTGATGCCAGTTGGGCGGGCTTGTGCCGGCAACAATCGGTTGAAGAGCATGCATTTAGTTTTACTAACATTTAAAAGCAGTTGGAGGCCACGAAAGGAGTGTTGTATGGCATTGAAGCTCGTTTGGAGGTTTGTTAACACTGTGTCCAAAGAAGGGCCAGATGTATACAGAATGGTGTCGTCTGCATAGAGGTGGATCAGAGAATCACCAGCAGCAAGCGTGACATCATTGATGTATACAGAGAAAAGAGAGTGGCCCGAGAATTGAGCTCTTAGACAGCAAATTGGTTGTATATGCGTGACCTTGAGGGAAAGGTCAGCCTAATACAATGCATACATCCACTATGTTGGGAGTCTGGTCTCCTCTCTAACATACAGGATAGCTGTGTGTTGCCTAGTCAAGTCACACTGCTCCCAGATACATCTGCTGCTCACGGTAGATCTGACCTAAATAAGATACAGGAGAGGAGTTTTGTTGGCGGTCTTTGAAGCTTTTTGGTCACATACTTGACCCACTTCAATGTTCCATAGGTAACTGGAATGCCAAATAACATTAGCAACAATTTCATTAGTGAAGCGAATGCCACACTCAAGAGTGGCCTAGTTCTGCCAAAGACTCCCCACAGACTACACAAACAAGATAACGAGAAAGTTTTTGTACCGTACGTGAAATCCATGCGCCCCCAATCGTGAGTGTGACAAGCATACAGCCATGCTGACAAATTAGGTAAGTGTTTACGACAAAGATCTGCTATAAATAACTAGCATTGGCGTCTTAGGTAATTCAGTCTCTTCTTGGAAAACTGCTGACAAGGTCCTGTGATGGTTCGCATATCAAATGTTCCTCAATTATTTGACTGAATAGTTGTTTGTCCTCACACTGCTTAATATACAACGTGAGTTTACTGTATGGTCCCGAGTTTACTGTATGAATGAAAGCATATTATAATCCGTTTTGCGATTTTAACTGTATTAGAGACAACCTATAAACAATATTATAGAAAATAAGGGCTCTAGGAATCCAGTGGAGTTCACAGATATATAAGAGAAGTTTCATCTGATCTCTGGAATAGCATCTGTAAACATGTTGAGTTGCAGCTGATCTAATTCCATAGGGCTATTAAATTAAAATGTTATAGGTGGCACTCTGGATGGAAGCTAGATACCTGCATTCAATTTTACTGGTAGCTCTGTTCTATTGTCTGGTTTGAAAAGGGCTCTGAAACATAACATTATGACTATAACTACTGTTCCCTGAAGGAGGGAAGCGAGGTACAACACATCACTTTGGGGAGTTGTACTCTCACGACTTCGACTGAAGAACTAAGATCGCGCTGACAAGGCCAATGAAAACTGTGCTTTGCTGGAAGCCCCGCCCTTCCACAAGTGATAACTTTGAGGCTCGGATTCCTTCCTTAATTCAGTACCGCTCTTCAACGACCCCAGAACCGGCGGCGCTGGGCCAAACAGGTGTTGTTCCTCGTTTCCCTTCTTCGGGGAACAGTAGTCAAAATATAACATTCCCTTTGAGTTGGTATTCTCAGTAAAATACATCACAATGGGGAACTGCAATCCAGCCCCAAGCCGAACCCAACGGATACCAAATGAAACGACCTATTGCAGACCACCCAGACATCTAACCCGCAAATAGTGGTAGTCTAGGCAGCACGCAGTTTGTGCAATACCCAATTACACACTCCTGTCCCAGCTTTAAGCACACTGTGGGACCTTTGTGGGCTATACTCGGCCTTGTCTCAGGATGGTAAGTTGGTGGTTGACGATATCCCTCTAGTGGTGTGGGGGCTGTGTTTTGGCAAAGTGGGTGGGGTTATATCCTGCCTGTTTGGCCCTGTCCGGGGGTATCATCGGATGGGGCCACAGTGCCTCCTGACCCCTCCTGTCTCAGCCTCCAGTATTTATACTGCAGTGGTTTATGTGTCGGGGGGCTAGGGTCAGTCTGTTATATCTGGAGTATTTCTCCTGTCTTATCCGGTGTCCTGTGTGAATTTAAGTATGCTCTCTCTAATTCTCTCTCTCTTTTTCTCTCTTTCTCTGTTTCTCTCTTTCTTTCTCTCTGTCGGAGGACCTGAGCCCTAGGACCATGCCTCAGGACTTCCTGGCCTGATGACTCCTTGCTGTCCCCAGTCCACCTGGCCGTGCTGCTGCTCCAGTTTCAACTGTTCTGCATGCGGCTATGGAACCCTGACTTGTTCACCGGACGTGCTACCTGTCCCAGACCTGCTGTTTTCAACTCTCTAGACACAGCAGGAGCGGTAGAGATACTCTGAATTATTGGCTATGAAAAGCTAACTGACATTTACTCCTGAGGTGCTGACCTGTTGCACCCTCGACAACCGCTTTGATTATTATTATTTGACCCTGCTGGTCATCTATGAACATTTGAACATCTTGGCCATGTTCTGTTATAATCTCCACCCGGCACAGCCAGAAGAGGACTGGCCACCCCTCATAGCCTGGTTCCTGTCTAGGTTTCTTCCTAGGTTCTGGCCTTTCTAGGGAGTTGTTCCTAGCCACTGTGCTTCTACACCTGCATTGCTTGCTGTTTGGAGATTTAGACTGGGTTTCTGTACAGCACTTTGTGACATCAGCTGATGTAAGAAGGCCTTTATAAATACATTTGATTGATTGATTGATTGTGGGCCACACTGGGAGCAGTGACATCCATGCAATAAAACCTCACAAAAGTGTGTGGTGATGCCCAACTCACCTCTGCACAAATATCCCCAATACAAATAACCCTTACACAGCCTGGAGATGTGTTTTGAGTAATTGTCCTGTTGAAAAACAAATGATAATGTAACGGTTGTTGGAAGGAGAGGACCAAGGTGCAGCGTGGTACGTGTCCATATTTATTAAATGAACACTGAAATAACAAAAATAACAAAGAATAACGACAGAAACAGTTCTGGCTGGTGCAGACACACAACAGGAAACAACTACCCAACAAGCACAGGTGGGAATGAGTCTACCTAAGGGTGGTTCTCAATCAGAGACAACGATAGACAGCTGCCTCTGATTGAGAACCACACCAGACCAAACACCTAGAAATACAAAACATAGAACAAAACATAGAATGCCCACCCCAACTCACGCCCTGACCAAACCAAAATAGAGACATAAAAAAGGAACTAAGGTCAGGGCGTGACAGATAGTCCCACTAAGCGCAAACCAGATGGTATGGCGTAATTCTGCGTAATGCTGTGGGGGAACCATGCTGGTTAAGTGTGCCTTGAATTCTAAATAAATCACTGGCAATGTCACCAGCAAAGCATCGCCACACAAACATTTATATATGCAGGCCTCTACCACTACCCTGAGAGAACTTTATTCAGTATATCATGCTTCCCTCGGGTTCATTACAAATCAAAAATGTCTAACACATCACTGTGATCTCTCCAGCACTTTTGGCTGGTGGTCCTTGGCCTTGTGTAGGCTTGAACACTGATATACACTGATTTATAAGGCTATACTAGCCAAAATGCAATTTGTCTCTGTTCTTTTTTAATCAGGTCGGTAAATACATATCAATTGTTTCATTTGCTTTTAACAGTACCAAGAATTAGAACAGGTCATGGTAGAAATCGTTTTAGTTGCTCAGCTCTGTGGTCCTGGAATTCGGAAAGTATTCAGACCCCTTGACTTTTTCCACATTTTGTTATGTTACAGCCTTATTATAAAATTGGTGAGACTGTTTTTTTCTTCGTCAATCTACACACAATACCCCATAGTGACACAACTGAAAAATCACAATTAGATAGTTGTTCAGACCCTTTACTCAGTACTTTGTTGAAGCACCTTTGGTAGCGATTACAACATCAAGTCTTCTTGGATATGACGTTACACTCTTGGCACACCTCTATTCTGGGAGTTTCTTTCGCTCTTATCTGCAGATCCTCTCATGCTCTGTCAGGTTGGATGGGGAGCGTTGCTGCACAGCTATTTTCAGGTCTCTACAGAGACGTTCGATCAGTTTCAAGTTCAGGCTCCAGCTGGGCCACTCAAGGACATTCAGAGACTTGTCCCAAAGCCACTTCTGCGTTGTCTTGGCTGTGTGCTTAGGGTCGTTGTCCTTTTGGAATGTGAACCTTCAACCCAGTCTGAGGTTCTGAAAGCTCTGGAGCAGGTTTTTGTAAAGGATCTCTGTACATTGCTTCGTTCATTTTGCCTCGATCCTGAAGAGTCTCCCAGTCCCTGCCGATGAAAAACATCCCCATAGCATGATGCTGCAACCACCATGCTTCACTGTAGGGATGGTGCCAGGTTTCCTCCAGATGTGACGCTTGGCATTCAGTCCAAAGAGTTCCATTTTGTTTTAATCAGACCAGAGAATTTTGTTTATCATGGTCTGAGAGTCTTTAGGTGCCTTTTGTCAAACTCCAAGCGGGCTGTCATCTGCCTTTGACTGAGGATTGGCTTCCGTCTGGCCACTCTACCATAAAGGCCTGATTGGTGGAGTGCTGCAGAGATGGTTGTTCTTCTGGAAGGTTTTATCATCTCCACAGAGGAACTCTGGAGCTCTGTCAGAGTGATGATCTTGTTCTTGGTCACCTCCCTGACAACGGCCTTTCTCCTCCGATTGCTCATTTTGGCCGGGCGGCCAGCTCTAGGAAGAGTATTTGTGCTTCCAAACTTCTTCCATTTAAGAATGATGGAGGCCACTGTGTTCTTGGGGTCCTTCAATGCTGCAGACATTTCATGGTACCCTTCCCCAGATCTGTTCCTCGACACAATCCTGTCTCAGAGATCTATGGACAATTCCTTCGACCTCATGGCTTGGTTTTTGCTCTGACATGCACGGTCAACTGAGGAACCTTATATAGACAGGTGTGTGCCTTTCCAAATCATGTCCAATCAATTGAATTTACTACAGGTGGACGCCAATCAAGTTGTAAAAACATCTCAAGGATGATCACTGGAAACAGGACTCACCTGAGCTCAATTTCGAGTCTCATAGCAAAGGCTCTGGATACTTATGTAAATAATCTTATTTTGTTTTTATGTCATTATGTGGTATTGTGTGTGGATTTCTGGGGAAAATGTTTTATTTAATACATTTTAGAATAAGGCTGCAATGTAACAAAATGTGGAAAAAGTCAAGGGGTCTGAATACTTTCCAATAGCAATTGTATATACACACTACATGACCAAAAGCATATGGACACCTGCTCGTTGAACATCTCATTCCAAAATCATTGGCATTAATATGGAGTTGGTCCCCACTTTGCTGCTATAATACTCTTCTGGGAAGGCTTTCCACTAGATATTGAAACATAGCTGCGGGGACTTGCTTCCATCCAGCCACAAGAGCATTAATGAGTTCGGGCACGGATGTTGGGCGTTTAGGCCAATAAATCCCAAAGGTGTTCGATGGGCTTGAGGTCAGGGCTCTTTGCAGGCGAGTCAAGTTCTTCCACACCGATCTCAACAAAACATTTCTGTATGGACCTCACCTTGTGCACAGGTAAATTGTCATGCTGAAACACGAAAGGGCCTTCCACAAACTGTTGCCACAAAGTTGGATGTACAGAATCGTCTAGAACGTCATTGTATGCTGTAGTGTTAAAATGTCCTTTCACTGGAACTAAGTGACATAAACCATGAAAAAAAACACCCAGACCATTATTCCTCCTCCACCAAAACCTACAGTTGGCACTATGCATTGGAGCAGGTAGCGTTCACCTGGCATCTGGCAAACCCGGATTCATCCATTGGACTGCCAGATGGTGAAGCATGATTCATCACTCCAGAGAACGTGTTTCCACTGCTCCAGAGTCCAATGGCGGCGAGCCTTACACCACTCCAGCTGACGCTTGGCATTGCGCATGGTGATCTTAGGCCTCTGTGCGGCTGCTCCCATGGAAACCCATGAAGCTCCCGACAAATAGTTATTGTGCTGACGTTGCTTCCAGAGGCGGTTTGGAACTCAGTAGTGAGTTTTGTAAATCGAGGACAGATCATTTTTACGTGCTACGTGCTTCAGCACTCATTGGTTCCATTCTGTGAGCTTCTGAGGCCTACCACTTCACGGCTGAGCCGTTGTTGCTCCTCGACGTTGCCACTTCCAAGTAATAGCACTTATAGTTGACCGGGGCAGCTCTAGCAGGGCATGATTTTGACAAACTGACTTGTTGGAAAGGTGGCATCCTATGACGGTGCCATGTTGAAAGTCACTGAGCTATTCAGTAATGCCATTCTACCACCAATATTTGTCTATGGAGATTGCATGGCTGTGTGCTGTGGGCAGACCGCACCACCCTCTGAGAGCCCTGCGGTTGCAAACGGTGCAGTTGCCGTATACAGCCTGTACAGGATGTTCTCAATAATGCATCTGTAAACATTTGTGAGGGTGTTGAGCCTTCTTCACCACACTGTCTGTTTCGGTTGACCATTTCAGATTGTCAGTGATGTGTACGCCGAGGAACTTGAAGCTTCTCACCTTCTCCACCGTGGCCCCATCGATGTGGATGGGGCGTGCTCCCTCTGCTGTTTCCTGAAGTCCACGATCGGCTCCTTCGTTTTCTGAACGTTGAGGTTATTTTCCTGGCACCACTCCACCAGAGTCTCGTCGTTGATCATGTTCCACTGAGCAAACAATTTCTGTACTTACAGCATTCTTACAAATGCATTTTTTAACAGGTTTTTGCTTGGCGGGCCATTTCATGAATGCAACTGTTTATGTAAAACTAATTAAAAAAAATGATTTTTGCTGTGGTCCCTGAGACTGATGAGGTTGATTAGTATTGCTAAAGGCATGACTGTTACAATCATAGTCTTCACTGTGGATTTGACTTTCACTTGACCAGAATCAAGGGATTTCTTGGAACTAATCCTATGACAACACAGCACGCCAGCACAGAAATGGTCTCTGACATTGTCTCTGAAAAAAAAGCATTACGTAACAGCAATTAAAAGTCACAATGTTGAGCTTCACCTTGGACTCGTATGTCCTCTTGTACAAATATTTTCTCTCTAAGTGTCTGAGTCCAGAGGGAACATTCCTTTGGCAAGTCTTAATATGATGAAATTACCAGCCAAGTAGAGTCATTGAAATCCTTGCCAGCATCAGAGGATCAGTATGATGAGTTTTAATTGAATATTGTGGGAGCAACTCTAATCCAATATAATGTATTTCATGAAAGAGCTTACCAGGCCTGGGTTGTTTGGTTAAGCATGAAGACCTATTTGGACCTATTTGGTGCACTTTGTGTAACGGATAATTGTCAATGTCCTGTACATTACCTTGGAAATAATGGATGACACAGCAGGAGCCGAGACCCTTTGCGGAGTTCATTTTTCCAAGGTAATGTACAGAACGGAGGCGTTTATCCCACTTACACCACAGTTGCCAAAGAAAACAATTAACAATTATAACAAATGTATTGGTATATATATATATATATATATATATATATATATATATATATATATATATATATAGATATTATATTTTTTTAAGCATATGTATACTTTCTCTTCTTTTGGTTGCAAGAGACGTGACCCAGTTGTTCGTTCGTTTAGTTCTATATTTATAGGCGCGACCCAGTTATTCGTTCTATATGTTCAGTTGCCATGCTCGCTGACAGTAAAGTCTCACTGACAATTATTCTTCATCCAGAGCTCTGGCACCATATCATAGATGTTGCACCATTGCATGCTATGTGTTTGACTACATAGACCGATTGGAATGACTGCAGAGGACTGTTCAATTGTGTACATTTTACAGCCAAACATGGAACCAGAGGTGAATTCCTTGCGGTCCCATGTGGTTCAGCTGGTAGAGTATGGCGCTTGCAATGCCAGGGTTGTGGGTTTGATTCCCATGGGGGACCAGTATGAAAATGTGTGCACTCACTACTGTAAGTAGCTCTGGATAAGACAGTCTGCTAAATGACTAAAATGTAAATATAGCCACGTATGGTAAAACAATTATTGAGGACTTGGTAACCAATGACAAGTTATGGTAAATCAAGACTTACTTGTCATATTATATGCCTAAATGATTATAATGTGATAGGATTGGCCTTATGCCATTTGTATTACATTGTTATGATCAGAACGTGCATGATTATTCCTGAAAAGTTTTTCTTTGTTATAAAAATAATGAGACTATACACATTACATAATCCGGTGAAGATGTAGGAGATAACATAAAAAAAGAGAACAATTCTGTGTGGGTTGAAGTGCAGGCAAGCATGAAAGTAGTTACATCCACAACAATAACAGTGGTTTGATTAGAGGGTTAAACAAGGTTAAGTGAGAAGCTATACAATAGAGAGAGAAATCAATGTGCATCCACACGTGGCCCTTGTCGAGACAGCTCTGGTATTTTCGTCAGAGCTCACAGGTATGCAAATTGCCTTTTGTCAATACGTTAAACTCGAGAGCAAATGGCTCACCTGACGGCACCATACGACAGAGAACTTTTAATACGTTTGAAACAATAACAACAGACAGCTGTGTGTGTGTGTGTGTGTGTGTGGTTACTTGCAATGGTACAAGAGCACACATCATTCTCTAATATTAATTGAGTCTATAGTGTGGGCAAAACATAAATGTGTTCTGATTAAATAAAGGAATTGAGAATTCAAATATAACTTTGTGCTAGCCTAACTACTGTCAGCTGGCAATTAAGCATTTCTCTGCTCTGACATACTTAATGTACTAAGCAAAACTTAAAATTGAAGAAAAAAAACAAGATGAAATTGTCAGAGAAAAGTTCATAAAGATAAAGTGAAACATAGGAACAAGAAGACAGTATTAAAGGTGACAAACAGCAATAGACTGATACGCGGGAGAGTGGAGTGACCAATGAGAATGATAAGAGAGATCAGAGCCAGACAGAGCAAGAGAGAAGGGAAAAGCTGGACAGAAAGTGAAAGACTGTGGTTCCCTGTAGCAAGAGAGAGAGGGAGCGACAAGGCCAGAGTGAGGGTGTGACCAAGAAATGGCTCCCTCTATGCTGTGACAGCATGGTGACAGGAAATCAGCAAAGACCATGAAAGATGCATGAGCGAGGTTCTGGTGAGCTCCCATTCCTTGTCAAGAGGAACTAGAAATACCAAGAGCCTGAGAAAGTCACCTCTATGCTCCCTGTACACTTTTCAAAAAAAGAGTGAGAATGGAAATATTGTCCCGGCCACACTGTAGGCTATGCTTAAAGAGTGGTAAGAAATGTTTGAAAGCTTCAGTGTCCCAGGGGACTCTCTCTCCTGTTGCTCGCCTTAATGTCAGTATTTCACGGACTCTGCCGACTTAACTTTCTCTTTTTTTGTGCCAAACTTTTGTGCAGTAGCCTCATTCAAACCCCTCGGCAGAGAAAATGCTACTGGAATTTCTGAACAGAGGCCTCTAATATAAGGCGTAGGCAGAGCTATAGTATTTAAACAATTTTTTTTTTTTTTTTTACATTGAAAATATTCTGACATCCACACTGTACGCAATATACATTTGGAAAGGGAGAGAAATAGAAATATGGAAGTTGATTGAAATGCCATGCTGTCTCCTTGTGACATTCTGTCTAAGCGGGCTAGATGGGTTTCAAGGCCTACATTGATTAGAATGATTACATTTCACTGCTATGAAGAAAGGTCTGTTCCAATTGTCATCAGATATGGTTTACTATTTTGACCTCAGATGCCATTCAAAGACTTATTTTACAACTTTGACCCCTGTGCTAAAATGCAAAAGAGTAAGAGGGAATTTAAAGGGACTCTCTCTCTCTCTCTCTCTCTCTCTCTCTCTCTAAATTCATTGGCATGGGAAACATATGTTAACATTACACTCACATAAGTTCAAAAATAATAAAGACATTTCAAATGTCATTATGCCTATGTACAGTGTTGTAACAACGTGCAAATAGTTAATTTACAAAGGGAAAATAAATAAACATGAATATGGGTTGTATTTACAATGATGTTTGTCATTAAGAATGTCTTCTTTTGGACTATACTGTTGGCAGTTGCATTTTCCTTTCTCTGTAGGGAGGAGAATGGCAGTGTCTGGAATCATTGTATTACCCCTCTGATGTGTTGATGAATCTTGAGATGGTATATGACCTAGAGAATCACTCCCCTTTCTGAGCTTGTCCAGGAGGGGGTGTATTTGAGATGGGGGTATCTAGAATTGACAATTGATATATGCCATTGGAAGAGGTAATGTTTTGGTCCTAAGTGGTACTAAGAACGAGATTAGAAACTCGTCTAAAGAGACCAAACTGAACGATAATTCATAGCTAATGCTATCTGGATGGGATACTCCTCTTTCAAGTAAAAGGTTCTTTGTAATGTTCCTAAGATCTGTTGTTCGTCATGTAAGTTGAGAGGGGTGTATCTTGGCTATAAAAGAAACTAAGAATTGTTTTGTAAGGACTCTCAGAGAATTTATTTATAGACACTGATTTGATCTGAGAGTCAGGGCTATGGTGAGGCTCATATAATTAAAGATTGAGTTTAAAATATAACTCTGACTTGTGTGTGGTTTGTAAACTCTTTCCATTTAGTAATACAGGAAATTACCACAACATCTCTCTGTAGGTGATGGCTTTGCTATGGGTTTGGGAATCGCTTCCTTTTAGGTGGTTGTAGAATTTAACGGCTCTTTTCTGGATTTTGATAATTAGCGGGTATTGGCCCAATTCTGCTCTAGATCCATTATTTGTTATTTTACACTAGGTTGTACACGGGATATTTTTGCAGAATTCTGCATGCAGAAAGTCTACATTTGGTGTTTGTCCCATTTTGTGAATTCTTGGTTGGTGAGCAGACCCCAGACCTCACAACCACAAAGGGCAATGGGTTTCTGTAAATTATTCAAGTATTTTTAGCCAGATCCTAATTGGTAAATGGAATAGAAGGCCCTTCTTACCTTGTCTCTCAGCTCATTCACAGCTTTGTGGAAGTTACCTTTGGTGTTGATGTTTAGACCGAGGTATGTATTATCTTTTGTGTGCTCTAGGGCAACAGTGTCGAGATGGAATTTGTATTTGTGCTCCTGGCGACTGGATCTTTTTTGGAACACCATTATTTACTGTCAGGGCCCAGGTCTGGCAGAATCAGTGCAGAATATCTAGGTGCTGCTGTAGGCCCTCCTTGGTTGGTGACAGAAGCACCAGATCATCAGCAAAAAGTAGACATTTGACTTCAGATTCTAGTAGGGTGAGGCCGAGTGCTGCAGACTGTTCTAGTGCCCTCGCCAATTCGTTGATATGTATGTTGAAGAGGGTGGGGCTTAAGCTGCACCCCTGTCTCACCCCACGGCCCTGTGGAAAGAAATGTGTGTGATTTTTGCCAATGTTAACCGCACACTTGTTGTTTGTGTACATGGATTTTATAATGTTGTATGTTTTTCCCCCAACACCACTTTCCATCAATTTCTATAGCAGTCCCTCATGCCAAATTGAGTCAAAGGCTTTTTTTAAATGAACAAATCATCTGTAACGGAATTCCTCCTCCTCTTCATACGAAGAGGAGGAGTAGTGATTTGACCAAAATGCAGCGTGGTTATATGACATAATGATTTATTCAACAAGACGAAGACGAAACGAAATACACTTTGATAAACTACAAAACAAATAAACGATGTAGACAGACCTGGACACGAACTTACATATAACGTGAAGAACGCATGAACAGGAAACAGACTACATACAAAACGAACGAACGAACGATACCGAAACAGTCCCGTGTGGCGCGACAAACACAGACACAGGAGACAACCACCCACAAACAAACAATGTGACACCACCTACCTTAATATGATTCTCAATCAGAGGAGATGAAAACCACCTGCCTCTAATTGAGAACCATATCAGGTACCCATTAAACCAACATAGAAACACAAAACATAGACTGCCCACCCAAACTCACGTCCTGACCAACTAACACATACAAAACTAACAGAAAACAGGTCAGGAACGTGACATAACCCCCCCCTTAAGGTGCGAACTCCGGGCGCACCAGCACAAAGTCTAGGGGAGGGTCTGGGTGGGCATCTGACCACGGTGGTGGCTCAGGCTCTGGGCGAGGTCCCCACCCCACCATAGTCAATCCCAGTTTACGTCTCCCCCTCCAACTGACCACCCTCCTATTACACCCACTTAATTTACAGGATAACATCAAAATAAGGGGCAGCACCGGGACAAGGTAGCTCAGGACAGAGAGGTAGGTCAGGATAGAGAGGTAGCTCAGGATAGAGGGGCAACTCCGGGCTGAAGGGCAGCTCCGGACAGAGAGACAGCTCTGGACTGAGGGGCAGTTCAGGATTAATGGCAGCTCTGGGCTGAGGGGCAGCTCATGGCTGGCTGACGGCTCTGGACGCTCATGGCTGGCTGACGGCTCTGGACGCTCATGGCTCGCTGACGGCTCTGGACGCTCATGGCTAGCTGACGGCTCTGGACGCTCATGGCTCGCTGACGGCTCTGGCAGATCCTGTCTAGTTGGCGGCTCTGGCAGATCCTGTCTGGTTGGCGGCTCTGGCAGATCCTGTCTGGTTGGCGGCTCTGGCAGATCCTGTCTGGTTGGCGGCTCTGGCAGATCCTGTCTGGTTGGCGGCTCTGGCAGATCCTGTCTGGTTGGCGGCTCTGGCAGATCCTGACTGACGAATGGCTCTAGCGGCTCCTGACTGACTAACGGCTCTGACGGCTCGGGACAGACGGGCGGCTCTAATGGCTCGGGACAGACGGATGGCTCAGACGGCGCTGGGGAGACGGATGGCTCAGACGGCGCTGGGGAGACGGATGGCTCAGACGGCGCTGGGGAGACGGATGGCTCAGACGGCGCTGGGGAGACGGATGGCTCAGATGGCGCTGGGGAGACGGATGGCTCAGATGGCGCTGGGGAGACGGATGGCTCAGATGGCGCTGGGGAGACGGATGGCTCAGGCCGGATGAGGCGCACTGTAGGCCTGGTGCGTGGTGCCGGAACTGGAGGCACCGGGCTAAGGACACGCACCTTCAGGCTAGTGCGGGGAGCAGGGACAGGGCACACTGACCTCTCGAAGCGCACTATAGGCCTGGTGCGTGGTACCGGCACTGGTGGTACCGGGCTAAGGGCACGCACCTCAGGGCGAGTGCGGGGAGAAGAAACAGTGCGTACTGGGCTCTGGAGACGCACAGGTGGCTTAGTGCGTGGTGCCGGAACTGGAGGCACTGGGCTGGAGACACGCACCATAGGGAGAGTGCGTGGAGTAGGCACTGGTGGTACTGGGCTGGGGCGGGGAGGTGGCGCCGGAAATACCGGACCGTGCAGGCGTACTGGCTCCCTTGAGCATTGAGCCTGCCCAACCTTACCTGGTTGAATGCTCCCCGTCGCCCGACCAGTGCGGGGAGGTGGAATAACCCGCACCGGGCTATGTAGGCGAACCGGGGACACCATGCGTAAGGCTGGTGCCATGTAAGCCGGCCCGAGGAGACGTACTGGTGGCCAGATATGTAGGGCCGGCTTCATGACATCCGGCTCAACGCTCAATCTAGCCCTACCAGTGCGGGGAGGTGGAATAACCCGCACCGGGCTATGAACACGTACAGGAGACACCGTGCGCTCTACTGCGTAACACGGTGTCTGCCCGTACTCCCGCTCTCCACGGTTAGCCTGGGAAGTGGGCGCAGGTCTCCTACCTGCCCTTGGCCCACTACCTCTTAGCCCCCCCCCAAGAAATTTTTGGATAGTACTCACGGGCTTTTCGGGCTTCTGTGCTAGACGCATCCCCTCATAACGCCGGTTCCTCTCTCCGGTTTCCTCCGCTCTCCGAGCTGCCTCCAGCTGTTCCCATGGGCGGCGATTCACTCCAACTTTAGCCCATGGTCCTTTTCCTTCCATGATTTCCTCCCAAGACCAGAAATCCTGCTTCGTGCGCTGTCTCTCTCTCCCGTTACACCGCTGCTTGATCTTTTGTTGGTGGGTGGTTCTGTAACGGAATTCCTCCTCCTCTTCATACGAAGAGGAGGAGTAGTGATTTGACCAAAATGCAGCGTGGTTATATGACATAATGATTTATTCAACAAGACGAAGACGAAACGAAATACACTTTGATAAACTACAAAACAAATAAACGATGTAGACAGACCTGGACACGAACTTACATATAACGTGAAGAACGCATGAACAGGAAACAGACTACATACAAAACGAACGAACGAAACCGAAACAGTCCCGTGTGGCGCGACAAACACAGACACAGGAGACAACCACCCACAAACAAACAATGTGACACCACCTACCTTAATATGATTCTCAATCAGAGGAGATGAAAACCACCTGCCTCTAATTGAGAACCATATCAGGTACCCATTAAACCAACATAGAAACACAAAACATAGACTGCCCACCCAAACTCACGTCCTGACCAACTAACACATACAAAACTAACAGAAAACAGGTCAGGAACGTGACATCATCAGAAGAGTTTGCCTTTGTTTTGGTTTGTTTGTTTGTCAATTAGGGTGTGCAGGGTGAATACGTGGTCTGTCGTACGGTAATTTGGTAAAAAGACAATTTTACATTTGCTCAGTACGAGTCTGCTCTTAATGATAATGAAGAGGATTTTCCCAAGGTTGCTGTTGACGCATATCCCACAGTAGTTATTGGGGTCAAATTTGTCTCCACCTTTGTGGATTGGGATGATCAGTCTTTGGTTCCAAATATTGGGGAAGATGCCAGAGCTAAGGGTGATGTTAAGGAGTTTCACACAGGCCAATTGGAATTTGTTGTCTGCACATTTTATAATTTCATTGAGGATACCATCAACACCACAGGCCTTTTTGGGTTGGAGGGTTTGTATTTTGTCCTGTAGTTCATTCAATCCAGTGCATTCTGGTAGACTTTAATAGTTGATTCTAAGATTTTATTTTGATCATGTACATTTGAAGTTGGAAGTTTACATACACCTTAGCCAAATACATTTAAACTCAGTTTTTCACAATTCCTGACATTTGATTCTCGTAAAAATTCCCTGTCTTAGATCAGTTGGGATCATCACCTTATTTTAAGAATGTGAAATGTCAGAATAATAGTAGAGAGAATTATTTATTTTAGCTTTTATTTCTTTCATCACATTCCCAGTGGGTCAGAAGTTTACATACTCAATTAGTATTTGGTAGCATTGCATTTAAACTGTTTAACTTGGGTCAAACGTTTTGGGTAGCCTTCCATAAGCTTCCCACAATAAGTTGGGTAAGTTTTGGCCCATTCCTCCTGACAGAGATGGTGTAACTGAGTCAAGTTTGTAGGCCTCCTTGCTCGCACACGCTTTTGCAGTTCTGCCCACAAATGTTCTATAGGATTGAGGTCAGGGCTTTGTGATGGCCACTCAAATACATTGACATTGTTGTCCTTAAGCCAATTTGCAACAAGTTTGTAAATTTGCTTGGGGTCATTGTCCATTTGGAAGACCCATTTGCGACCAAGCTTTAACTTCCTGACTGATGTCTTGAGAAGTTGCTTAAATATATCCACATAATTCCATCTATTTTGCACCAGTCCCTCCTTCAGCAAAGCACCCCCACACCATGATGCGGCCAACCTCGTGCTTCACAGTTGGGATGGTGTTTATCAGCTTGCAAGTATCCCACTTTTTCCTCCAAACATAACGATGGTCATTATGGCAAAAACAGTTCTATTTTTGTTTCATCTGACCAGAGGACATTTCTCCAAAAAGTTAGATTTTTGTTCCCACTTGCAGTTGAAAACCGTAGTCTGGCTTTTTTATGGCGGTTTTGGAACAGTGGCTTCTTCCTTGCTGAGCGGCCTTTCAGGTTATGTCGATATAGGACTCGTTTATTTGTGGATATAGATACCTTTGTACCTGTTTCCTCCAGCATCTTCACAAGGTCCTCTGCTGTTGTTGATTTGCACCATAGGAGACAGAACGCGTCTCCTTCCTGAGCGGTATGTCGGCTGCGTGGTCCCATGGTGTTTATACTTGCGTACTATTGTTTGTACAGATGAACGTGGTACCTTCAGGCGTTTGGAAATTGCTCCCAAGGATGAACCAGACTTGTGGAGGTCTACAATTTATTTTCTGAGGTCTTGGATGATTTCTTTTGATTTTTCTGTGATGTCAAGCAAAGAGGCACTGAGTTTGAAGGTAGGCCTTGAAATACATTCACAAATTATGTCTTAATAATTTTCCAACCAAAGAGAGGAGTCACAAGAAGCAGAAAGAGATAAAATTAATCACTAACCTTTGATTTCCTTCATCAGAAGACACTCCCGGGACAACATGTTACACAATACATGTATGTTTTGTCCGATCAAGTTCATATTTATATCCAAAAACCTCAGTTTACATTTGGCTTTGCCTCCAACACATCCAGTGAATTTGCACAGAGCCACATCAATTTACAGAAATACTCATAATAAACATTGCTAAAAGATACAACTGTTATGCATGGAATTTTAGATGCACTTTTCCTTAATGCAACCGCTGTGTCAGATTTCAAAAAAGCTTTACGGAAAAAGCAAACCATGCAATAATCTGAGTCGGTGCTCAGAGCCCAATCAAGACACAAATATATCCGCCATATTGTGCAGTCAACAGAAGTCAGAAATAGCATTATAAATATTCACTTACCTTTGATGATCTTCATCCGATTGCACTCCCAGGCATCTCAGTTCCACAATAAATGTTTGTTTTGTTTGATAATGTCCATCATTTATGTCCAAATTCCTCCTTGTTGTTCTAGCGTTCAGTACACCTTCCAAACTCACGACGCGCGTCCAAGTCCAGTGGAAAGTACGGACAAAAAGTTAAAAAAGTTATATTACAGTCCGCAAAAACATGACAAACGAAGTATTGAATCAATCTTTAGGATGTTTTTAACATAATTCTTCAATAGTGTTCCAACCGGAGAATTCCTTTGTCTTCAGAAGTGCGATGGAACAGAGCTCGCTCTCACATGAACGCGCATGGTCAGCGCATGTTCAGGTCATGGTAGACATGGTAGACATGGTTACTCAATCATCCCTCTCATTCGGCCCCACTTCACAGTAGAAGCATCAGACAAGGTTCTAAAGACTGTTGACATCTAGTGGAAGCCTTAGGAAGTGCAACATTACCAATATCCCACTGTATCTTCAATAGGAGCTGAGTTAAATCGACCAACCTCAGATTTCCCACTTCCTGGTTGGATTTTTTCTCTGCCATATGAGTTCTGTTTTACTCACAGACATCATTCAATCCAAATCTACTAATAATATGCATATTATAGCTTTTATGGCTTTGTAGCAGGCCCGGGCATGCTTACTCTGGGCATGCTTTTCATCCGGACGTGAAAATACTGCCCCCTAACCCAAAGAAGTTAATGAACAAAACAAGATACACGAACAATGCACAGCCAGGAAACTGAAACAGAAACAATAACGCCTGGGGAAGTAACCAAAACGGAGTGACATATATAGGGAAAGTAATCAGGGAGGTGATGGAGTCCAGGTGAGTCTGATGACGCGCAGGTGCACGTAACAATGGTGACAGGTGTGCGCCATAATGAGCAGCCTGGTGACCTAGAGGCCGGAGAGGGAGCAAACGTGACACTTTTCCTCAAATTTTCTTTGTTAAAATTCATATCGCCAATAAATGCAGCCTCAAGATATGTACATACACATATTTAGCAGATGATATTACGGGTGTAGCGAAATGCTTGTAGGTAAGGGCACTCTCGAGATGTTCTTTACCATTCGGCCATCAGATTTTCCACCAATGCTCCTTATAGGAAACATGACATCAATTTATACCCCGAATACACGTCCCAAGACCTACTGGTTGATGCTTATTTTTAAACCCTCTTAGGCCTCACTCTCCCCTATCTGAGATATCTACTGCAGCCCTCATCCTCCACATACAACACCCGTTCTGCCAGTCACATTCTGTTAAAGGTCCCCAAAGCACACACATCCCTGGGTTGCTCCTCTTTTCAGTTCCCTGCACCTGGCTACTGGAACGAGCTGCAAAAAACACTCAAAGTTGACAGTTTTATCTCCATTTCTTCATTCAAAGACTCAATCATGGACAGTCACTGACAGTTGTGGCTGCTTTGCATGATGTATTGTTGTCTCTACCTTTTTGCCCTTTGTGCTGTTCTCTGTGCCCAATAATGTTTGTACCATGTTTTGTAGTGCTACCATGTTGTGTTGCTGCCATGCTATGTCTTACGTCTCTCTTTATGCATTGTTGTGGTGTCTCTTGTCGTGATGTGTGTTTTGTTCTATATTTGTTTATTTTTAATCCCAGCCCCTGTCCCCGCAGGAGGCCTTTTTTCCTTTGGTAGGCCCGTCATTGTAAATAAGAATTTGTTCTTAACTGACTTGCCTAGTAAAGGTTGAGTGAAATAAAAATAGCTTGTTTATCTCCACTTCAAATATGCACTCTGCTCTCCACTCACGTTGGACATAATTAAAACCACATCATATAAACAAAAGACGCTCAAGGTAGCATTAGTGAGGTTTAGATATTCGAGTGTGGACAGCAATATATGGAGTTTGTGGGGCTTTGAGTCTTTCAAGAGTGAACGTTATTTATAATAATGGTTACATAGAGAAAAAAAGACCCCTCGGAAATTAAAATGGATCTCTTCAGCAAAATATATTTGACGTAAACCCTCCCTGAATGCTTGAAAAAAATAAGTGGATAGCAGAGAACATGCCGACTGTTTACCCCCACCTCGTGGACAGAACAGAGCCTTGGATATTATGTTTTAGACACTGGTTTTCGTCCTGCAAGCATAACATGGCAAAGCTGGAATTTTGATAGCACACAGAGCTGCCGGCCAGAAGATGGCGGGCACACAGACCACCATGGAGAAGAGTAGGGGTGGAAAGATTTTGATATTAAAAGCATTGCTATCATCGTATTTGCAGGTCCTGTAAAGAAATTGTCTTAAAAAAAAATGCCATGCAATTCTACGTCATTTTACATATTAGCAGAATTGTTTGTTTGCAAATAATTAAATCATTAGGAATTTGAGCAGGTACTTTCAAAAGGCAGGCCTATCTTTCCACCCCAGAGAGAGTAGGCCTAACAATGCAGAAAAATGTATGCTTTAACTGCTGGCTACTCTTCGTCCGTGGCTTAACCCAAGGAGAGGTCACACGTTTACCTAAAAGCTGTCTGGGTTTAAACATCTTCTAATGTACAGAAAAGGAATAGCTTTATAAATTTATAGTCACAGATTACTTTTCAAGCAAAGTAAATGTTTTGTCTCCTCTGCTACAGAAAGTTGTACTCAGCCTCTGAACATAAAAGAAGCTAAAACAATGATATCCCCATATGCATCAGAGTTGTCACATCTTCTCCTGATCCTTCCCTCCAGCATACGACGTCACCGGAATACTAACCACCAGTCCTGGGATTCATCATTACACACACCTGGCACTTATCATTACGTACACCTGTTAATCATTATGATTCACACCTGGACTTCATGACCTTCATCACACGCCTTTCTGCGGCGGAACGATGCAGACAGATATAGCTGGGACTATGTCTGTACTGTGGGCAAGGAGGGCACAAGCTCCAGCGGTGTCCTGTACTTCAGTCTCCGGGATCCACTAAAGCAGAGGGACGGTCATGTGATGTTCCATCCCCTGGACCAGGGGTGAGTATTCCATCTACTGCTCTTCCTGTTAGACTCTTTTTAGTACCCATCACTCTGGCTAACAGTCCCTCATGTCCTCTGTCTACAGCTTTAGTGAATTCTGGCGCTGTGGGGAATTTTATGGATCAGACCCTTGCCTCCTCCCTCAACATTAGCATCTACCCGCTCTCCTCTCCTTCTCCGGTTCAAGGTCTCGACTGTCGGCCATTAGGCTCTGGAAAGCCTCTTGGCCTATCACCTGATCATCAAGGCTTAGAATTGCCAATTTCATCAGAGGGCTGGTTCCTTCTTGGGTTACCAAATCAAGCCGCAGGGAGTGAAGATGGAGGACAAGAATGAACATGCGGTAAGGCCATGGCCAGTCCCAACCACCATCAAGGTGTTACAACAGTTTTGGAGGTTTGACAACTTCTACCGACGCTTCAACAGGAAATTCTCTACTGTCACCGCCCCTCACACCTCCCTCCTCAACGGTGGGCCTCATAGGTTGGTGTTGTCTCCAGCAGCCGACGAGGCCTTTTGTCTTCTCAAGGGGCGTTTCACCTCCATTCCCTTGCTAAAACACCCAGATCCCACGCTACCTTTTGTGGTTGAGGTAGACGCAACTGAGGTAGGTGTGGGGGCAGTTTTGTCACAAAGACAGGGTAAATCCTTGTGCTTTTTTTCTCCAAGAAACTGTCCTCCTCAGAGAGGAATTACGACGTCGGCGATTGGGAGCTCCTGGCGGTGAAGTTGGCATTAGAGGAGTGGAGACACTGGTTGCAAGGCACCAAGGAACCATTCGTCATCCTCCTGCCGCTTCCCATGCCTCAGCGACCTTGGTCACATCTATCCATTGACTTTGTAACTGATCTTCCCCCCTCTGATGGTTTCACCACCATTCTGGTAGTAGTGGATATGTTATCCAAGTCATGTCGAGTAATCCCTTCCTGGTCTCCCTACTGCTCTCCAGGTCACTGTGGCAGTGCTCCAGCAGGTCTTCCGGAATTATTGCCTTCCGGAGGATATCGTCTCTGACCGTGGCCCCCAATTCACAAAATGAGTATGGAGGTCCTTCTTGGAGAAGCTCGGGGTCATGGCCAGCCTCACTTCCAGGTATCAACCTCAGTACAAGAGGCAGGTGGAGAGGATGAACCAGGAGCTGGGGAGGTCTCTGATGAGACGCTGTCAGAACCGGTCGGGTGAGTGGGCATGCTTCCTTCCCTGGGCAGAGTACACCCAGAACTTCCTACGTTACTCCTCCACTGGCTTGACTCCCTTCCAGTGTGTTTTGGGTTTCCAGCCGGCCCTGGTCCCGTGGATCCCGGGCCAGACCACGGCTCCTGTAGTAGATGAGGGGTTCCGGCATGCGGAAGAGGTGTGGAGCGTCGCACACGTGACAATCTAGCGCGCCATTCATCGTCAGAAGGAACAGGTTACAACTACTCAGTCACTATCGTATCTCACCCTCTTCATGTCTACCTTCTCAGGCCGGTGGCTCCTGGTCCCCTAGCTGATACTGTCCCCCAAGACACACCTCCACCCCACCTGGACATCGGGGGGGGGGGAGTGGGGGTCTGGCCTACGCCGTCAGATCCCTGCTTGACTCCCGATGTTGTGGGGGTCAGCTCCAGTATCTGGTGGACTGGGAGGGATATGGCCCAGTGGATTGGTGTTGGGTTCCGGTGGAGGAAATTCTGGACACCAACATCATCCGTGATTTCCACCTTTCCACCCAGACCAAACCGCTCCTCGCCCTTGTGGTCATCCCTCTGGTCAGCGTCGTCCTGCGGAAGTTGGGATGGACCATCACATCTTCTCCTGCTCCTCCCCTCCGGCGTACGACATTGGCGGAACACTAACCACCGGTCCTGGGATTCATCATTACTCACACCTGGCACCCATCATTACGTGCACCTGTTAATCATTGATTCACACCTGGACTTCATTACCTTCATCATTTCCTCCCCTTTTTGTCACTTGCTTATGTTCACGTGTACCGGCTTGTAGCCACATGGAATTGTCCTGTTCCTGGTTTTGTTTTATTAAACATTGCACCTGCTTCCCAACTCACAGCTCCATTATTACAGGAGTCAAGTCTTTCCGGGGTATTTTACAGCTTGTTTCCAGCATAAATCATTGAGGACCAATGCGCTTTTATAGATCACTTTATATAATCTGATCTGTTTTATTTTCTTTAAATCTTACGCTAACAATGGGTAGGCTTATGCTTTTTTGCAATTTTTCTTTCATAAAAGTTCAAATTGACATGGCGGTACTGTAGGCTATTTAAAGAGTGCATGGTGGGTGGAGGAATTAGACATCAAATTTATGGATAGACAGTACAGCCTAATTTTTTTCTATCAAACAGGTAGGTCTACCGCTTTCTTAAAACTTCTTAGGGATCGATTTGACAACATTCGGGGAAATTGTAGAGCGACAAACTAAAAATAAAACATCGTAACATTAAACAGTCTTGAAAATACAAGTGTCTTACATCCTTCAAAAGATTAGTATCTTCGTAATCAAACTGCGTTGTCCGATTTAAAATAGCTATTACAGAGAGAAAATGAAATGCTTTTGTTTGAGAAGAGCGATCAACAACACTTTTTCCGCCATGACAGGTTTGACACATTCACATCTGAAGGTAAAATAATGACGTACATTCTGAAATATTGCTCTAATTTGTCATCCTGAGGGTCCCAGCGATCAAATGCAGTGCCGTTTTCTTTGATAAGAAACATTTTGAAAAACCGCTTGTGTCCTGAATTCAGTCTATCGACTTTCGACGAAGCATTCGATGTAATTACACACACTAAACATACGTTTATCCAGTCATGGTTGGTTTCATTGCAATCCTATGGTTGTTTGTACCACAGCCATACATGATGGTTCTTTTTGCGGGGCGTATTGACCGAAAGGAACTGATTTGAAGACACCGAGCAATGCGCACCAATAATATTAACGAAGTTTCGTTGATTGACTGTATTTTGGCCCAATGACCACTGATCGTCTTGAAATCTAGCTTGGTAGATAGCCAATGAGCTGAGGTAAACGGCAGTATGTGATGGTTATGGGTTGGAAGACCAGCTCGTTAGTAAACGCATGCGTTAGAAGGTTCAATCGCCATTCAAGATCAGACTTGTTGCAGGCACACGCGTTACGCACAGCAGTATTTCGTAAAGAGTATTTTCAACAATTTTATAGAAAGCATTATGGCGACTAAATCGGAAAAGCAAAGTCAAAGTCTAGGTATACAGATTTGCACCAAATTTTTGAAGAAATTGATAGGGAAAGTGAGACAGAATTGTTACAAGAAGACGAGTCTATAAGTGAGCACAGTTTTGACTCACAGGCCGAAGAGATGTTTCTGCACAGAGAGGACATCATTTTGGAGTGGTAAGCTCTAATGCTAATGCAGTTGTATGAAATTAATATGAAATATTATTCATTTGAGATTTTTGGGCAAATTTCTTTTGTTGTTGCAATTTATAGAATTATAATCAGTAATGAAATGTGTAAAGTACACATTGGCTATACATTGTGTGTGTGTATGTGTATGACCCATAACCTGTGTGTGTGTGTGTGTGTGTGTGTGTGTGTGTGTGTGTGTGTGTGTGTGTGTGTGTGTGTGTGTGTGTGTGTGTGTGTGTGTGTGTGTGTGTGTGTGTGTGTGTATATATTTTAAAAAATTATCTTCATTTTTTATGAAAATGGAATGGAGTAGAATTGAACAGCAAACACACACACAGCCACTGTGCCGAGATGCGTGCGCCCGCTGCTCCACTCCACCCCATTTCCATATGAAATAGCCATTGGATGCTGTTGGGGGGAAGGCATGCCCACAACAATGGCCGGAGTGGAATGGAACAGCACTTCACCATAGTGACTGTGTTCCCTCTGCTCTATATAATACATATCTGTTTATTTTACATGATGATACAAGGCTCATCCATAACAAATATTATTTTCTGAAATGTTTTCTTTCACAGTGCTACCGACTCCGACTGGGAGCCCCCGGTGCCAAGGTGCCCATCCCCCACTGAAGCTGGTTCATCCAGCCGGACCCCTGCTGTCTCCGGCTCCACACCTACCCCCGCCCGGCCATCTAGAGGTGTGAAGGCACTAACAAAGAAGCGGAGGAGATGGAAGTTTGAAACCTGCTGGCAGAGGGGCAAAGAGGCAGAGGGGCGTTGGCACACTGTGTTAGAAGATGATGTGGATCCAATTCCACCAGTATTTAGACCGAAAAGACAGCCAGGACCTCAACAAGACATGTGTAACAAACCAACAAAGTGGGGTTACAAACTGTTTGTTTTGGCTGAGTCTGTGTGTGCATACACTTGCAATTTTTTTGTTTATGAGGGGAAGAGCAGTTTTGCGACCGGTAAGGGACTCAGTTATGATACCGTTATGGAGTTATTGGATTTTCACCTGCTGGGGAAGGGCTACAAACTGTTTGTGGACAACTTCTGCACAAGCCCTACCCGGTTTACAGACCTGAGGAAGCTGAATGTGTGGGCTTGTGGCACCATTCGTACCAACAGAGTGGGCTTTCCAAAGACAAAGGTGAACGACATGCCTAAGCGGGCTGATCGGGGTACCATGTGATGGATTCGTGAAGATGGCCTGCTCTTTGTGAAGTGGATGGATACCAGAGAGGTGGTCATGTGCAGTACTATCCACAAGTCCTTCAGTGGCAATCACGTCATCAGGCGTGTGAAGGACGCTACTGGGGCATGGACCACCAAAATTGTCCCCATTCCTGCAGCTATAAAGGACTACAACAAGGGCATGGGAGGTGTGGACCTGTCAGAAACGCTGATAGGTTACTACAATGTTCTCGACAAGACAATGAAATGGTACAAGACATTGTTCTATCATTTCATCGACATTGCTGTGGTGAATGCCTTCATCCTCCAGAAGGAAATGGCTAAGAGCTTTGGACAGCCCCCTATCTCACAGCTAGCCTTCAGGGAGCTGCTCATCTGGGAGCTTGCTGGCTACAGCACAAAGTCCACTGCATCACCTTCTGCCCCCTCTACCTCTGTCCCTTCTACTCCTGCTACCAGTGGTGTTCACTGCCACAGTCATACTCTGGACCTAGTTTTGTCCCATGGAATAAATGTTGTGGATCTTAACCACCTAACTGAGGAACTCAATTTAACCTTGCGCAAAACCCTAGATGCAGTTGCAACCCTAAAAACTAAAAACATTTGTCATAAGAAACTAGCTCCCTGATATACAGAAAATACCCGAGCTCTGAAGCAAGCTTCCAGAAAATTGGAACGGAAATGGCGCCACACCAAACTGGAAGTCTTCCGACTAGCTTGGAAAGACAATACCGTGCAGTATAGAAGAGCCCTCACTGCTGCTCGATCATCCTATTTTTCCAACTTAATTGAGGAAAATAAGAACAATCCGAAATTTATTTTTGGTACTGTCGCAAAGCTAACTAAAAAGCAGCATTCCCCAAGAGAGGATTGCTTTCACTTCAGCAGTGATAAATTCATGAACTTCTTTGAGGAAAAGATCATGATCATTAGAAAGCAAATTACGGACTCCTCTTTAAATCTGCCTATTCCTCCAAAGCTCAGTTGTCCTGAGTCTGCACAACTCTGCCAGGACCTAGGATCAAGGGAGACACCCAAGTGTTTTAGTACTATATCTCTTGACACAATGATGAAAATAATCATGGCCTCTAAACCTTCAAGCTGCATACTGGACCCTATTCCAACTAAACTACTGAAAGAGCTGCTTCCTGTGCTTGGCCCTCCTATGTTGAACATAATAAATGGCTCTCTATCCACCGGATGCGACCAAACTCACTAAAAGTAGATGTAATAAAGCCTCTCTTGAAAAAGCCAAACCTTGACCAAGAAAATATAAAAAACTATCGACCTATATCGAATCTCCCATTCCTCTCAAAAATTGTAGAAAAAGCTGTTGCGCAGCAACTCACTGCCTTCCTGAAGACAAACAATGTATACGAAATGCTTCAGTCTGGTTTTAGATCCCATCATAGCACTGAGACTGCACTTGTGAAGGTGGTAAATTACCTTTTAATGGCGTCAGACCAAGGCTCTGCATCTGTCCTCGTGCTCCTAGACCTTAGTGCGCTTTTGATACCATCGATCACCACATTCTTTTGGAGAGATTGGAAACCCAAATTGGTCTACACGGACAAGTTCTGGCCTGGTTTAGATCTTATCTGTCGGAAAGATATCAATTTGTCTCTGTGGATGGTTTGGCCTCTGACAAATAAACTGTCAATTTCAGTGTTCCTCAAGGTTCCGTTTTAGGACCTTTAATTGTTTTCACTATATATTTTACCTCTTGGGGATGTCATTCGAAAACATAATGTTAACCTTTACCGAACCTCAACCCCGTATCCGGGATCACCCCCCACCCCCCACACACTGATTAGCATAGCTAGCATAGCTTCACAAGTAGATAGTAGCATCTAAATATCATTAAATCACAAGTCCAAGACACCAGATGAAAGATACAGATCTTGTGAATAAAGCCACCATTTCAGATTTTTAAAATGTTTTACAGGGAAGACAAAATATGTAAATCTATTAGCTAAACACGTTAGCAAAATACACCACTATTCTAACTCCATCAGTTTCTTACTCCTTCAGGTGCTATCACCAATTCGGCTCAACTAAGATATTGATAGCCAATAACCTATAAAAAAAACCATCAGATGACAGTCTGATAACATATTCATGGTATAGGATAGTTTTTGTTAGAAAAAAGTGCATATTTCAGGTAGAAATCACAGTTTACAATTGCACCGACCATCACAAATCGACTAGAATTACTAGATAGAGCAACGTGTATGACCAATTTACTCATCATAAAACATTTCATAAAAATAGACAAAGCATAGCAATGGAAAGACCCAGTTCTTGTGATTTCAGACCATATTTCAGATTTTCTAAGCGTTTTTCAGCGAAAACACAATAAATCGATAAGTTAGCATACTACATGTGCAAACGTTACCAGAGCATCGATTCCAGCCAAAGAGCGCTATAACGTCAACATCGCCAAAAGATATTAATTTTTTCACTAACCTTCTCAGAATTCTTCCGATGACACTCCTGTAACATCATTTTACAACATACATATACAGTTTGTTCGAAAAGGTGCATATTTAGCCATACAAAACCGTGGTTACACAATAAAAATACTAGGAAATCAAGCCTCAATATGTCTGACGTCATCTATCAGAGTGATCTAGTTTAATTGAAAGCTAATCATATACTTGACTAAAAAATACAGGGTTGACAGGAATCGAAAGACAAATTAGTTCTTAATGCAACCGCTGATTTACATTTGTAAAATTATCCTTACTTTTCAATACAGGGTTCGCCAAGTGAAGCTACACCAAACAAAATGGCGAAATATGCGTTTAAAATATTTCGACAGAACAACAATTTATCATATTAAATATTGCTTACTATGAGCTGTTCTTCCATCATATTCTTGGGCAATGTATCCTTTCTATGTTATAAACGTCTTTTGGTCGATAGATGTCCTCTGTCCTTCGAAATATCCACTAACGATCGAACGGGACCCCAAAACGTGTCCAAAGTTTCAGAGTGCACAACAAAGAAATTCCTCAAAATCGCACTAAACGGATATAATTTCCTATAAAACGGTTTAAATTAACTACCTTATGATGTTTCTAAGTCCTATATCGAATTAAATTACAGACGGATACATTTCAAGTTGATAACCGAGCCTGTGAAAATGGCGTCCGGAGGTCCCTTCCTGCGTAAGGGCGAGCGTCGAAAGGGGGGCTACTCTCACTCCTTGGTCTTTTATAACCTCTGAGAGCTACGGAGAAGGCCCATTCCACTTCTCATTGGTTACTGACATCCAGGGGAAGGCGGGTGCAGTTCGTGTCGTTCCATAGGATAGACAGAGACCTTAAAAACTGATCTGAAACCAGAGCTTCGCTCTCAGACCTTTCACTGTCTGTCATGGATTTCGCTGTAGAAAGAGTTCTGGGTCACCCACAGACATCATTCCAACTTTGTATGAAACTAGAAAGTGTTTTCTTTCCAATAGAATTAATAATATGCATATTGTACGAGCAAGAATTGAGTACTAGGCAGTTTAATTTGGAGACGACAAAATGCTAATTCGGAACAGCACCCCCTGTAGTCGCAAGAAGTTAACTTTCACTGCTATGCGGATGACACACAGCTGTACATTTCAATGAAACATGGTGAAGCCCCAAAATTGCCCTCGCTAGAAGCCTGTGTTTCAGACATAAGGAAGTGGATGGCTGCAAACGTTCTACCTTTAAACTCGAAAAAAACAGAGATGCTTGTTCTAGGTCCCAAGAAACAAAGAGATCTTTTGTTGAATCTGACAATTAATCTTGATGGTTGTACAGTCGTCTCAAATAAAACTGAAGGACCTCGGCGTTACTCTGGACCCTGATCTCTCTTCTGACGAACATATCAAGGACGTAACATTGCAAAAATCAGAAACTTTCTGTCTAAAAATGATGCAGAAAAATGGATCATTGCTTTTGTTACTTCTAGGTTAGACTACTGCAATGCTCTACTTTCCGGCTACCCGGATAAAGCACTACATAAACTTCAGTTAGTGCTAAATACGGCTGCTAGAATCCTGACTAGAACCCCAAAAAATGTGCATATTACTCCAGTGCTAGCCTCCCTACACTGTTAAGACAGGGGCTGATTTCAAGGTTTTACTGATAATCTACAAAGCATTACATGGGCTTGCTCCTACTTATCTTTACACACTACGGTCACAAGACGCAGGCCTCCTAATTGTCCCTTGAATTTCAAAGCAAACAGCTGGAGGCAGGGCTTTCTCCTATAGAGCTCAATTTTTATGGAATGGTCTGCCTACCCATGTGACAGACGCAGACTCGGCCTCAACCTTTAAGTCTTTACTGAAGACTCATCTCTTCAGTAGGTCATATGATTGAGTGTAGTCTGGCCCAAGAGTTTGAAGGTGAACGCAAAGGCTCTGGAGCAACGAACCACCCTTGCTGTCTTTGCCTGGCCGGTTCCCCTCTCTCCACTGGAATTCTCTGCCTCTAACCCTATTACAAGGGCTGAGTCACTGGCTTACTGGTGCTCTCCCATGCCGTCCCTAGGAGGGGTGTGTTACTTGAGTGGGTTGAGTCGCTGACTTGGTCTTCCTGTCAGGGTTGGCGCCCCCCATTGGGTTGTGCCGTGGCGGAGATCTTTGTGGGCTATACTCGGCCTTGTCTCAGGATGGTAAGTTGGTGGTTGAAGATATCCTTCTAGTGGTGTGGGGACTGTGCTTTGGCAAAGTGGGTGGGGTTAAATCCTGCCTGTTTGCCCCCGTCCGGGGGTATCATCGGATGGGGCCACAGTGTCTCCTGACCCCTCCTGTCTCAGCCTCCAGTATTTATGCTGCAGTAGTTTGTGTCGGGGGCTTAGGGTCAGTCTGTTATATCTGGAGTATTTCTCCTGTCTTATCTGGTGTCCTGTGTGAATTTAAGTATGCTCTCTCCAATTCGCTATTTCTTTCTTTCTCTCTCTCGGAGGACCTGATCCCTAGGACCATGCCTCAGGACTACCTGGCATGATGACTCCTTGCTGTCCCAAGTCCACCTGGCCGTCCTACTGCTCCAGTTTCAACTGTTCTGCCTGCGGCTATGGAACCCTGACCTGTTCACCGGACGTGCTTCCTGTCCCAGTCTTGCTGTTTTCAACCTTCTAGAGACAGCAGGAGCGGTAGAGATACTCTCAATGATCGGCTATGAAAAGCCAACTGACATTTACTCCTGAGGTGCTGACTTGTTGCACCCTCGACAACTACTGTGATTATTATTATTTGACCATGCTGGTCATTTATGAACATTTGAACATCTTGGCCATGTTCTGTTATAATCTCCACCCGGCACAGCCAGAAGAGGACTGGCCACCCCTCATAGCCTGGTTCCTCTCTAAGGAGTTTTTCCTAGCCACCGTGCTTCTACACCTGCATTGCTTGCTGTTTGCGGTTTTAGGCTGGGTTTCTGTACAGCACTTTGATATATCAGCTGATGTAAGAAGGGCTATATAAATCGATTTGATTTGATTTGACATGCCAAAATTCATTACTGCAGGCATGAATGTGCCTCAGGGCCAAAAGGGCACAGCATGGAGGCGTCGTTGTGTTCTTTGTCGCATGACGTCCCCCATCACCTGCACCACTTGTTCGGTTTGCCTCTGCTTTACAGCAGAAAGAGACTGCTATGGGCCTTGGCATCAGCAGCACAATATTGTGTAGAGGACTGAGGGTCTTCCAAGGGTCTACCGTTATTAAACAAATACATTTAAAAAATCTAATAATAAAACATTTTGGTGTGTTAGAATAGCATTTTGTTATGTTGTATATAGTTATTTGCATAAAAATGTATCACTTCACCAATTTGGCCACTTGGATACATTTGGGCAACTTGGGTGGGACACCTGGGTGACTTCATGCTAAATGTCATGTAGCTCACTCATTCCTGAAGTTATCAGTCTGAAACTTTGCACTACAGTTGCCCTCTTGTGCTCTCCATCTGAATTATCCCCAGCATCCTATCTGACTGTTTGGCTTTTCTTGAAACAATGATGCAACAACAATAAAAAACAGAAAACGTATGCTCGTTCTTTCTCTTTTCTTCTACCAGATCTATTGTGTTATATTCTCCTACATTCAATTCACATTTCCACAAACTTCAGAATGTTTCCTTTCAAATGATACCAAGAATATGCATATCCTTGCTTCTGGGCCTAAGCTACAGGCAGTTAAATTAGGGTATGTCTAGGGTCTTCAGGCGGAAATTGAGAAGAAATACAAGTTAATGGCTTTGGCAAAGTCAAATTTTTAAAACACAAAAAACAGTATTCACTTGACTCCATGTTAACCCCGCAGAACAAAGTTATACAAGCAGAAACTGCATTTAAACCATTAACTTGTATTTGCTGAATAACAGTAATGTTTTAGCTAGTTGCTTTTGTTTGAATTTATCTGTTCAAAATGTTGTATCAAGACTGCCCAAATGTGCCTAATTGGTTTATTAATAACTTTATGCAAAGGTTCATTGGATCAGCCTAAAACTTTACACATACAGTGCTGCCATCTAATGGCCAAAATCTAAATTGAGCCTGGGCTGGAATAATACATTATCATCTCTTGCATTTCAAAGATGATGGTACAAAAAATTCATGTTTTTTTCATTGTATTATGTGTTATATTCTACTTCATTCATTTCACATATCCACAAACTTCAAAGTGTTTCCTTTCAAATGGTTTCAAGAATATGCATATCCTTGCTTCAAGTCCTGAGCTACAGGCAGTTAGATTTTGTTATGTCATTTTAGGTGAAAATCTAAAAAAAGGGTCCAATCATTATTTCATTTCTTGAACTGCATTGTTGGTTAAGACCTTGAAAGTTGTTGTATTCGGCGCATGTGACAAATACAATTTGATTACAGTTCATTTGTCCTTTATTATAACAGCAAAATAATACTGCAGCAACAACATTTGAACGTTTAGTTCATAATGTTGCTTGATCGGTGGTTAGGCTATTTTCTGGCCAAAATAAGGGTACATGAAAAGTGCAAAACTATTAATACAACTGTGGGTTTTCAGAGCATTTATGTAAATCCCGAAGCTCATCTGCATTTCCTGCGCTGCAGGAAAATTTTCAGCAACAAAAGTGATAAAATGTAAGATCCTACATCTGTAGGTTAGATGTATTGGCTAAATATCACGGGTCCATTAAAAGAGCAAGCAATTAATTTGTCTACTCTGATTATAAGATTAGCTGTGGCCAAACCCAAGGACATTTAAAAAATAAAACTGAAAGTATACAAACAAATTTTTTTGGGACCATAGACAAATTAGCAACAGTGTACATTTCATTGAAAGTTGCCCTGAGTGTTTAGAAGATTAATCTTCTGCATATGGAAAGTGATGGTACACATGCACTCATCATTTCCTAAAATATATAAATAACAAGCAGCAGTATCTACAATATAACTGGGCATTAAATATGAATAACTTTAATAGGTCGTTTATGTTAATAGTCTCAGGCATGTTTGAGTTAACATAGTGGGCCTAACTAATATACAGAATGCATACCTGGAGGAAAATAGGTGAGGGTCATGCTTTTTCAGTTTCAGTCAAGGGGAGTTTTATCTAGTCATGTAATTGTATAATTGATAAAATGTCAATATTTCTCAGTGTTTAAGAATTAGTTGCTTATTGGTCTATGCAGTGTATATTGATGTATGCCAGATGCCACCCCTCATCTCTGATTATCTGCTGGACACGCAATATTATGTGCGATCTCAATCAATTGTTCTCTAGCCTATAAGCTATGCAGTACATGCTCAGATTCACTTCCTTCCTGAGTCTTTTGCGCTGCTGGGAATGGTGTAAATTAAACTAGGCTGCATGACACGCTGCAATGGATATTCCAACCCTGAGCCCCAGCCTGCTCTGCTTAACCAATGCTATGCTGTGTAGCTCTACAGTGGCAGTTCAGGATGAAAGTCAAATTATTCTGTTCAGGTCGATTGCCAAAAATCCAATATCTTGCAAAAGGACCAGCCTACGTTCTGTTCAGTTTGAGAAGGAGAGCGCCAAGCTGAGAAGCATGACTATAGGTCGTTTTTGATAGTGTGCTACTATAATAGATTTTTATAAAAACAAATGTATTTCTTGCCCATGATATTTATCACAGTTATTGATCTCACAATAAGCCAGATTCGAGTAACTTACAGTGTGGTGTTGAAACTTGAAGCGGGAGCCACAGCACACTCAATCAGAAATGGACAGCTCATGGTGCGGAAAGTAGGCAAATTCTCGTAGGCCTAATTCATTCACTAACAAGAGGGCTCTGTGTTGGAGCCTATTTCTTCTTATTTAAGAAAATATTTACTAAATAAACTAAAGTGAAAAAACATAATCAAATCAAAAAGTAACAAGAAAATTACATAATAACGAGGCTATATACAGGGGTTACCGGTTCCACAGGTTAGTTGAGATAATTTGTAAAGTGACTATGCATAGATAATAAACAGCGAATAGCAGCAGTGTAAAAACAAAGGGCCCTTCCTCTCAATAGTGCAGCTGTAGAATTTTTTGTTGATTAAGGGGCCATGCCAAATATTTTCAGCAACCTGAGGAGGAAGAGGAATTGTCATATTCTTCACGACTCTGTTGGTATGTGTGGACCATGATAATTCCTTAGTGTTGTGGACACCGAGGAACTTGAAGCTCTCAACCCGCTCTACTACAGTCCTGTTGATGTGGATGGGGGCGTGCTGGTCCCTCTGTTTCTTGTAGTCCCCGATCAGCTCCTTTGTCTTGCTGATGTTGAGAGAGAGAGGTTGTTGTCCTGACACTACACTGCCACGTCACAGACCTCCTCCCTATAGAGTGTCTCATCGTCTTCATTGATTAGGCCAACCACCATCGTGTTGTCAGCAAACTTAACGAGGGTGTTGGAGTCGTGCACGGCCACGCAGTCGTGGGTGAACAGGGAGTACAGGAAGGGACTAAGTACGCACCGCTGAGGGTCCCCTGTGTTGAGGGTCAGCTTGACGGATGTGTTGTTGCCTACCCTTACCACGTGGGGACGGCTGGTCAGGAAGTCCAGGATCCAGTTGCAGAAGGAGGGGTTCAGTCCAAGGGTCCTGAGCTTAGTGATGGTGTTAAAGGCTGAGCTATAGTAAATTAATAGCATTCTCACATATGTGTTCCTATTGTCAAGCTGGGAAAGGGAAGTGTGGAGTGCAAATGAGATTGCTTCATCTGTGGATCTGTTAGGGCAGTATGCGAATTGGAGTGGGTCCAGAGTGTCTGGGATGATGTGAGCAATGACCAGCCTTTCAAACATGTCCTGGCGACAGATGTGATTGCTACAGGGCGATAGTCATTTAGACAGCTTACCATGGTGGTCTGCTTGAAACATGTAGGTAATACAGTCTGGGTCAGGGAGAGGTTGAAAAAGTCAGCGAAGACACTTGCCAGCTGGTTAACCCATGCTCTGAGTACACGTCCTGTTAATCTGTCTGGCCCCGCAACCTTGTGAATGTTAACCTGGTTAAAGGTCTTACTCACTTTGGCTACGGAGAGCGTGATCACACAGTAGTCTGGAACAGCTGGTACTCTCATGCATAGCTCAGTGCTGCTTGCTTCGAAGTGAGAAAAAAGGAATTTAGCTCGTCTGATAGGCTTCACTTTGTAATCCATTATCGTTTGCAAGCCCTGCCACATTTAACGAGCATCAGGGCCAGCGTAGTATGATTCGATCTTAGTCCTGTGCTGAAGTTTTGACTGTTTGATGGCTCAACGGAGGATTTCTTATTCGTGTCCGTATAAGTGTCCTGCTGCTTGAAATTAGTAGCTCTAGCCTTTAGCTCTGTGCGGATGTTGCCTGTAATCCATGGCTTCTTTTTGGGATCCATGGCTTTTGTTCCTGTCCATTCAGGGTTCATTGTCCATCACACGGACAGGAAGAGAGGGTTTTGTTTCAGGTCACATACAGGAACTCAAGTCCTTTTGTTAACTCGATCTGGAATACTTGACTATCAAATGTTTACCGCATTAAGATTGTTTTGATCACGTGGACTGGGAAATGTTCCAGGTCACCTCTGAGAATAATATCGATGTATACACTGATTTGGTGATGGTGTTTATCAGAAAGTGCATAGAAGATGTAGTTCCCACTGTGATGATTAGAACCAAAAACTGTGGTTAGATGTCAGCATTCACTGAAAGTGCGAACCACTGCATTTAACCATAGTACGGTAATGGGAAACATGGGCATATGCCAAAAGAAAAGCTACGTCCTCTGTAAGGCAATTAAAGGAGCAAAACGACAGTACAGGGACAAAGGGGAGTCACAATGCAATGGCACAGACACGAGACGTATGTGGAATAGACTCCATACAATCGTGGATTATAAAGGGAAAACAAGCCACTTCGTGGACACTGATGCCTCGTTCCCTGACGAGCTATACACTTTCGACCGCTGCAAGGAAAACAACATCAACGTGGGCCCCCGACGCTGTGTGCTCTCGTTCGACGTGGCCATCGTGAGTAAGTTATTTAAGCTTGCTAAGCCCAGATTGCATCCCAAACCAGGCACTCACAGCATGTACAGACCAGCTAGCTGGAGTGTTAACGAGCATATTCAATCTCTCCATATCCCAGTCTGCTGTCCCCACTTGCTTCAGGATGTCCAACATTGTTCATGATACCCAAGAAAGTGAAGGTAACTATTAAATTACTCTCACCACGTAGCACTTACTTCTGTCAATCAGAAGTGCCTTGAGAGGCTTGTTAATTCTTCAGCGTTTCAATGCCTTTTCAGTAGTGGGGGAGATGCTATGTTGACATATGGAATTGTTTAAAGATGGTCATAATATGAGTCATTTAGCTATTTGATATTGAATTTTAGGATGCATTTATTTATAAAAATAAATATATGGCCTCCCGAGTGGCGCAGTGGTCTAAGGCACTGCATCGCAGTGTTGCGGCGTCACTACAGCCTGGGGTTCGATGTTTGGTTTTAAATATACCAAAAGTAAATGCATAAATCATTTCAAATCCCTTATGTTAACTTCTTATGGCTGGGGGGCAGTATTGAGTAGCTTGGATGAATAAGTTGCCCAAAGTAAACGGCCTGCTCCTCAGTCTCAGTTGCTAATATATGCATATTATTATTAGTATTGGATAGAAAACACTAACGTTTCTAAAACTGTTTGAATAATGTCTGTGAGTATAACATAACTCATATGGCAAGCAAAATCCTGAGGAGAAATCAAAACAGGAAGTGAGAAATCTGAGCTTTGTATGTATTCACCAGAGTCCCCAATGAAATCCCCTTGAGATATTAATGATGTTGCACTGCCTAGGGGTTCCACTAGATGTCAACCATCAATATAAATTATAATGAGACTTCTATAGTGTTGTGGGAGTGAATGAAAGCAGAATCTTTCAGGTGTCTGGCAGTCAGCCATTTTCTGATCACGCTTATTCCTCATGGTACCCACTTGCGTTCCATTTCTCATCAAGACAAGAAGGAATACTCCGGTTGGAACTTTATTGACGATATATGTTAAAAACATCCTAATGATTGATTCTGTACTTAGTTTGAAATGTTTCTTCGACCTGTAATACACTCCTCAAAGAAATAAAGGGAACACTTAAACAACACAATGTAACGCCAAATCAATCACACTTCTGTGAAATCAAACTGTCCAGTTAGGAAGCAACACTGATTGACAATAAATTTCACATGCTGTTGTGCAAATGGAATAGACAAAAGGTGGAAATTATAGGCTATTAGCAAGACACCCCCAATAAAGGAGTGGTTCTGCAGGTGGTGACCACAGACCACTTCTCAGTTCCTATGCTTCCTGGCTGATGTTTTGGTCACTTTTGAATGCTGGCGGTGCTTTCACTCTAGTGGTAGCATGAGACGGAGTCTACAACCCACACAAGTGGCTCAGGTAGTACAGCTCATCCAGGATGGCACATCAATGCGAGCTGTGGCAAGAAGGTTTGCTGTGTCTGTCAGCGTAGTGTCCAGAGCATGGAGGCGCTACCAGGAGACAGGCCAGTACATCAGGAGACGTGGAGGAGGCCATAGGAGGGCAACAACCCAGCAGCAGAACCGCTACCTCCGCCTTTGTGCAAGAAGGAGCAGGAGGAGCACTGCCAGAGCCCTGCAAAATGACCTCCAGCAGGCCACAAATGTGCATGTGTCTGCTCAAACGGTCAGAAACAGACTCCATGAGGGTGGTATGAGGGCCCGACGTCCACAGGTGGGGGTTGTGCTTACAGCCCAACACCGTGCAGGACGTTTGGCATTTGCCAGAGAACACCAAGATTGGCAAATTCGCCACTGGCACCCTGTGCTCTTCACAGATGAAAGCAGGTTCACACTGAGCACGTGACATACGTGACAGAGTCTGGAGACGCCGTGGAGAACGTTCTGCTGCCTGCAACATCCTCCAGCATGACCGATTTGGCGTTGGGTCAGTCATGGTGTGGGGTGGCATTTCTTTGGGGGCCGCACCATGTGCTCGCCAGAGGTAGCCTGACTGCCATTAGGTACCGGGATGAGATCCTCAGACCCCTTGTGAGACCATATGCTGGTGCGGTTGGCCCTGGGTTCCTCCTAATGCAAGACAATGCTAGACCTCATGTGGCTGGAGTGTGTCAGCAGTTCCTGCAAGAGGAAGGCATTGATGCTATGGACTGGCCTGCCCGTTCCCCAGACCTGAATCCAATTGAGCACATCTGGGACATCATGTCTCGCTCCATCCACCAATGCCACGTTGCACCACAGACTGTCCAGGAGTTGGCGGATGCTTTAGTCCAGGTCTGGGAGGAGATCCCTCAGGAGACCATCCGCCACCTCATCAGGAGCATGCCCAGGCGTTGTAGGGAGGTCATGACAGGCACGTGGAGGCCACACACACTACTGAGCCTCATTTTGACTTGTTTTAAGGACATTACATCAAAGTTGGATCAGCCTGTAGTGTGGTTTTCCACTTTCATTTTGAGTGTGACTCCAAATCCAGACCATGGGTTGATAAATTTGATTTCCATTGATAATTTGTGTGTGATTTTGTTGTCAGCACATTCAACTATGTAAAGAAAAAAGTATTTCATACGAATATTTCATTCATTCAGATCTAGGATGTGTTATTTTAGTGTTCCCTTTATTTTTTTGAGCAGTGTATAACTTTTTGAAGTTTTTGTCTGATGTAACGCTGACCAGAATGAGCGTTTGGATATGTATACCAAACGTGCTAACAAAAGAAGGTATTTGGAAATAAATAACGGACATTATCGAACAAAACAAACATTTATTGTGGACCTGGGAATCCTGGAGTGCTTTCTGATGTAGATCATCAAAGGTAAGGGAATGTTTATCATGTAATTTCTTGTTTATGTTGACGTCAACATGGCGGCTAATTGTGACTAATTCTGAGCGCCGTCTCAGATTATTGCATGGCTGGCTTATTCCGTAAAGTTTTTTTGAAATCAGACACAGCGGTTGCATTAAGGAGAGGTATATCTATCATTCCATGTGTATAACTTGTATTATCATCTACATTTATGATGAGTATTTCTGTTGAATGATGTGGCTATGCAAAATCACTGGATGTTTTTGGAACTAGTGAATGTAACGCGCCAATGTAAACTCATATTTTGATAAATATGAACTTTATCAAACTAAACATAAATGTATTGTGTAACATGAAGTCCTATTAGTGTCATCTGATGAAGATCATCAAAGGTTAGTGATGAATTTTATCTCTATTTGTGCTTTTTGAAACTCCTCTCTTTCACTGGAAAAAAAATGGCTGTGTTTTTCTGTGGCTATATGTGGTGACCTAACATAATCGTTTGTGGTGCTTTTGCTGTAAAGCATATTTGAAATTGGACACTGTGGTGGGATTAACAAGAATAGCTTTAAAATGGTATGAGATACATGTATGTTTGAGGAATTTTAATTATGAGATTTTTTATGTTTTGAAAATGGCGCCCTGCACGTTCACTGGCTGCAGTCATATCGATCCCGGTAGCGGGATGCAGCCATAAGAAGTTAACTACTTAAGTAGTACGTTAAACCACTGTATGGCGGGAACTAGTTGCTTAAACTTGCCCAGTTGTCTCATATTAATGAAGAGGAGGGAACAATGGTAGAGGGAAGGGAACTACCCTGAATGAAACACATATCCAGTCTTCTCCGGACTACATAAGTGCCTAGCCATGGGGGAGCAGGGATTAGGATTTGTTTCTGGACAGGGGAATAGTGAACTATATCAAGTGCTGAACCCTTTCTCCTCATAGGGTTCTGTATTCATGGGACTTGAAAAAATATATATTGTTATCTTGAACATGGTTTCTTTCTTACACATGTTCACATAGAGGTCATCTCAAGTAGACAAAGAATTACTAAACAGGTCAGTGTCATGACTTCTAGGAGTAGTGGGTGGAGGAGTCAGGCGCAGAGAGCAGAGGTAGTTCAATCGTGATCTTTTAATCCAGAACAACAAGAAACGGTAACGCCAAACACTAAGGCGCATCACTTAAACCAGCCCAAAAGCAGGACCAAACAGTCCGGAGAAAATAGTCCACGAGAATACACACACACATGAACAGAAAAACAAGTCCGCACAAAAGCAGGCGGACATACCTGGTTTAAATAGCCCAAATCAAAACCCAAACAAGAAACAGGTGTAAAAAATCAGACAAAACTAACTGAAACAGAAAAGGGGATCGGTGGCAGCTAGTAGACCGGCGACGACGACCTCCGAGCGCCGCCCGAACAGGAAGAGGAACCACCTTCGGCGGGATTCGTGACAGTCAGTTTGATGTACAGTATGTACCATTCTCTTGATCAATTTTGGTTCCAATCCATACCACCTTGTTATCCAGTTAATGTGTTATTCATTAATAGTACATAGCAACACAATTGGATTCACGTGTGTGAAATTGAAGATAACCTTTAAGGGTTTGCTAACAGTGCATAGCTTTCCATTTATATTGTAATTTCAACCAAGCTTGAGTGTAAGTACTTTAAAAAGACTGACAGTTATTGATGAGTCGGTGAACATGATATCTTAGGGAACTGTCTGTTTAAAGGTGGATTGGTGAAAATGAAATTATATTAAACTATTTACAAAACTCTGTCAGAAATGTGGTCATAATTTGTCATCGTCCAAGTAAAAGTTTGACTAGATGGTGGAAAATGTGTATACATTTCATGTGTATAGGCATTAATATACATTTCCATCTCAGAAATGTATATTACATTTGATATGGCAAAGATCTGAACAAACTGACATCAAAGCCCACAAGATTGGAGGAATGTAAGACTATATCCATGCAAAAAACGTGTCCTCCTTTAAGTTAGTATACACATGAAGTCCATGATATAGGCATTCATTTACTTTTTCCTCCCACTCTGAAATTTTGTTTAGATTTGTGATGGCAAAGCTCACAACAAATTGACATCAAAGTCCAACAAGTAAGTATAGAAAAACAGCATTTCACTCCAGAAAGCATTTCAAACCAACTGCCCTCTCATCTCCTCCAATGAAGACTCCATGTCATGAAAGTTTAATGACCAAACATTTGCAGAGTCCTGTGAAGTATCCAAAAAATAAATGAATGTGACTTGAATATCACAAGAGGATGGAAGGAGATGGTAAAATAAAATAAGTGTGTGTTTAACGTGTTTAACGCTCACATGTGAAAGATGGAGAGACTGAGGTATTAAAGTGGAACTGACAGCATTTTAGCCACATTAAATCTTATTAAAATCTGGTCATATGCACCCCTATGCAGAATATGACACAAAAAAAGAAAAGTGACCGACCTAATAAAAACATCTGTCTCGTCCGAGACGGAGTCTACACAGACCGGTGCGCTATGGTCAATCAGAGCTACAATTGGCTTTTATAAAAACAAGCCATTTGCCACACGGTATTGCCATTATTACACTTTGAACTGGTCTGTGTGCTTACAGGCAGTTGAAACAGCGTGACTTTAGATCAATTGAACGCATTCGCCAAAAGCCGAAAAATACACGTGAATGTATTTCTGAAAATATGTAAAGACCACAGGAGTCCTCTTACATGTGGGAACCTTAAAATCCTATTGATCAAACAACCATGAAAAGGTAGGCTCTCTCAGTTACGCACATGAACAACAACTAATGCTAGACAGAGCAAGATGAGCTAAAATCTAACTAGGGAACATTAGATAAACACTCTAAAACCTTTTCAGCTAGTTGGCTGTCAAAATAGCACTGATAAACGATGGGGAATTATAGCCTACTCATCTTTCTGCAGCTTGCCTGCCAATGTATGCTTGTCCCAACCAAGCACCCAAGCTAACTGGGCTAAAGTTGGCTAGCTTACTACTTCCAGACACAAATGTGAGTACACTGATAATTTTACTCACCGTAGCAGAGCTGTTTAGGCAGTTTACATGTTATCTAGAGTGTTTGTGAATAACTATGACTTTTTTGCCTACGTTTACTGACACCGTTCACCTTCAGCGGGTGTTAAATGTTAGTATATTCATCAGATATTTTGCGCTCTGGCACACTCAGATGAGAGTGCTCTGAAATCGGAATAGATAGCCAGAGTGAATTTGCGAATGGAAGAGATATGATAACTGGATAACAGTTGTTCAAGTTCTTGCTAGCTAACCACATGACACCTGCATCTTTAGCTGTGTATAGCAACTGAAAAACAATATGCGAAACACAATATGGGGGGAAAAAGTCAGTCACTCACCCACTCCTCCAATGGCATCCTCCTAGCAGTTAGCCAGCTAGCTATTTAGCTAACGTTAGGCTCTGTGTATATAGCTTTCTTCATAAATAGATACGCTAACCTATAAGCCACGTTGTGATTATTGCCCTTGCTAGTTTGATTGTGTTGACATTCTCAGCCTTAGTTACGTTCGTCCGTTTTCCCCAAAAATATTGAGTAATTGAAACTGAAACAATGTACCAGGCCAACTGTGATTTACAACCTTATAGCAATATTTATTGGAATACAAAGAAATGTATTGGTGAATTACATTAACTTCTCTAGGATAGGGGGCAGCATTTTCACGTTTGGATGAAAAGCATATCCAAATTCAACTGCGAGCTACTCATCCCCAGAAGATAAGATATGCATATTATTAGTAGATTTGGATAGAAAACACTCTGAAGTTTCTAAAACTGTTTGAATCATGTCTGTGAGTATAACATAACTTATTTAGCAGGCGAAAACCTGAGGACAAACCATTCAGATTTTATGGTGTTGTTGAGGTCCCTCTCTTTTCAATAGAATTTCATTGGGAATCCAGATTTCTAATTGACCTTCTTGCAGTTCCTACCGCTTCCACTGGATGTCAACAGTCTTTAGTAATTGGTTGAGGGTTTTTTCTTTGTGTAATGAAGAAGTTACGGCCATTTTGAACGAGGGTCACTGGAAGTGTCCTGTTAGTTAGAGGCGCATGACCAGAAAGCTAGCTACAGTTTGTTTTAATCCTGTATTGAACACAGATCATCACGTCTTCAATTTTATCGATTATTTACGTAAAAAAATACCTAAAGTTGTATTACAAAAGTAGTTTGAAATGTTTTGGCAAAGTTTCCAGGTAACTTTGGAGATATTTTGTAGTCATGTTTCACAAGTTGGAACCGGTGTTTTTCTGGATCAAACGCGCCAAATAAATGGACATTTTGGATATATATCGACGGAATTAATTGAACAAAAGGACCATTTGTGATGTTTATGGGACATATTGGAGTGCCAACAACAGAAGCTCGTCAAAGGTAAGGCATGAATTATATTTTTATTTATGCGTTTTGTGTCGCGCCTGCAGGGTTGAAATATGCTTATCTCTCTTTGTTTACTATGGTGCTATCTCAGATAATAGCATTCTTTGCTTTTGCCGAAAAGCCTATTTGAATTCTGACATGTTGGCTGGATTCACAACCAGTGTAGCTTTAATTTGGTATATTTCATGTGTGATTTAATGAAAGTTTGATTTTTATAGTAATTTATTTGAATTTGGCGCTCTGCATTTTCTCTGGCTTTTGGCCAAGTGAGACAGTAGCGTCCCGCCTAAACTCAGATTTTTGGATATAAATATGAACTTTACCAAACAAAACATACATGTATTGTGTAACATGAAGTCCTATGAGTGTCATCTGATGAAGATCATCAAAGGTTAGTGATTAATTTTATCTCTATTTCTGCTTTTTGTTACTCCTCTCTTTGGCTGGAAAAATGGCTGTGTTTTTCTGTGGCTATGTACTGACCTAACATAATCGCATGGTGTGCTTTTGCCGTAAATCCTTTTTGAAATCAGACACTTTGGCTGGAGTGTAGCTTTAAAATGGTGTAAAATACTTGTATGTTTGAGGAATTAAAATTTTGGGATTTCTGTTGTTTTGAATTTGGCGCCCTGCAGTTTCACTGGCTGTGGACGAGGTGGGACGCTACCGTCCCACATACTACCCTAGAGAAGTTTTAAGTGTCTGGATAAAATTGGCTACGGTGTGAGATCTCTATCCATCTCCTTTTCTCTGTAAAACTTCTCCTGGTAAATCTTGTTCAGCTCCAGTTTAATTTCTCTCAGCAGAGAAATAGCAATCAGGCCTGTGCAGAACAAGAGTAGCGTAGGGAGTGTGCTTGCTGGCCAATGTGATACAAAATGCTGCAACGTAATATAAAACTAACAAACTACAGTTCAGGTAAAGTTGTATGCATTAACATTGTACTGCAGTGGGCTAAATCAGGGTCACACAGAGTGTGTCCTGGTAGTCTTAAACAAATACACCTCACACACATGATTATGGGCAAAGAAGACACCTGAAATGTATTACATTTTTATTTTATATATATCACAGAAGACTGAAATATAACAAAACTGCTTGACATAGAAACACTAGATTTTCAGCAGGCGTTTAAAGTATTGTTAATTCACTATGAAAAATATTGATAACATTCCACCCATGAGGCCACTAGGTCATTTGACTGCAGGAAAGGTTAGCTGGCTTGCTAGAAAAAGAGAGAGATTAAGTGTAGATAGCTAGTGAAATTAGTTCATCCCTAAATGTTGCACTTCTGTGTTTAGCAGAGTAACATTCTGTTCTATACAACAGGCACCAAATGTGAGAACTAATATTGTAGTTGCCTATATGCCATTTTCTTTTAGGCTACCCATCCTTCTGCTCTGCATGGCTGTAGAAGTGAAACCATGGCCAGACAGACACCTTCCTCTACACATGGAGAACACTTGAGTATTTCATTGTATGTCATTGTCAAGTTCATAGAATTTAGGCTATACATTGATGCATGACAGTCAGACAATGTGACTAACTATTCAGTAACTCCACCTTTGTGTCTCTGTTTCAGGTGTCAGACGACAACAACAATTCAGCCTCAAAGATGTTTGTCCCAAAAAATGCAGTGTACACATTCATTTGAGTAGCTTATTATGAAGGTAGGCCTATGTCACTGTAAATAACATCTTAACTCACACACGGCCCAGATAACTGACACAACATTCTCTTTCTAAACACAAAATACAAATCATGTCAACGTCCATGATAGGTGAAGTAGAGTAGAGTCAGGACGAGGCTGGACAATCATGGGTGGCTTGACCCGGGTGTTGATGTACACAGCGGGTTCCGGTGTTGATGTACACAGCGGGTAGGAACCCGACAGCACTGACTTGACTGTATACACAGAGAGAGAGAGAATCCCTGCCTGATTCTCAGTTCTCTGGCCTAAACTAAAAACAGCAAAACGGTAATGTATGGACAGGATCCATGACAGACATAATGACATTTCAACAACCTACATATGCATTGCATGTGTCTTACAGGACTGAGGACTCCCGGGCATGCAAACCAAGGACAGAGGCTGAGCAAGCAGCAATATTATAATATTGACATAAGGTGAGGATGTGGATGACAATATTCCCCCCAAAATATCACAGAATGGGTCCATGTTTTGTGCTCATTCAATGCCTGTTCTGATAATGTGTACGTAACCAACTACAATTAAAAGCTGACCAAACAATGGAATGGAAAGTAAATTATTACAATGTACAGAAAACCCACATGTTCTGTTCATTTTTGTCTAACCATGCGCTCAGATCTTATCACACATTGACTACTGAGGGTTCCCAATTGACACATTGACATTTCAATTGTTATGGGGGTCCTCATGAGCACCACTGAAATTAGAACCATGTTGGTGCTTTAACGAGCCACCGCTATAACCTATATTACAGTATACAGTCGTGGCCAAAAGTTTTGAGAATGACACAAATATTAATTTTCACAAAGTTGGCTGCCTCAGTTTGTATGATGGCAATTTGCATATACTCCAGAATGTTATGAAGAGTGATCAGATGAATTGCAATTAATTGCAAAGTCCCTCTTTGCCATGCAAATGAACTGAATCCCCAAAAAACATTTCCACTGCATTTCAGCCCAGCCACAAAAGGACCAGCTGACATCATGTCAGTAATTCTCTCATTAACACAGGTGTGAGTGTTGACGAGGACAAGGCTGGACATCACTCTGTCATGCTGATTGAGCTCAAATAACAGACTGGAAGCCTCAAAAGGAGGGTGGTGCTGGGAATCATTGTTCTTCCTCTGTCTCCGTCGTCATTGCTTTGCACAAAAGGGCTTCACAGGCAAGGATATTGCTGCCAGTAGGATTGCACCTAAATCAACCATTTATTGGATTATCAAGAACTTCAAGGAGACCGGTTCAATTGTTGTGAAGAAGGCTTCAGGGCGCCCAAGAAAGTCCAGCAAGTGCCAGGACCGTCCCATAAAGTTGATTCAGCTGCGGGACTGGGGCACCACCAGTACAGAGCTTGCTCAGTAATGGCAGCAGTCAGGTGTGAGTGCATCTGCACGCACAGTAAGGCGAAGACTTTTGGAGGATGGCCTGGTGTCAAGAAGGGCAGCAAAGAAGCCACTTCTCTCCAGGAAAAACATCAGGGACAGACTGATATTCTGCAAAAGGTACAGGGATTGGACTGCTGAGGACTGGGGTAAAGTCATTTTCTCTGATGAACACCCTTTCCGATTGTTTGGGGCATCCGGAAAAATGCTTGTCCGGAGAAGACAAGGTGAGTGCTACCATCAGTCCTGTGTCATGCCAACAGTAAAGCATCCTGAGACCATTCATGTGTGGGGTTGCTTCTCAGGCAAGGGAGTGGGCTCACTCACAATTTTGCCTAAGAACACAGCCTCCGAAAGCAACTTCTCCCAACCATCCAGGAACAGTTTGGTGATGAACAATGCCTTTTCCAGCATGATGGAGCACCTTGCCATAAGTCAAAAGTGATAACTAAGTAGCTTGGGGAACAAAACATTGATATTTTGGGTCCATGGCCAGGAGACTCCCCAGACGTTAATCGCATTGAGAACTTGTGGACAAACAAAACCCCACAAATTCTGACAAACTCCAAGCATTGATTATGCAAGAATGGGCTGCCATCAGTCAGGATGTGGCCCAGAAGTTAATTGACAGCATGCCAGGGCAGATTGCAGAGGTCTTGAACAAGAAGGGTCAACACTTTTGGCCACGACTGTACACAGTCTGTTACAAGAACACTGGTGGTAATTTTGCACTCCATACACATCAATAGTGTAATATCCAGGGCCAGTGTTACGTACTGCCTTGCCCATCCAAATAAAATATTTACATTTTGATCATTTATTTGGCCAAGACACGTGCCGACAGAAAGACGTATCAATCTCTAATAGATAAATCATCAGAGCGAGTGCAACAGCGCCCCACATCTCAGTATGTGTATCCAATGTATCTGAAGCTATCTGGACTAAGAGTATGGCATGTGATTCTCTTTTTTGACAAACGCTATCAGGGTTTTCTGTCTTTTTTGGTTACTACATGATGCCATATCTGTTATTTCATAGTTTTGATGTCTTCACTATTATTCTACAATGTAGAAAATAGTTAAAAGAAAGAAAAACCCTTGAATGAGTAGGTGTGTTCAAACTTTTGACTGGTACTGCAAATTTTTTAAATAAAAAACATCCTCACTGAGCTAAAGGCTAGAGCTGGACACTAATCCGAACGCCTATAAAATAATCATGCTACGCCCTCCAATGAACCATCGAACGGCAAAGCGTCAATAGAGGACAAACATCGACTCCAACCGACTCCAACCAGCTCTGACTCTGGTCGGATGTTGCAGAGCTTGCAAACTATCACAGATTAGAAAGGAAAACCCAGCGGCAAGCTGTTCAGTGATGCAAACCTGCCAGACGGGCTAAATGCCTTCAATGCTCGCTTTGAGCTAGCAACACTGAACCATGCATGAGAGCATAAGCTGTTCCGGACGACTGTGTGATCGTGCACTCCATAGCCGGTGTGAGTGAGACCTTTAAACAGGTTAACATTCACAAGGCCGCAGGGCCAGACGGATTACCAGGACGCGTACTCACAGCATGCGCTGACCTCCTGGCAATTGTATTCACTGACATTTTCAACTTCTCCCTGACCATTGTGTAATACCTGTATTACCTTCAGAAACTGTTTACCCCTTGACTTTTTCCACATTTTGTTGTGTTACAGCCTGAATTTAAAATGGATTAAATTGAGATTTTGTGTCACTATGCTACACCCAAAATACATTTCTATGAATTAATTAAAAATGAAAAGCTGACATGTCTTAAGCCAATATGTATTCACAACCTTTGTTATTTCAAGTCTAAATGAGTTCAGGAATAAAAATGAGATTAACAAGTCAATCATTTGCATGAAGTCACTCTGTGTGTAGTAATAGTGTTTCACATGATTTGTGACTGACTACCTCATCTCTGTACCTACAAGATCCCTGAGTCTAGCAGTGAATTTCAAACACACATTCAGCCACAAAGACCAGGAAGGTTTTACAATGCCTCGCAAAGAAGGGCACCTATTGGTAGATGGGTAAATAAAGAAAGCAGACATGAAATATCCCTTTGAGTATGGTGAAGTTATTAATTTAACTTTGGATGGTGTATCAATACACCCAGTACATAGACAGGCGTTCTTCCTAACTCAGTTGCTAGAGAGGAAGAAAACCGCTCATAGATTTCACCATGCCAATTGTGACTTTAAAACATTTACAGAGTTTTATGGCTGTGATAGGAGAAAACTGAGGTTTAATCAACAACATTGTAGTTACTCCACAATACTAACCTAAATGGCAGAGTGAAAAGAAGGAAGCTTGTACAGAATAAATATATTCCAAAACATGCATCCTGTTTGCAATAAGGCACTAAAGTAAAACTTCAAAAAATGTAGCAAAGAAATGTACTTGAATACAAGATGTTATGTTTGGGGCAAATTTAACACAACACATCACTGAGTACCATCATGTTATGGGTTTGCTTTCATTGTAGAGCTAACAGGCAAAATCCTAAAGGAAAAATTGATTCAGTCCGCTTTCTAATGGGCACTGGGAGACATTCACCTTTCAGCAGGACAATAGCCTAAAACACAAGGCCAAAGACACACTGGAGTTGCTTACCAAGATGACATTGAATGTTGAGTGGCATAGTTACAATTTTAACTTAAATTGGCTTGAAAACCTATGGCAAGACTTGAAAAGGACTGTCTAGCAACAACCAACTTGACAGAACTTGAAGGCTAAAAGAATAATGTGCAAATATTGCACAATCCAGGTTTGCTAATCTCTTTGAGACTTACCCAGAAAGACTCTCAAATGTAATCGCTGCCAAAGGTGATTCTAACATGTATTGACTCATCTAAATGAGATATTTCTGTATTTCATTTTTAATATGTTTGCAATTATTATTTTTTTTATTACTTTGTCATTATGGGATATTGTGTGTAGATGGGTGAGAGAGAAAAAAATCGATATAATACATTTTGCATTCAGGCCGTAACACAACATAATGTGGAATAAGTCAAAAGACATGAATACTTTCTGAATGCACTGTACATGTTAAAAGCAGACCACCATAGAACACCAAGGTAACCCGTCTAAATGACTAGCACTCTGTAGCACTCACATGAAATGCTTTGAAAGGCTAGTCATGGCTCACATAAACACCATCTTCCCAGATACCCTGGACCCAGTCCAATTCGCGTACCGCCCCAACAGATCCACAGATGACGCAATATCTATTGCACTCCACACTGCCCTTTCCCGTCTGGATGAAAGGAACACCTAGGAGAGACTGCTTTTCATTGAGTACAGCTCAGCGTTCAACATCATAGTGCCCTCCAAACTCATCACTAAACTAAGGACCATGGGATAAAACACCTCACTCTGCAACTGGATCCTGGACTTCCTGACTGGTCGCCCCCAAGTGGTGAGGGTATGCAACAACACATCCGCCACGCTGACCCTCAACATGGGGGCCCCTCAGGGGTGCATGCTTAGTCCCTTCCTTTACTCCCTGTTCACCCACGACTGCGTGGCCGCGCACGACTCCAACACCATCATTAAGTTTGGAGACGACACAGCAGTGGTAGGCCTGATCACTGACGATGATGACAATGTGGTGCCAGGACAACAACCTCGCCCACAACGTCAGCAAGACAAAAGGAGCTGATATTACTTCCTCGGTGTCCACATCACTAAGGAATTATCAAGGTCCACTCACACCAATGCAGTCATGAAAAGGGTACAACAACACCTCTTCCCCCTCAGGAGGCTGAAATGATTTGACATTGACCCCCAGATCCTCAAAAAGTTCTACAGCTGCACCTTTGAGATCATCTTGACTGGCTGCAGCTTGGTATGGCAACTGCTTGGCATCCGACTATAAAGCGCTACAGAGGTTAGTCCGTACAGGCCAGTACATCACTTGGGCCATTTCCTTGCAATCCAGGACCTCTATACCAGGCAGTGTCAGAAGAATGCCCTTAAAATTGTCAAAGACTCTAGCCGCCCAAATCATAGACTGTTCTCTATGCTACTGCATGACAAGTGGTACCGATGCACCAAGTCTGGAACCAACAGGACCCTGATTAGCTTCTACCCTCAAGCCATAAGATTGTTAAATAGCTGAGCTACTAGCATGCCCCTGTGTCCCATGTAAGCATATTCTGGTATCTCTCTGTGTCCGTGCGTGTGTATGAATGTGTGACAGTGAGGGAGAGAAAGAGTGGAAAAAATTTGAAAACGTAGATAGCAAAAAGAACTTGCAGTGCAACAGCAAAGCAGATTTTTCCTTCCCCTCCTGCATAAGAACTTGGACGAGTTGGTGGTCACAAGATAATTTTTATAAAATAGTGTGGTGAGGAAAATAATGTACTTTGCCTGCCACCCTCATCAAAAAAGCTGCCTCAGTGACCAAACACAAAAACATGGATGATTAAAAACCCTGCTTCTGCTCTCCAAACACTGCATCTGTCCCTGGCAGCTGTCCTCACTCGTGTTCACATATGCGGAGGTCAGGCCATCCACGACCCCTGGGCTGGCCAGGTGCCCTCGGGCATGGGCCGCTTCGCCGCCAGTTGCTCAACCATCCGCTCAGAAGAATGGTCTTGGCTGCTTCCAGGCTTTTGATCTATCTGCCCTGTTTTGTGAGAACAAGAAGTGCTCATGCCGCTGCCAATTTTGTTCAACACCAAGCCTGCTCTGAAACAACGGCTGTTAAACTCCCCAGGGTTTCAGGTACAGGGAAGCCAGAGAGAACCCTTAACAGGACTGCATCAGTGGTTTCCAACACCCAGTAGGAATAATGCAGTTATAAACATTAAAATGGATTATTGTGCAATGTCCAAGTAAAAAAATGGCTTTGACAATGGGTTAAGTCTCCAATGAAGGAATAATGATTTGGCCTCTCTCTCGCTCTCTCCTATCTCACCCTCTCTCCCTCAAATATATAGGGCCAATAAATCATGGTACTAAAATATCTAATAATAGGAATTGGTTGTTGTGTTGGGTTTGTCTGTTGTTCCTGTCAGTATCAGTTGGCAGGGCCCTTTATAGCAGCTGGGAAGACACAGTTAAATGGTGATCTACTGCTGGATTATTAATTGCACTCTGTGCTGTGCATATTGGCCTTCATGGCCTGCCAGTTCAGTGATGATGGAATTCAGTTGTAACCCCACAACATCAAATTGTATAACTCATATTTTCCTTATAAGCAAGACTAGATTGTCCTAGATAGTGTTTGTTGACTTTTTGCATGGATCTTCAATTATTTTCACTGAAGAAATTGCAATTTGAATCCACCTTCTTTTAACTGCAGAAAATATCTAGAAATATACATTTGTCTATTTATTTAAGTCTGTGTAATGACCGCAACATTTTAAAACAAATCCTAATTCAAACTGTACATTGACATTTTTGAACGAGTAATGTACCCTTGATCATTGAAAAAGCATTTATATCGTTTGCCATTAATGGTCATTTGCTAAGATGCATCATATTTAATCATTGCATATTACTGTGTGTCTATCCATCTCTAACAATTCATTTCTCTTCACTCCTCTGACCATCTAATCCATGTAACCCATGAAACCGTGATAATGATTTTTCGATTCCATTCCGTCCTTTGACGTCTCTCAAATAGCTCACGTTTTACAAGCCTTATAACTCACACATTATTGTATCCCCCTATGGTGTGGAATGGTGACCTGAGTGGAAATCTATGGAATGGCAGTGGACTATATTACAATGACCACATTTGAAATTACACAACATAATTACAAATTTGGATATATCTAGCTGTGGTGAAAGCAAATTATTCAATATCAAGATTAAAATGATTGTCACAGCCCAACATTATAACCCTGCCACACTCAATATATACAAATTTGCATAGGGGGACAACAGTGTCACGGAGTATGTATTCGTGCGTGCGCGCGCGCGCAGGCACGTGTGTGTATTGGGATGATTAGGTTGTGAATCATCAAAGCCACTAAACTAGGTGATCGTGAAACGTAATTTACTTTTTCTATGAGATATTTGCAGGGAGCGACTATTTCTACAAATTCAACTCAATATAACACAGATGAAATGTAATTAGGTAATTGCCAAAATGCTATGCAGTCTGTTGCAGTCACATATATTTGGAATTCATGGTCTATTGATTCATGGTACATCTTTCCCTTTGTTTCACATTAAGTCTTTCCCCAAAACCTAACAACAGGAATGACCATCTGGAGCTGGCAGAGAAAATATCAGAGAAAAGTTTGAAGATCCAGGTGAGTTGACTGGGTCACACTTTATTTGAATAGTCTATCTGTAGATGCTCTACAGATGGTCATACTGTCAACAAACTATCTGTTGACAAGCAAGTGCTTGCTAAGGATACAGTTACGGTAAGGTTTAGAATAAGGTTAAAGGTTAGGTTCGTAGATAGTTAGTTGAAATGTTATTGATAGTCTGTAGATTTTATTTGGGTAGAGAGACAGTGGTACTGTTGACTGCCTCTGGTTACAACCGACACACCCTCTCCTGTTGTCACGTTCTGACCATAGTTCTTGTGTGTTTTGCTTGTTTAGTGTTGGTCAGGACAAGAGCTGGGTGGGAATTCTATGTTGTGTGTCTAGTTTGTCTGTTTCTGTGTTCAGCCTAATATGGTTCTCAATCAGAGGCAGCTGTCAATCGTTGTCCCTGATTGAGAATCATATATAGGTGGCTTGTTTTGTGTTGGGATTTTGTGGGTGGTTGTTTCCTGTCTCTGTGTTTTGTCTGCACCAGCTAGGACTGTTTCGGTTTGCCACTTTTTGTTGTTTTGTATTGTTGTAAGTGGTCACAGTTCGTTAAATTAAATATGTTGAGCACTGGCTACGCTGCGTGTTGGTCCGATCCCTGTTCCACCCTCTCTGCACGTGAAGAGAGGGAAGGCAACCGTTACAGAACCACCCACCAATTTCGGACCAAGCAGCGTAGCAATGGGCAGCAGCGGCAGCAGCAGCAGCAGCGGGACCAGGAGAAATGGACTTGGGAGGACGTGTTGGACGGAAAGGGTTGCTACACATGGGAGGAGATCCTGGCTGGTAAGGATCGCCTTCCATGGGAACAGGTGGAGGCAGCTAGGAGAGCGAAAGCAGCTGAGAAGGGGAACCGGTGTTATGAGGGAACACGGCTGGCCAGGAAGCCCGAGAAGAAACCCCAAATATTTCTTGGTAGGGGGCTAAAGGGTAGTGTGGCGAAGTCAGGTAGGAGACCTGCGCCCACTTCCCATGCTTACCGTGGAGAGCGGGAGTACGGGCAGACACCGTGTTATGCGGAAGAGCACACGGTGTCTCCTGTACGAGTGTTTAGCCCGGTGCGGGTTATTCCACCTCCCCGCACTGGCCGGGCTAGATTGAGCATTGAGCCAAGTGCCATGAAGCCGGCTCAACATATCTGGCCTCCAGTACGTCTCCTCGGGCCGGTGTACATGGCAGCAGCCTTACGCATGGTGTCCCCGGTTCGCCAACACAGCCCAGTGCGGGTTATTCCACCTCCCCGCACTGGACGGGCTACGGGGAGCATTCAACCAGGTAAGGTTGGGCAGGCTCGGTGCTCAAGGGAGCCAGTACGCCTGCACGTTCCGGTATATCCGGCGCCACCTTCCCGCCCCAGCCCAGTACCACCAGTTCCGGCACCAAGCTTCCTGTGCGTCTCCAGAACTCTGTTCCTCCTCCACGCACTCTCCCTGTGGTGCGTGTCTCCAGCCCGGTACCACCAGTTCCGCCACCACGCACCAAGCTTCCTGTGCGTCTCCAGAACTCTGTTCCTCCTCCACGCACTCGCCCTGTGGTGCGTGTCTCCAGCCCGGTACCTCCAGTTCCGGCACCACGCACCAAGCCTCCTGTGCGTCTCCAGAGCCCTGTACGCACTGTTCCTTCTCCCCGCACTCGCCCTGAGGTGCGTGCCCTCAGTCCGGTACCACCAGTTCCGGCACCACGCACCAGGCCTATAGTGCGCTTTGAGAATCCAGTGTGCCCTGTTCCTGCTCCCCGCACTAGCCTTGAGGTGCGTTTCTCCAGTCCGGTACCACCAGTTCCGGCACCACGCACCAGGCCTACTGTGCGCCTCAGCAGGTCAGAGTCGGTCATCTGTTCAACGCCGCCTGCACTGCCCGCCTGCCCAGCGCCGTCTGGGCTGTCCGTCTGCCCAGCGCCGTCTGAGCCATCCGTCTGCCCAGCGCCGTCTGGGCTGCCTGCCTGCCCAGCACCGTCTGAGCCATCCGTCTGCCTAGCGCCATCTGAGCCATCCGTCTGCCTAGCGCCATCTGAGCCATCCGTCTGCCCAGCGCCATCTGAGCCATCCGTCTGCCCAGCGCCGTCTGAGCCATCCTTCTGCCCAGCGCCGTCTGAGCCGCCCGTCTGCCCAGCGCCGTCTGAGCCGCCCGTCTGCCCAGCGCCGTCTGAGCCGCCCGTCTGCCCAGCGCCGTCAGAGCCGCCCGTCTGTCCCGAGCCGTCAGAGCCGCCCGTCTGTCCCGAGCCGTCAGAGCCGTCCGTCAGTCAGGAGCCGCCAGAGCCGCCAGCCAGTCAGGAGCCGCCAGAGCCGCCAGCCAGTCAGGAGCCGCCAGAGCCGCCAGCCAGTCAGGAGCCGCCAGAGCCGCCAGCCAATCAGGAGCCGCCAGAGCCGCCAGCCAGTCATGAGCTGCCAGCCAGTCATGAGCTGCCCTCCAGTCATGAGCTGCCCTCCAGTCATGAGCTGCCCTCCAGTCATGAGCTGCCCTCCAGTCATGAGCTGCCAGCCAGTCATGAGCTGCCAGCCAGTCAAGAGCTGCCAGCCAGTCATGAGCTGCCCTCCAGTCATGAGCTGCCTTCCAGTCATGAGCTGCCCTCCAGTCATGAGCTGCCCTCCAGTCATGAGCTGCCCTCCAGTCATGAGCTGCCCTCCAGTCCGGAGCTGCCATTAGTCCGGAGCTGCCCTTCAGTCCGGAGCTGCCTCTCTGTCCGGAGCTGCTTTTCAGTCCGGAGTTGCCCCTCTGTCCTGAGCTACCTCTCTGTCCTGAGCTACCTCTCTGTCCTGAGCTACCTCTCTGTCCTGAGCTGTCTCCTCTTTCTAGGGGGAACCTTTGTGAAGGTTCCTAGACCAGGGTCGGGGGCGAGGGTCGCCACTCAAAGGACGCTAAGGAGGGGGACAAAGACAGTGGTGGAGTGGTGTCCTTGTCCACCGCCGGAGCCGCCACCGCGGACAGATGCCCACCCAGACCCTCCCTAGAGTTTTAAGGGGGTACGTTCGGAGTCCGCACCTCAGGAGGGGGGTACTGTCACGTTCTGACCATAGTTCTTGTGTGTTTTGCTTGTTTAGTGTTGGTCAGGACAAGAGCTGGGTGGGAATTCTATATTGTGTGTCTAGTTTGTCTGTTTCTGTGTTCAGCCTAATATGGTTCTCAATCAGAGGCAGCTGTCAATCGTTGTCCCTGATTGAGAATCATATATAGGTGGCTTGTTTTGTGTTGGGATTTTGTGGGTGGTTGTTTCCTGTCTCTGTGTTTTGTCTGCACCAGCTAGGACTGTTTCGGTTTGCCACTTTTTGTTGTTTTGTATTGTTGTAAGTGTTCACAGTTCGTTAAATTAAATATGTTGAGCACTGGCTACGCTGCGTGTTGGTCTGATCCCTGTTCCACCCTCTCTGCACGTGAAGAGAGGGAAGGCAACCGTTACACCCGTCACTGTCACATTAAACTGCTAGGAATAGCCTATTTTAGGTTAAGGTTAGGTTAAGCCTGGGTTCCCAATAGCGAGGATGTAAAAGTAGATTTTGGGGTTAACATAGGTGGTTTAGCAGTAGAGGCAAACGCTCCACACAACAAGCCTAAATATGGCCTCTTGATAGCGACCTCCCTTCTCCTGAATTCAGCCAGCCATCACAAATGGACTCTTTGGCTAGCGTTTGCAGCACTAAATGGCTATTTGTTGTTTTGTGCTATCTTCTGTTCCGATATTAGAACTGGGATGCAATAAGGATCGTGTGTGCTCAGTTTTCTTCTTTAAACATTGAGCCAGTTTGGATTAAACACAAGTTAGCATTCCATTCACTGTGAACAGGAGTCGAATGCAGCTAATTCCCATTCCATTTGGGACTGAATGCGTACTACATTTGGTGAGCATTTCTTAATTGCTACATTCTCTTAATTTAAGGAAGCTCAAGTTCTTCCAGAATTCGATCATTTTGTGGCCAACATTGTCACCAGTGTGAAGTAATGTTTTTGAAGAGCATCGCTTTAATGTTGGTACTGAAAAGTCATACAGCGCAAAGCAACTCCTTTACAATTTTCTCAGTGGGCCTCTTCTGCGGAATCAAAGGGGTGGAGGCCAGGTGATTATGGCTACTCAAAGTTGCATCTTTATCTTGTAGAATTGTTCTATAACTCTGTTGTGATTTCTACGTTTTTAATATTGATAAGAAAATAACAGTATTACCTCTTTTACAAGTCTTCTCAAAACACTACTCTGCCCCTGAATGCTACCCATATCAGGCAGAAAAGACGCTGCTCAATATCAAGAATCCTATCTTGTGAATTCAGGGGTGTAACCAGAGATTACATGCTGGAGATTTAAAAAAAATATGCAATCAGATGGACCCGGGATAGGCTGAAGTGTCATTCTCCTGAGGCAAGGCTAGGGACGTATCTTCAATTGAAAAGAGAAAGAGGGATAAAAACCTTTCAGAGATAAGCTGAGTGGGCGTTTTCACCTCTGTCCACTCATTTTCCCTCCTCCACCCTCATTATTTATTTATCAGCTGTTTTTGCCCAGACTGTATTTTGGTTTCTGTAAACTACACCTATTTGATATTTTAGGGGACAGATATTTGACTAGAGTGCTTGCCTATAGTGGCTCAGTCAAGCCGATATAGTAATGTCAGTCAGTGTGTGTCGTTCCTTGCTCATATAACTAATCAACATTCAAAATTCACAGAGTTGGTATTTTTGTAATGACTCTTACCTAGGTAGGCTCAATACAATCTCACCCAAGTGTAAAGCCTATTGGAGCAAGTTTGCTTACGGTCTGGGTAACCCGAGTTGCACTATTGCTGTCCACTACAGTACGCTCAGTGACCAGTTACCCATCCACTGCTCTCTTTATCAGAAAAGTAATTCCCTGACTTACTGTCACGGAATCATTGGTGCCAATGAGTGCACATACAGTATCATCCGTCAGGCAAATGACAAAATATTAATTCTGGCCTAACACGCTGTTCGTGGTCTGTGGTATCGGGGCGGGCCACACGGCTTTGTGATGCGGTAATGAGGAGCGATGGCTGGGGTGAAAGGAGAGGCTGAGCAGGGGAGTGAAGGCTGCTAATTCTCCTCCTCGCCTGGAACGGGAGATAAGAGGCAGATTAAGATGAACAATTTCCAGTCTATTTAAGCACTCAGAACAGCCGCTAACTTCCTTAATGGCACATCACAGAAGAGGGGGAGGGGGGGGGGGGGGGGGGGGGGGGGGGGTCGTGTGTAATGCACAGACTGGGAGCAAGGCTTGTCATCCCTCAGAACATGTCTGTGTAGATATGTATCCTTTTTGTTCACTCTCTCCACGTCTCCTTCTGTACAGCCTCTCCATCCCTCTACTGTTCCTCCTCTCCATCACTCTTTAGTGACTAAATGTCAACACCTGGCTCCATGGAGACTCAATTCTCCTAGAGAGGTTTCAAAGGTCAGCTATTTTCACGTCGCCAAGGTTATACTGCAAGTATGTAACGGAAAGTATTTTTCTCCTTCAAAAATAGATAGAATATTGCTTTACATTCGTAGGTGGGGGATCAAGATAGCTCTTGATATCAGAAAGTGGGTAATGCAATGCAATCATTCATTAATTAATACCCAGGGTTAGGGAGTAACAGATTACATGTAATCTGTTAAAAGTAATTTATTACCAAAAAAGAACAACGAATAAGTTACATTACCAGCACACTGTAAATTCACTGATTATATGATTGAGGGCAACACAATACTGGTGAAGTAGTTGTGCGACTAGAACATTTATTTAATTTGACTGCACAGAACTTTTATTTTATTATTGACCTGAACAGTATAACATGTTTTAAGGTTTGTGATATTCATTTTTGCAAGAAGTAAACCCAATGAGTTTGCAGCCGTTTGGCGATAAACATGACAGACGTCATCGACGTGGGTAATGTGCTATATGTCATTAGTAAAAAATGTCATTCAATGTGGTGGTCTTCAGTTGTCAAAGTTGATAGCTAGCTAACTTTTATCATTTTTACAAACAGTAATCTGATGTTGGAAAATCTTAAAACGTAGAAAGAAGAAACACATGGTTCGAGCCATGAATGCTGATTGGCTGACACCCGTGGTATATCAGACCGTATACCACGGGTATGAAAAAATATTTATTTTTAGTGCTATAATTACTTTATAATACCATTTGTGGTATATGGCCAATATACCATGGCTAAGGGCTGTATCCTTGCACACCGCATTGCGTCATGCTAAGAACAGCCCGTGGCCATTGTATATTGGCCATATACCACACCTCCTCGTGCCTTATTGCTTAAGTATATAAGTAGATTTACCAAGAAGTTAATTTTCGAATCAACAGCTTTGAATCATTCAAATATCTTGGCGCTTAGCAAGTAAGTCAATCAGATGCCAGCTGAGCGTGAGAGTCTAGAAAAAGTTCAGTTGCCTTGGCTGTTCATGAGGTACCAGAGAACCTGTTTAATCTCATAGAAGAGGGAAAGGATCTGAACATGAGAGTGCAGCTTGTCACGGTAAATAAAATCGTTCAATGTATTCCTGTATAATTATAGAATACTTCATTGAGGTTGTCAACCATTTTAATATATATCATTTTCTAATACATGGCTTCAAAAACAAATTCGCTAGGCTAGCTAGCTAACGTTAGATAGCGCGCTAATTTGGTTCAATAATTTAAAGGTGGCCGCTGCACTGGTGCAATCATTCTTTGCCATGAGGTATGAATACAATTATTTGAGCCAGTTAGCTAGCTGTTGAAGGTGGTTAGCTACCTAACGTTAACTAATTTAGCACTAGCTAATGACTGCTGCGCGAGCACTGTTCTCGTCCTCTCGCACTGTGTGTGTTTGTGGCTGTTATTGCTCATCTTCACTTAATCCCCTGATTAAATCGAGTTAGCTAGTTAGCCAATTTAACAAACATTAAGTGTGTGAATGTAGCAAGAAGAAGATGCATGGTCAGCAATTTATTTCCTTATTACCAGCTTATTGTCAGGATTCAGTATAGCCATGCTCTGTCCCCTTCTTTCACATCCACAATAGAATGTACTCAATACAATTCAGAGCCGTTCTTAGAAAAATGAAAATATAGAAACATTTTTAAATGTTTGGGCATGCCAAATGTAAGCTAATTATTTGATAGTCAGTAAGGGGAATCATGACTAGTTTAATCTGTTGCATCTGATAATTGTCATATTTAAAACCACTCCACTTTTACTTTTCCACAGATTTGGCTAAGCAACATTACTAATTTCCACTGTAAACAATAATCTTGCATGTGTATTTAAAAACATTAATTATTTCACATTCTTTGTATTTCAAATAAGTAATTCCTTGAGTTATTATTACAGTGCCATTGAAGAATGGGTTGGAACTGTAAACTGTCTGCCGCCTAATCTCACTCCAGGACAGTATTACATTTGTTTGTAGCACAATCATTATTCAGGGTCAGTCCACTTCAATGTCTCTAAAATGATTGTATCTGCACATTCCAGTCAACCATTGCCCTCTAAACGAAAGAGCGGAAACTTAAAGTGATCTCATATAAGGTGAAAATGATAATTGTAATAACGCACGTAGTACAATGCTCTCAACGTCTTCATTGCATTATGTTCTGCTCTGATCATGTGTAGTGACAAATGTCTGTTTTTGCATGTTATCAGTTGGAATTGGAATAGTTGGAATTTCCTGAGGCTAAAGTTACTTTGTACTTGATCTTTTTCAAGCTTGCACCTCTGTTTCCAGTTGACACTCGGCACTAATTACTTGTGTGCACATTTATGCATAGATTGATTCCCTTTATTTCACATCTTCAGCCTGTTAATTTTGAAAATATGCCCCATAAGTCTGTAGGAAAAATCTATATAAAGACCTCCTTATCTCCTTTGCTCTACTTAGCTGCCTGCACAGGCCTAAGGCCCTAGCAGAGATTTGGATATAATGACGAGATGTTTATGTCTCCACACTAACAATGGGATTCGTTGTCCACAGAGCGGAATGGTGGGCTGTCAAGCTCCCACCTATTCCTTTCTTTGGATTGGTGGATACATCTTATTTTAATATTTTTTGGGAATATTCGATGAGGGGTGTTGAGTTCAACCACTTGTATTCAATGGAGAGAGATGCTATGCTACTAGCCTCATGTCATGAATATGCATAGCCATCTCAGGGATGTCGGGTGTTCTACTTATCAGTACACTTGTAGCATTACTAAACTTGTATTTCGATCAAATAAATCTCACAGCAAATAATAAATACATTTTAAACTCTCTCTCATTGACCTCTTTTGGCCCATATTCCTAATGCTTGGCCTCTTCGTCTCTTGCCCTAGGCAACCTGTTTACCCTTTATGGAACAGGGGCAGTTTTGAAGGAGTTGAAAATGTTTTTTCACACCTGCACTTTGAAGTTGACCAAGTGTAACTCTTCTGCTTTCTGAGTATAGTTAACTCACAGTTTTGTATTTAATGTTTATAATTGAGTTCAGGTTAATGGAAAAAAGTAAACTTAGTTACATTTGAGTAATGGTAAATTACAATTTCTATGTAAGGTGGACTTTGCTAAACTCAAACATTTCAAGTATTGCAACTATATACTGACAGTAAGTGACTGACTTAAAAAGATTGTCGTATTCACTTCACCATATTGATTTATTTTAACTAGTGATTTTTATGGAGAGAAATACATTTTTGAGTTACATGAAAATGTAAGTATACCTCACTCAAAAAACAGCATTTGTATTACTCATATAAAAGGTAGTACTGCTCACCTAAGCTATACAATTTTTTAACTGCATTTTGAGGCAATCAGTTACGCCCAAAAAATTGTAGCAAGAACCTCTGGTTTTATAGTGCAAAATATTAGATCATTTTGATTCAGAAAGGTTATTTGTGAAAACATACTGACACCTTTTGTTTTCTCAATGACATTTAAATCGGCGTTGAGAAAGGTGCACGTTTGTTCCGCCTGAGTGAGTCTGACAACACACCAACTGCGTTCGATGGATCGTGGGAAAAGAGTAGGAATAGGTTTTTGTAGGCTGCAATGCAGGTTGTCTTCCAATGGTGAAGAAGTGTAGGCTAAATTGCCTATCAATCATTGTTAATGCAACCCGTGGACAGCCAGTGAAATATGTGGTCTTGCAACAGCCTATGGAATCACCTAACAGTTCCTCCTTTGTAAACTCCTCTGTGATATTGTGCCGAGTAAGGCTTTTATTGCTCATTCTAATTGGTGCTGAACCCCCCCAAAAAATCCAAAGGCCTAACAGAAACATGCTTAAACTAGAACACTTTTGATAGACTTCAACAGCTGAAATTATCGCGATATCAAAGTGTCACCCATAGATGTCCTACAAAATGAATTAAATATTCTAATTCAATTGTGTCACCAACAAAAAATAAAAAATGCCTATAGCAAATGCAGCATTTGGCGTTCATTTTTTCACATCATGCAAATAGCACTTTTCAAGAGTGCTCACAGCATGTGTGATGATGGGGCGGTGAGTCGGAAGCAGGTGAAACGTTTTAAAACAAAACCAAGAACCCGACACTAAAATCAATATACATAAACAATACCAAGTGGTGAGTGAACATGGGAGAGTGACATACAGTATAAAGGGGAGAAAATGATGAAGGTAATGGAGTCCGCCGGAGGGGAGGAGCAGGAGCAGATGTAACAGCATGCCATTCCATGAGAACAGAATTTATTTTTCCAACATGTTTTAAAGCAATGAGCCCAATCAGTCCTCCATGACAGAAACTTAAGTCCTTTGTTTTGGGGTTATGTTCAGGTAAAACAATTAGTCAAATCTGTATTTCCAAGTCTTATTCTTGAAGATCAAGGGGTATTTAATTAATTGGAATGACTGGAAATGATAGATGTTGGTTTTTAATGTACATTTACAGTGCATTCGGAAAGTATTTATACCCTTTTACTTTTTCCACATTTTGTTACGTTACAGCTTTATTCTAAAATGGATTAAAAAACAACAACATCCTAATCAATCTACAGTATACACAATACAAAGCGAAAACAGGTTTTCAGAAAAGTTTTCTCATGTAATACTTTTGTTACATAAGTATTCAGACCCTTTGCTACGAGACTCAAAATTTAGCTCAGTTGCATCCTGTTTCCATTGATCATCCCTGAGCTGTTTCTACAACTTGATTGGAGACTACCTGTGGTAAATTCAATTGATTGGACATGATTTGGAAAGGCACCCACCTGTCTATATAAGGTCCCACAGTTGACTGTGCATGTCAGAACAAAAACCAAGCCATGAGGTCGAAGGAATTGTCCGTAGAGCTCCGAGACAGGATTGTATCGAGGCACAGATCTGGGGATTGGTACCAGATGTCCAATCATTTTTTTTGCTCATCAATCTACACACAATACTCTGTAATGACAAAACAAAAAGCAAAAAACTGAAATATGACATTTACATAAGTTTTCAGACCGTTTACTCAGTAATTTGTTGAAGCACCTTTGGCAGCGATTACAGCCTCGCGTCTTCTTGGGTATGACATTACAAGCTTGGCACACCTGTATTTGGGGAGTTTATACCATTGTTCTCTGCAGATCCTCTCAAGCTCTGTCAGGTTGGATGGGGAGCGTTGCTGCACAGGTATTTTCAGGTCTCCACAGATGTTCGATCAGGTTCAAGTCAGGCTCTGGCTGGGCCACTCAAGGACATTCATAAACTTATCCCGAAGCAACTCCTGTGTTGTCATTGTCCTGTTGGAAGGTAAACCTTTGCCCCCCGTCTAAGGTCGTGAGCGCTCTGGAGCAGGTTTTCATCAAGGATCTCTCTGTACTTTGCTCCGTACATATTTCCCTCCTGTCCTGACTAGTCTCCCAGTCCCTGCCGCTGAAAAACATCCCCACAGCATGATGCTGCCACTATCGTGCTTCATCGTAGGGATGGTGCCAGGTTTCCTCCAGATGTGATGCTTGGTTTTATCAGACCAGACAATCTTGTTTCTCATGGTCTGAGAGTCCTTTAGATGCCTTTTGGCAAACTCCAAGCAGGCTGTCATGAGCCTTTTACTGAGGAGTGGCTTCTGTCTGGCCTCTCTACCATAAAGGCCCGATTGGTGGAGTGCTGCAGAGATGGGAGATCCTTCCAGAAGGACAACCATTTCTACAGAGGAACTATGGAGTTCTGTCAGTGTGACCATCGGGTTCTTGGTCACCCCCCTGAACAAGACCCTTCTCCACCGATTGCTCAGTAAACATACATTTAATCCATTTTAAAATAAGGCTGTGACATAGCAAAATGTGGAAAAAGTGAAGGGGTCTGAATACTTTCCAAATGCACTGTATTTAAAGTGAAGAGCAACTTTTACAGTTAACTGTTAACACTTACCATATAATTACTTAGTACTCATTACAAAGTGAAAATTCAAACAGAAGATGAGCTTCTACTTTAGTCAACTTTATTGCAACATGTAAAAATACTTAAGATTTCTTACAAAAAATGTAAGATATTTATTGTTTAATTAATTAGATTAAACAAATATATTGGCCTACTCAATAACATAAAATGACTATTCCCGTGGGAACATCTGTCGCCTATAGCATGGTACTAAATCAGAAAACTGGGATTGTCATTTTTTCCCCTTTTTTAACATTACAAGTAGCTAGCTAACAATGGAAATCAACAACATCAAGTCCGAGACCTTGTGGAAATCTGTGGTAGAGAAGAATGCATGACATTTTAGCATAGCCACTCTATATTTCCCTACTAATACAAGTTATCATCAATATCATGTTTTCTATAGTTTAGTCCTAGCTAGTTGTTGTGTTATCTAGCTAGCATTTATATTGTTTGCTAACACCAGAAAGTTAGCTTTCATTGAAAAGGACATAACGTTATTCATAAGTGTGTTGAAACAAGTAGCTAGCTAAAGTTAACACGCTGGGTGTGTATCATGTAATACCCTTGGGCTATGGATACAGGATACCCTGAGAACAAGGGTCAGGAAAAATAAGACCAGAAATACTTAATTTCTTAAAGTACCTTTGATGCGAGTAGCAACCATAGCAGATATTTGCCAGCTTTATGTAGCTACCTCATCAAAGTTAGAAAACTAGATAGCTAGCGTGCTAGCTAATGCAAAATATATCAACAAATTGCATGGAAAGTCTTTTCTGTAGGTGCTGTCTAACTAACTTACTTGGCAGGCCTACCAAAAACAGCAGCTAATGTTTGACTAGCTAGCTTGATAGCAAAGTTACCTATGCAAAATTGTCCCACAGAATATATGTATCCAATAAAGTAAAACAAAATGCATGGACAACTTAACATTCTCTCTCCTTTGTTGATGTTTTTGTCTTATCCTCAATTTTTTTTTTCTTTCGCATGGATCTCACTTATATTTTGCACACTGACCTTCTCGATTCCGGTTCTTTGGGAACTGTCACATTTTGTCTGTGTCAACACAAATTGTGGGCACGTTTGAGGCCATAATTTCGAGCATGTTTCACAGATGGGCAGATCTTGATGTGGGGCTTTCATGTCTGGGATAAATAAATAAGTGCACCAATGCATCCCGTCCAAAAGTGAGAATGTTTCTCAACTGTGAAACCTTGCAAGGTTACATGATGGAATAAGAGTTTGTTTTATAACCATTTTAAGTGCTTTTATAAACCATTATTTAACCAAGCTTAATAGCAAATCTGGTTAAGTATGAAGATATGTATAAACTGGTTCACTTTTCCTATAGAAATCCCAGATCACTATTGTAGGCGTTAGCTACCTGAGCTTGTGCGCAGAAACTGTTGTGTCGCACCTACATGCCGTCAAAGTAAAGGCACACCTTCAGCATGAACTTGTTTTAGACTAAAATGAAAACGTATCAATTTGTCACTTTCATGAGGTTGGCGTAATAACATGTTCAGCTACTTAAGACATTAGCTCGAATCTAGGTTGTGCCTTTAGAAATCGAGAAAAATAACAAATAAGGAAGAATTTTTCACTTTTCTCAAAGACCCCAAACCCTGGTCTGCTGAGTCTGCCGAGTCTGCTTCGCAAGCTTTCCCGGGCGTCTCGAGATGTTGGAACTCTGGGTTTAATAACTCTGTGTTAATAGGCTCCCAATTTGGCAAGCACTGAATGACTATCTCACAATTTTAACCATAATGATTTATTAATGGTTCCAAAAATGTTGAATTGATGATGGTTAATAAAGTAATTGACCCATTTTCAAGCTTTTCAAGATACTGTTGCTATCCAGGTCAAATGCACTGTTAAATTATTTTTTATTTTTTTTCCGCTCATAAGCTCCCATGATTTTGAAAAGAAAGTTTGACCTGGGTCTAGACACCAGAACCTTTTATTGCAGAGTTGTGGCAATGAGGTTGTGAGGTTGGAGGTTTTCAATTGGCAAACACAGGCTGAAATATGGTGTGTTCAGATGCTATCGGACACTTGAATATTTGTAACAAGCATTCATTGTTACACCTTTGCAATTACAGACTGCAAATACCACCAGTCACATGTTGTTAGTACAGTATAACTATGAATTATTATAATTACAATACTTCTTGCACTGTAATTACATATATTTGTATTTTAATTAGGACCCCTTAAAATTAAACGATTTTAGGATTTAAGAGGACATGGTTGGAAATGTCTCTATGATACTGTAACATAAGCCAACATGTCTTATCCTCATGTGGTAACATGGTCCTGTGTTTCTCAGTTGGTAGAGCATGGAGCTTGCAACGTCAACAGTAGTGCATTCGATTCCCGCTGGGGCCACCCAAACGCAAAATGTACAGATTCCTTTTTAAATCTCAAATACACTACACATTTTAAATGTCCTCTATTGCAGAAACGTTATCCTGCAACAAGGTGATCAAATAAAGATCCTATATCTGTATGCACGCATAAGTGCGTATATATATATGCTAAATGGCATATATTGATTACATAATTATTTCATAGATCCTCATTCTAAACACCTGCACTATGGTCAGATTCCCAACATTTCATTACCTTCCATTATCTCTCTCTCACTCTCTCTTTCCTCACGCTCTCGCTCTCTTTGTATCTCTCTCGCTTCGTCTCTCCTTGGATCTCTCTCTGCTTCTGTGTTAATTTCAGCCAACTGTCTCTCCCTGTATCTCTCTATTGTACTCAGTGAGTGTATCCCTCAGGAAGGGCAGGATTGTTGTCTCCTCAGCTCACCGGACACCACTGCTTTCTTAACCTACATTATTGAGTGCTCTGTAGCATGTCGAGCAGAAGACAGGAGACCCAGCCACTAACCCAGGATCAACTTCAAAAGACAAACTGGGTTTGAGTCCAAAAGCAGTGACAAAGAGTTACAGTTCCAGTATCAGTGAAACTGGTGACCAAAGCTAAAGACAAAAAGTCCAAAACCATTTAGCTGTGTCAGACTGTGTTGGGTAGGAGCCATAGGTCCATAATCAATGGAAATGGACAGTCTGTGTAGTAGTAGTGTTACTGTCAGTGTATCTGGGCCTCATTTTGACATTGAACAATTCTGGAGCTGCTACCATATTACTCACATTACTGAGTATTGGTTTAAAAACCTGTCTTTTTGCAGCCTGGACCTCAGAGTTCCATTGGGGACAATGTAGAAGCACATTCAGGATCAGCGGTAAAGGAGAGACTGTGTTAGAGTCAGTGTGGCAGATGTCTTGGGAACAGTGGCTCAGGAATGATTAGGTTAGAGTGAGAGGAGGAAAGCCAGGGAGACTAACACACGCCGGTCACATTACCTTGCAAATTGAGTTAGACTTTTTGTTCATCATCTCTGAATGCGAGCTTGTCGCTCTATTTAACATCAATGATGCTCGGTGCAAGGGCCTAATCTCTATCAACACGTGTTAATGTAAAAAAGTATCACATAGTGTTTGGATCGAACTTCAAATAAAACACAAAGGTGGTTTTTAATTTCCAGACTGAAAACATGTGCTGTGGTGATAAAACAAACAATCATGGTGGCAGTGAGAGCACTGGGTTCTATCCGAACCAGCAATGACTACCACGTCTCTCTGTCTGCTCCCATACAAATCATATTACAAAAAACAGTCACTTTTAAAACATCTCATTTGTGGAAACAAAACGCATAATTGAGACTCTGGGGCATGTGCCTATACTCTATTGGGAATGGTTAACAAAAGGCCATTTGGGATCCAAGGAATATAATTCCGGTGCTATTGTTAAGGCTAGACTTTCTGTCACTGGTATGTGTGGGGCCAAGCATATTCTGGACACTTTCTGAAGCTTCATAAATTGTCACACAGAAAGAAAGAAAGAGGGAGATGGGAGAAAGAGAGAAAGAGGGAGAGAGTGGCTCTTTGTAGCAAGCAAATACAGTAAGCAAGAGTGGGTTAGGGGTAGAGAAAGAGAAAGAGAAGGCTGTAGATTGTGACAAATCATGACATGCAATAGAACCCAGACAAAATGGGTTCCGTACTTGCAGTTACCACCACACGGTCCAGGAAAAGCTAAGTTGTTCCGCTCCTGAGGTGGAAAATGTGCTGTTCTGTCTACCTGCAGTATTTTATTCAGCATTTCCACTCTTTTCAGAGAACATAACCCCAGTGGTGTATGAGGCCCATGCTTTAGCAGTTTTCCTGTGCCAACGGGATCACCTGGAATGCCAATTTTTGACATTCACTGGGTCGCAGAGGAGACAGGCATGGGCAGAATTCCATTACCTCAGAGTGAAATGAGTCAAAAATTGGACAAGGAAAATAGGTCTATTGGAACAGGTACTGGGACACGGTGTTAAACGACGTGCCTACATATCTGTTCCATCTGCAGACCTTGTCAAACTGGTGTCTCTTCATGAACATAACAGCTGCAGGTTATATTGTACTACATTGCTCAGGTAGTGATTCCAAATATTTTTTTTAGTAGTGGTGGCAAAGTTAGCTTGGGGAGAAGGTCACTTCAGGTGACTTTATAAAAAGACATTCAACTCCAAAATGAATACATTTATTAATACAATTATGTTGAAACCATCTGACATATAGTTTTTCCTTTAAAATCATCATAACCTTTAGCCCAACTGATGAAATATAGCAGCTTTAAATAAATAGGCGGAAGCCTGGGGTTGCCCATCTGCATTTAGCTCATTGAAAGAAAAACAAGACTGAATGCATCAAATTATTTAGATGATGGTGACATTGCTGGATAGATTGAGATGGTGAGTAGTGGTAGTTGAGCATTTTAAGGATATTATTCTAATCAAATTAGTTTCTATAACTACAGGAGATGGAGGAGGTAGATTATACATTGTTTTATTGTTTTTTGTGTAGCTAGCTACCAGAGTGCAGTTCTCTCTACCAGAATGGCTATCTAACGTTAACTACAATGTAGAGGATTTTTTGATGTGCCAAGTGTGTGAGATGCGCAGTCTGTGTTTGACTTTGTGAATTCTGAGATGTCAGCGTTTAACTTCATGGAGAGACGTGTTGCCCAAACCTTTAATTGTGATGCTGGAATGGACTGTATAGGCTATTTGTATTTATAGCTAAGTCCCCTCCTGTTCTCTGATTAACCTTTGTGTGGTGTTCATGTTTTTGCTATTCACCCAATGTTCGCAGGTCTGATGGACTTGGGTTTTTAAAACAATACAGCCGTAACAATTTACGTAAAGATACTAAGATGTTGACTTATATCAATTACAAGCAATATAGACAGCATACATGGTTAATATTTGCCTCTGCTAGTGTCAGGACCCGGTGTGAGAAACAGTCACAAATAGTCGGCAGAACCCAGAAGATGAGGCAGACACAGCAGTACTAGAGACGGTGGTTTAATCAAGGTAAAAGATCTTCAGGCAAAAAATATAAATCCACAACGTCAAAAGTAAAATGAATATCCTCCAAAATACAATGAAAATCCACAAAGTGGTAAGAACAGCAGGGAAAAAACAACCTCAAATGACTAATCAAGTACCTCAGGAAAATCCAACTAGAGAAAAATATGTTCACAGCATGGCTGGGGCTGGGTGCTAACATACAAACACAGAGCAAAGAACTGATGAACACTAAGGGTTTAAATACCTACAAGGAAATGAGGCACAGGTGCAAACAATAACTAGAACAAGGGAAAAACAAAAGGTTCAAAAAGGCGCAATGGGGGCATCTAGTGACCAAAACCTGAATAGTCCTGGCCAAAACCTGACAGCTAGATCACATTTAGCAATACAAGCGCCATCTTTAAAAAAACTATGACATGGGTGGAATAAATCATCTTTATCTTGAACAAATATACATTTAACAAGGTTTTAATCGCTATTGATGTTTATTGCTTTGAACTGAACAAATTGGAAGGATACATTTTACATGCAGTATTTTATGGAAATAAAATGAGCCCCATTGAACACAAATTAAGGCCATTACTACACACCACATGAGGGACAGAGTTTTACTGTGTATGTTCAAAATGTATTTATTGCACTTGATGCATGTGTACTTTGTTTTCCTGTCCTTCTTGGGTCCACACACATCGTAGGGCTTCTTCTTGAAAACACTTAGTTCAGGAATTTTACTAACATCTCACTCACATATATAGTTACAAACAGGCCAAGGTAGGTAAGTCAGACACACACACATGCAACAACATAAATCACACATACTTCTAGTATTGGAGTTGTTGGTTTTGTGGGTCGGGAGGATGAGAGGATGGGGCACCAGCATCCTCCTCTTGAATCCTCCTTACAATAGCTGCAGAAGCTGGGGTTCTTGGGATATGTTGCCTCCTCTGGATATGAGGTCTTACCAATGCCTTGCCCAGCTCCTCGAGAAAGATCTGTCTCCTCTAGAGCTTCCCTCTGTTCCAATCTGGGTTCAACGCCATCCAGATGACAAACGAGTTGAGATGTCCAAGATGTTGAAGAATATCACAAGTGGCCAGTGTAGGGTTAATATTTTGCATCTGTAGACAGTCACCAGCTTGTTTAAATTGTCCACCCCTCCATTTGTGGCATTGTAATCCATTATTTCGGTTTTTTGATGTTCCTGGCGACAAATTCTCCCATCCCTATGCAGCGTACTCATGAATACCACATTATTGCCTTTCTTTGGCACGTAGGACACTAGGGACGTGTCGGCTGTGAACACAAACTTAGAGGAATTGATAGCTGTTGAATACCCGGAACAGGCCTGAGGTGGGAGTTCTGGCTTGTTTTTTCGCACTGTTCCTACCATTGTCAGCTTCCACTTTAGGAGCTCCTGTCCCAGTTTGTGCGAAGTAGAATTTTTATTGCATGTGATGTTGTGGCCACGAAGTCCCTGTGTCGCGTCCAGGACAACCGCATCCCTTGGTTATTCTCAGGGGCTCCTTTATCTGGCTTCCCCATATACACTTGCAAGTTCCACGCATATGACGAAGCAACATCACAGGCAGCCCAGATCTTGATTCCATATTTTGCGGGTTTAGACGGTATGGGCTGCCTGAAGGGGCAGTGGCCCTTAAATGCCATAAGCTGCTCATCAACAGTAATGTTGGGCCAAGGGTTGTAAAACAGGGGAAGGCAGTCCTCCAACTTGTCCCACACTGACCTGATTGCAGATAGCTTGTCTCTGCCGCCGAGCTGGTCTGGTGTCTCAGTTATCGAAGTGGATAATCCTGGAAATAATGTGGAAGTTTTCCAGAGACATTGTTGCACGGAAATGTTCTCTGCTAGTTTCTGCATCCAACGGGGATTCTGTGGATTCCCCAGTGGATCTGAAAACACCACCAAGGATTAAAAAAACAAAGTATGCATGTAAATGAGTTTGGTCCATCTCTCTCCAAAAACACGACTTCCCTCCAAATTAGTGCAGTCCAGAATGATTTTCTGCATGGTGTCTGGGATTAACAGTTCAAAAGAAGACTATGCGCTGTACATGAGTAACCGCCATCCGCGTCGGCCCTGCTTGCATCCTTATCACATTGGCAGCCATGCGGGTTGGCTCATTTCTTGCGCAAGAAGACCATTCAATTTTATAATTTTTTGACATCCATATTTCTCCTCCTGTAAGCTGCTGATGAGCTGGTTGCTGATGGGCAGGTCTTGGGGCTGGCTGCCAATTTTAGCAACACGCTTTGTCGTGTCCGAGTGATCGGTGCCTATACTGTGGGTCTCCCATCCTTCAAGTTCCCAGGCTCCACTGGTGTCAAACATTTTAGAGACCCTCCTCTTGCCCGCAGAGACAAAATTGAGCTGTTTTTAAGCAATTTTCCTACAATTCTACACAAAATCTACACAAAATCCAATTTTACAGTTTTAAAGCTAATTCCCTGCAGTTCCACACATTTTGGCTTGGGGCTGAGTTTTATAGAAAATGTACTGCAATTATATATATTTTGCTATGGCATCTGAGTGACTCAAACATTATAACAAATTTATGTGGGCCCCATGCCATCGCATTTTTTGAATTTTAGATTCTCGATGACTGTCTAGTTTTTATTTTGGTCATTGTTCGTTTTCAAAGATGATCTTTTAAAAATATATATAGGTCCATTATCTTTTCCACACATTTTATTTCTGGTTTAAGTCGTTTAAGTTTAAACTGAAAATGTTTTATCATCTTTAAAATTATTATTATTTATCGTTGTTTGGAGTGGCAGCAACGACTAAATGAACATAAGGGAAACATTGGCTCAGGAGAGTCAAAGAAGCTTAAAAATAATTCAATGAAGGGGATAGAAAATCATATAACTTAGACAGTACAGCAGTCTGGATAGATCATTATCCAATCACTACTTTACATCGCTAGACTAAACTTCGAATGACTAATTCCACTGGAACACGAGAATAATACTACTTAACCTTATTATCTTTAATTGAATTAGATCGAATGCAATGGGGGGTGAATGGAGGAGTGTGACGGCATAGTGAGGAGAGGAATGGATTTTATCTTCAACCTTGAGGTTCTTTTATATCTGTGTATATCTGTGAATATATGAGCATGCATGTCTGCGCGTGTGGTAGATATTTTTGTCAGTGTTTTCATGATTATTTGTTTATAATGGTGTGCCTTCTGATCTTCTCCTTAGTTGCCTTCTACATAGGCTGCCTGGCCCCTTACAGCAAGACCACACTGAGCTAATCTAGGAAGGGAAGACAGAACACAGCCAATCCTACACATGGTAACAGGTGGGCCGTGATAAGTACTAACGTTTGCTAATTGCCAGACGATAACTTCACAGCATCTGAGGGGCTCAATAACACCGGGGGATTAGGAGAGGAGACGATACTGCCTGGCGCAAAGAGGGTGTTATGCTTGTTTTCATGCCCAATGTTGATCTGCACAGCATCCATACTCACAGCCCTTCTTCCTGCTGATTGCCCCAGGGAAGCCCTAAAGTCAGGGCTGAATCCATGGCAGCCATCTTGGATGAGCCGAGATATTTACATCCAAGCAGCACTCGATGTAGTCAGTTATGAGACACTAACAGCTGCCTCAGACCTATTGTATAGTATGATTGGTTATGGAAACTGGATGTATAATCAGGAAATGAACCAGATCAACATTGTGAGAATGAACAACGTAAAAAAACTTGAATTAAATTCCAAGATAATTCCTGCTACACTGGGAGCCTGGTGTAGAGGAATGTATACTGAACTCCATACAATTATACACATATACTTTATGTGAGAAAACCCCAGGCCTTGTGACACCTGTGTTGGATGTTATATTAATCATTTGTTTATTTATTTATTTGGATTCCCATTAGCTTTTGTGGAAGCAGCAGCTATTCTTCCTGGAGTCCACAAAAAAAACTGAAAACATGACAAGTGTTACGGCTCTTGTTGGTAGAATGATGAAGAGTGGACCAAGGCGCAGCGTGGTAGGCGTACATCGTCTTTTTATTGATGACACCAAAACAAAATAACGACAAAAAACGAAAGCGAACAGTTCTGTCATGCACAGACACTAAACAGAAAACAAGATCCCACAAAACCCAGAAGGAAAATTACAACTTATATATGATCCCCAATCAGAGACAACGATAGACAGCTGCCTCTGATTGGGAACCACACGGGCCAAAAACAAAGAAATAGAAAACATAGACTTTCCCCCCCGGGTCACACCCTGACCTAACCAAACATAGAGAATAATAAGGATCTCTAAGGTCAGGGCGTGACACAAGTAACAAAACACTGATACACTGACAGACAAGAACAGTCACACAATTGTAAAATACAATGATATACAACAAAAAAATAACAATACAACTAAGCAAGTAATGTGTGTATTAGAGTGTCTGTGTGTGTGTGTCCCCTCGCTGTACCCGCCATTCCATGAGATGTTTAATCCATTTTTAAAGGTAATTTTGCTCTTTGCTTGAGTAATTGGAGATGTATGGGAGTGCCATGCAATCATGGCTCAGTATAATACTGTGCGTTGCCGTGAATTTGTAGGGGATTTGGGGACTGTGAAGAAACCTCTGGTGGCATGTCTTGTGGGGTTTGTATGGGTGGCTGAGCGGAAAGTTATTTGATTATGCAGACAATCTGGAATTTCCATTACAGTACTTATCCATTACTTATCATAAAAAACTAGAAGTGAATCAGTTAACCTGTCTAGGACTGGGGTTCTGCTAGCGATACAATTGCAGGGCGCCAAATACAAAACAGAAATCTCAGAAATAAAATGTCTCAAACATACAAGTATTAGGCACCATTTTAAAGATACAATTCTTGTTAATCCAGCCACAGTGTGTCACGCCCTGACCTTAGTTATCTATGTTTTCTTTATTATTTTGGTCAGGTCAGGGTGTGACGAGGGTGGGTATGCTTGTTTTTGTATTGTCTAGGGGTGTTTGTAAGTCTAGGCATATTGTAGGTCTATGGTGGCCTGAATTGGTTCCCAATCAGAGGCAGCTGTTTATCGTTGTCTCTGATTGGGGATCCTATTTAGGTTGACATTTTTCCCTTTTTGGTTTCGTGGGTTCTTGTCTTTGTGTAGTTGCCTGTCAGCACTCGTTTTGTATAGCGTCACGGTCGTTTTGTTACTTTGTTTAGTGTTTTTTCTTCATTAACCTATTTAATCCCATCAGTTATAATAGTGACCGTAAAAAACGTTGAGTTATAAGTCTCTATAAATGTTACTGAATGACGTATCGATGCATTTCCAGCAAATATTGAAATAGAGGGTCTCAATGAAATATGTGCAATGTCACATGTTTAGTGTAAATTGTCACATGACCAGAGCTGTTTACTTCCTGGTTGCACCATGAGAAGAGGATGTCTGCATCAAAGCTCCCAAATAAAAGGTTAGTAAAGTATGTTAACATTCAGATAGGACAAATATTTTTGGTATACATCATCTTTAAGGTGTCTAGTATTTATACATGCATTTGAAATTACTCGACTTTGTTCAGTGTGGTCATAGAATGAGTAAACATGTTGACGGCAACAATAGTGACCGGCGGGATAACACAGTGCATGTAGGTATACACATATTTATACACATACATAGCTCTTGTTCTTCTACTCTGTTCTTTCTTTTAGTTTTACTTTGAGTCAAGTTCTGGATATTTTGGATCTAGGGACCGCCCAGACAAGGCGTGCAACATTGCAGTTTATCCCTCAAAATGAGAAAGAGGCTGTCCTCCGTGATTGTGATAGGTCAGATATGGACTATGAGGGGGAGACAGGCCATTTGCCAGCCAGGCTGTTGAATGCATATGTTGAACCGATCAGATCATGACATGTACAACGTTATCAGTGATGATGACCTACCCCCTGGTTACAAGCTACGGAGCCTTGCCTCACCCAGTGGTTACATGTATCACATAGAGCCATATGGTGGATCCCACACTCTCCTCCCTGAGACTGGGTTGGGTCTGGGACCCAGTGTTGTTCTCGGTCTTGCAGAGCAATCTCAGGCGCCTCAAGGTTGCAAGTTCCTTCATGACAACCTCTTCACTTTGCTTGCACTCCTCGATGAAATGACAAAAAAGAGGATATGGGAGCTCTGGATCGACAAAAAAGAGGATATGGGAGCTCTGGATCGACGAGGCAAAATTGTCTGTTTGATGTCCCATTCAAGACACAGAAGGACTTCATGAAGTTACCCCGGGGAACCTCTGAGGTTCTGACCCAACGAGACAAGTTGCTGGTCCGTTGGAAAGACAATAACATTGTCACAGTTGTCACGAAATGGCTCAAAGTTCGTAACAAAAGGGAGACAACGTGGAGACAAGTAATAACAAAATATATTTATTAAATAAAGCAAACTAAATGCAATTAACAATGTGTCTAATCAGTAGTGTAAGTCATTGTTTGCATGCATAAATGTGATAATGCGGGGTGTTGAAAGGTGCCTTAGCAAACAAACAAAAGGCCACATAAACACCACAACAAAATCTATAAAGGTGTCTGCATGGAGAGAGTCTCCTCCATGATTGGGGAAGTGGTTTATTTTTCCTGGGACACACCCGAGCCCAGGTGTGTCCCATGTCACTGACGACCCCCCCGGCTCCGCCCACCGGCATCCTAATAAGGAAAACAAGAGCAAAGAGAAGAATACGGCAGACAGTGTGGGAGGGTCGTCACACAGTGGCAACAAACATGGAGGAGAAATACGGTGAGACCTCTGTCAAGAGATGGAACAGGGAGCGACGTGCCTTTGACAAAGTCCCACAACCAAAATGCATTAACTGATACAATGAGCACATGGGTAGTGTTGACCTTTGACCTTCACAACTTACAGGTTTCAAGATACCATATCTCCATCAGGTCATAGAAGTGGTGGTGGCCCATCTTTGCATGGTCTCTCAACAGTGCACTCGTAAACAGACATTTCTTTTAAAGAGACGTTATGGGAGGGACCATCGACCTGCTCACCCTCTCACGGATAGCGGCACAGTCTCTTATGCAAAAGTTTGGCCCGAAACCACTGAGCATTGGAAGGAGATCCCTACTGGCTGCTACTGTTGAAGATCGGGCAAGATATGACAAGGCTTCTCACTGGCCAATCAACACGATGCACCGGTTCCAGAGATGTCGTCATTGTGACAAACGCACTACCTATGCATGTGAGAAATGCAAAGCGCCACTGCACATTGAGTGCTTCAAGATATACAATGGACAGTAGAAAAGGAGATAAGAGTGAATGAAAAAGCCAATAATTTTTTTTTATAGAAAAGTCAATAAAGGGTGAGGAGAAGCAGTACAATGGACTCTAGGAAGAAAAGAAAAGTCAACGAAAAAGAAACAAAATGACAGAAATGTTTTTGGAATAAAAGGTAAATTGATTCAAGACGTACTGTATGACAGTAGGTCTGACTGATCGTAGTTCAAAATAGTGATGCACAAACTAATCATGAACTTGGTTCTGAAGCCTATCTCTATGATATATATATATATATCAAATTGTATTTTGTTCAGTGTAGGCCTCTACTTGAATGCATATTCTACAGGCTACCTCTATCCTAAATGTTACCTTTATGTTCAGTGGGAATGACTCACACAACTGCAATACAGTTGTTAGTGAATGTTGCACTAAAATGTCACAATGACAATGTTACAATGAATATTGCACTAAAGTACAAGTTCAAATGATACAATAAAGTTACAATATTAATGTTTCAGTACATGTTGCACTAAAGTAACAATGTTGAAATACGTTGATGGTTGTTTTTTTGTCATTGCTCTCAGTATTCATATCGGTGTTGCGTTTTTGATGTGTAAAATAGTCACACTAGAATGTGATGGGGCATTCTAGTGGCAATGCTGGGGACTGCCAGTGACAGAGTTTTAAATGTGTTAATAACTTGGTTGGGATATATAAGAACTTTGATGACTGCATAGGAGAAATATGTTAATTTAGTATATGTAACATTATCCCACCAGTCACAATTGTGACCAACCATAAAACACAGTTTTACACCTACTTTTCCATTAAAATTTCAAAAAATTATGATTGATTGCTTCAAAGGGTTACTAATGACACTTGATTTGGATATTTTCATGTCTGAGAAAAATGTGGGATTAAATGGGTTAACAGAAGAATGTATGCATATCACGCTGCGCCTTGGTCTCCTCATTACGACGAGCGTGACAGAAGAACCCACCATAAAAGGATCATGCAGCGTGTGAATGAGAAGCGGACATCATGGACCCGGGAGAAAGATGAGTGGAGGACATCCTGGACCTGGGAGGAGGTAATAGCAGGGGACAAGACGCTGCCATGGAAGCAGGTAGAAACGGCGCAGGAGGAACGGCGAAGATATGAGGGGACACGGCTAGCACGGAGGCCCGAGAGGCAGCCCCAATAATTATTTTTGGGGGGGGCACACGAGGAGATTGGCTGAGTCAGGTTGGAGACCTGAGCCAACTCCTCGTGCTTACTGTGGGGAGCGTGTGACTGGTCAGGCACCGTGTTATGCAGAGATGCGCACGGTGTCTCCAGTTCGCATTCTTAGCATTCTTAGCCCGGTGCGCTCTATTCCAGCGCCTCGCAGTTGCCGGGCTAGAATGGGCCTCCAGCCAGGACGGACGGTGCCGGCTCAGCGCTCCTGGTCTCCAATATACCTTCTTGGAGCAGGATATCCTGCACCGGATCTGCGTACTGTGTCTAAGGTGCGTCTGCATAGCCCAGTGCGTCTTGTGTTAGCGCCCCGCACTTGCCGGGCTCAAGTGAGCATCCATCCAGGACGCATTGTGTCAGCTCTCCAGTGCGCCTCCACAGTCCAGTACGTCCTTTGCCTCCTTTCCGCACTAGCCCTGAGGTGCATGTCCCCAGCCTGGTACCACCAGTTCCAGCACCAGGCCTCCAGTGCGCCTCCAGAGTCCAGTACGTCCTGTTCCTCCTCCACGCACTCGCCTTGAGGTGCGTGTCTTCAGCCCGGTACCACCAGTTCCAGCACCACGCATCAGGCTTCCAGTGCGCTTCTACAGTCCAGAGCTTCCGGCGACAGTACCCAGTCCAGAGCTTCCGGCAACGTTTCACAGTCCGGAACCTCCAGCGACGGGCCACAGTCCGAAACCTCCAACGACGGGCCACAGTCCGAAACCTCCAACGACGGGCCACAGTCCGGAACCTCCAACGACGGGCCCCAGACCGGAACCTCCAACGACGGGCCCCAGACCGGAACCTCCAACGACGGGCCCCAGACCGGAACCTCCAACGACGGTCCCCAGCCCGGGGTCTCCAGCGACGGTCCCCAGCCCGAGGTCTCCGGCGATGATCCAGAGTCCAGATCCTCCGGCGATGAGCCACGGTTCAGCTCTACAAAGGCGGAGGGACCAGTGTAAATATAGGGGGCGGCGTCCAGAACCAGAGCCGCCACCAAGGGTAGATGCCCACCCGGACCCTCCCCTATAACTTCAGGTTTGCGGTCGGGAGTCCGCACCTTTGGGGGGGGGGGGGTACTGTCACGCCCTGACCTTAGTTATCTATGTTTTCTTTATTATTTTGGTAAGGTCAGGGTGTGACAAGGGTGGGTATGCTTGTTTTTGTATTGTATAGGGTTTTTGTATGTCTAGGGGTGTTTGTAAGTCTAGGCATATTGTAGGTCTATGGTAGCCTGAATTGGTTCCCAATCAGCGGCAGCTGTTTATCGTTGTCTCTGATTGGGGATCCTATTTAAGTTGCCTTTTTTCCCTTTTGGTTTCGTGGGTTCTTGTCTGTGTGTAGTTGCCTGTCAGCACTCGTTTTGTATAGCTTCACGTTCGTTTTGTTACTTTGTTTAGTGTTTTTTCTTCATTAAAAGAAGAATGTATGCATATCATGCTGCGCCTTGGTCTCCTCATTACGACGAGCGTGACAGTGTCTGATTTAAAAAATGCTTTACAGCGAAAGCTCCACAAACGATTATGTTATGTCACAGAAAAACCCAGCCATTTTTCCCGCCAAAGAGAGGAGTCACAAAAAGCACAAATAGAGATAAAATTAATCACTAACCTTTGATTTTCATCAGATGACACTCATAGGACTTCATGTTACACAATACATGTATGTTTTGTTCGGTAAAGTTCATATTTGTCAAAATCTTATTTTACATTGGCGTGTTAGATACAGTAGCTCCAAAACATGCAGTGATATTGCAGAGAGCCACATGAATTCACAGACATACTCATAATAAATGTTGATGAAAATACAACTATTAAACATGAAACAGATACACTTCTCCTTAATGCAACCGCTGTGTCAGATTTCAAAAAAACTTTATGGAAAAAGCATAATCTGAGAATGGCGCTCAGAGCCCAAACCAGCCAGAGAAATATCCGCCATGTTGGGTAGGCAACATTATTCATAAATAGCATTAGAAATATTCACTTACCTTTGATCTTCATCAGAATGCACTCTCAGGAATCGCAGTTCCACAATAAATGCTTGTTTTGTTCGATAATGTCCATTTATATCCAATAGCTTCTTTTGTTAGGGCGTTTGGTAAACAATCCAAAAGCGCGATCTGGTCCATTCGGACGAAACGTTAAAGTGTCCAATGATATCAAGTCTGTAGGTAGGCAGCCACCTCTCTGTGCTAGTGGTGGCTTTTTAACAATCTGATAGCAGCTGTTTTTCAATCTCAAGGCTATCTCTTTCTGGGAGATAATACGGTCTGCATTTGATTGTGAGGAATTCTATGTCAGGTGAACAAAAGGACTTGAGTTCTTGTATGTTGTTACAATTACACCATGAGTTGTTAATCATGAAACATACACCCCCGCCCTTCTTCTTACCAGAGAGATGCTTGTTCCTGTCGGGTCCCCAGCCAGCCATGTCTCTGTGAAACAGAGTATGTTACAATCTCGGATATCTCTTTGGAAAGCAGCTCTTGCCCTAATTCTTCCTACGGACTGGACATTAGCGAGTAATATACTCGGAAGCGGTGGGTGGTGGGCACTCATCCGAAGCCTCACTAGAAGACCGCTCCGGCACCCTCTCCTCCGACGGCATTGTTTTGGGTCGGCCTCTGGAGTCAGTTCTAATGCCCTGGGGAGGTGCAGACAAAGGATCCGCTTTGGGAAAGTCATATTCCTGGTCGTAGGGCTCGTGGTGCTCATAAGTTGACGTCTCTCTGATATCCAATAGTTCTTCCTGGCTGTATGTACTAACACCAAGGTTTTCTGAGCTAACAATGTAAGAAGTAATATATACAAAATACTGCACAGTTTCTTAAGGACTTGAAGTGAATCTGCCATCTCTATCGGCACCATCTTGTGTTCTCTTTTAAGCCTGAGCCTTACCCATACCCTATCCAGGCCCAATTTTCTTCTGCCAAATTTAAGGCCAGGCCAGGCCCGAAACCAGAAATCAGAAATAACTTCATCTGTTGGTATATAAATGACCTGCTCCTCTGTCTCCCGCACGCTGCTCCCTCTGCATGCACTCTGCTCATGGCGGCTCTGAGTGTATGAAAATCCATAGCAACGGCTCCACATGTGCTGCTCTGCTCAATGATGAGAGCAGTTAGCTACTTTTCTTCACTCTGAACTCTGACAAAACTCAAGGAACATTTTTTTTGTGAAATAATCTCTCCTGTCTTATATTTGACGAGGTTGAAGCACCTCTGAAACAATGTTATGATCTTAGTCGTATATTACTGTACTGCACAGCAGAGTACAAGCAAATGGCTCAGCTTAAAAATGTTAGTGATACATTTTGTGATACCCGAGCCCTGCCCGTACCCTAGTTATGGATGAAAAACAGTCCTTACCCGTCCCTAGCCCGATGTATAATGTTAGGGCCCTATCAGACTCAGGTCAGATAGCTCTACAATTCATCTCCATCATTCATTGAAGTTGATGTGTCATTTATAACAAAACATTTTGATATCGCTAATCATTTCAATGACTATTTCATTAGTGGAAAAACTCAGAACTGAAATTACATTGAACAGTGAATATCATATTTTTGTCTAAAATATCTAATAATGAAAGAGAAGGATTTCTGTTTAGAATTTGGTCAACTTAGTGTGAGAGAGTTAGAAAAACTAAAGTTATCCCTGAATAATGATAAGCCACCAGGTATACTGTAGACAACCTTGATGGGAAGCTATTATGACTGGTTGCAGACCGTATTGACACCCCTATTTGCTATATCTTTAACCAAAGCCTAAAGCAGTGTGTGTGTCCACAGGAGTGGAAGGCAGCTGAAGTAATTCCACTGCCTAAAAATAGTCAAACCACTTTGCTGGCTCTAACAGCCACTCGATTAGTTTGGTTCCTGTTCTTAGTAAACTGATGGAGAGAATTGTATTTGACCAAATACTGTACAATCCTAACCTTCGGCATGCATATAGAGAAGGGCACTCAACTTGTACTAGACTGACTCAGATGACTGATGATTGGTTAAAATAAATGAATAAAAAGATGATAGTTGGACCTGTATTGTTTGATTTCAGTGCAGACTTTGATGTTATTGATAATAAATTGTTGAAGAAACTCACTTACTATGGCTTTACATCACCTGCCATTACATGGTTGGAGAGTTGTTTATCCAGTAGAACCCAAAGTGTTCTTCAATGGAAGCTTCTCTAACATCAGATATGTACAGTGTGGTGTCCCTCAGGACAGTTGCCTTGGGCCATTTCTCTTCTCTATTTTTACAAATGATTTGCCACTGGTCTTACAAAAGCTAGAATGACTATATATGCAGATGATTCCACCTTCTAAATGTCATAACCCAAAGCCAGTGAGCTCACTGAAATTCTAAATAAGGAGTTAGTCAGAATCAGAATGGGTGATTAATAAAAGATGGTCTTAAATACATCTAAAACTAAAAGCATTGTATTCGGTTCAAAACATTCTTTAAGACCTAAACCTCAACTGGAGTTGTCTATAAAGCTTGTGACCATTGAACAAATTGAGGAAGATAAACTCTTAGGTATAACATTGGATGGTCATGTATCATGGTCAAGTCATTTTGACAATGTTGTTGTGATGATGGGGCTATTGCTGTTATAAAAATTGGTTCTGCGTTTTTGACACATATCAACTGTACTAGTTGTTCAGGCTCTGGTCTTGTCCATATTACCAGACAGTAATCAAGAGTAGCAAAGAAAGACCCAGCAAAGCTGCAGCTGGCTCAAAACAGAGTAGCACGCCTTGCCCTTAACTGCACATACAGAACTAACATCAACAACATGCATCCCAGTCTTTCCTGGATGAGGGTTGATAAGAGATTAACTTGTTTGGGATAGGGGGCAGCACTTTCACTTTTGGATGAATAGCTTGCCCAGAGTGAACTGCCTCCTCAGTCCTAGATGCTAATATATGCATATTATTATTCGTGTTGCATAGAAAACACTCTGAAGTTTCTAAAACTGTTTGAATGATGTCTGTGAGTATAACAGAACTCATATGGCAGGCAAGAACCTGCGAAAAAATCCAAACAGGAAGTGGGAAATCTGAGGTTTGTAGTTTTTGAACTCACCCCTATCGAATACACAGTGGGATATGGGCTATTTCTCACTTCCTAAGGCTTCCACTAGATGTCAACCGTCTTTAGAACGTGGTTTCAGGTTTCATGTGAAGGGGGGCCGGATGGGAGCTGTTTTACTAAGGGCCTACAGCCTCAGTCACGCGTTATCACTTGAGAGGTTACTCTCATTCCAGTGCTTCTCTACAGACAATGGAATTCTCCGGTGGGAACATTATTGAACTTTTATGATAAAAACATCCTAAAGATTGATTCTATACTTAGTTTGACAAGTTTCTTCAACCTGTAATTTTACTTTTTTAACCTGTTTGGGCTGCAGCCCGACACCGGTACACTTATGACAACATCCAGCTCAAGTGCAGGGCGCGAAATTCAAAAGATATTTTTTTTTAAATATTTAACTTTCACACATTAACAAGTCCAATACAGCATATGAAAGGTACACATCTTGTGAATCAAGCCAACATGTCCGATTTTTAAAATGTTTTACAGGGAAGACACAATATGTAAATCTATTAGCTAACCACGTTAGCAAAAGACACCACTTTTTTTACTCCATCAGTAGCTATCACAAATTCGACCAAATAAAGATATAAATAGCCACTAACCAAGAAACAACTTCATCAGATGACAGTCTGATAACATATTTATTGTATAGCTTATGTTTTGTTAGAAAAATGTGCATATTTCAGGTATAAATCATAGTTTACATTGCAGCTACAGTCAGAAATTGCACCGAAAGCAGACAGAAAAATTACAGACACCAACGCCAAATACCTAATTACTCATCATAAAACATTTCTGAAAAATACATAGTGTACAGCAATTGAAAGACAGGCATCTTGTGATTCCAGACAATATTTCCGATTTATCAAGTGTTTTACAGCGAAAACACAATATAGCGTTATATTAGCATAGCCACAATAGCCAGAAACACTTGGGCGCCCACGACCAGTTCACATGTACGACAGATATTAGAAATAGCATCATAAAATGTTTCTTACTTTTGGTGATCTGCCGTCAGAATGTTGGACAAGGTGTCCTTTGTCCAGAACAGTCGTTGTTTGGATCTGGAACGGCAAATTTCCCTCTTGATTTAGCATGGGCACTTGCCAAGTGGCACGGATCTCTCCAACGTCAACAAAGTCAGAACGGAACACGGCAAAACTCCCGAAAAAATTTCAATAATCTGATTAAACTATATTGAAAAAACATACTTTACGATGATATGGTCACATGTATCAAATAAAATCTAAACCGGAGATGTTAGTCATCCATAACGACAGCTAAACAGAAGGCAAATCCATGTCCCCTTTCGCGCGCTCCAGAAACAGGAAATGGACGGTCACGTCATACAAAGAGCTTTAATTCCACCTCAGACCAAGATAAACACGAAATTTCTTCTCTCACCGCCTCTTGACAACCAGGGGAAGGTGTATGAAGTGTACGTAGACTCTTACGTATCATGCCCATGTATAGGCAGGAAGTTGAACAGAGCATCGATTTCTGACATTCCACTTCCTGGTCAGGAAATGTGCTGCAGAATGAGTTCTGTTTCACTCAGAGAAATAATTCAAACGGTTTTAGAAACTAGAGAGTGTTTTCTATCCAATAGTAATAATAATATGCAAATTGTACGAGCAAGAATTGAGTACGAGGCCGTTTGAAATGGGCACGATTTAACTGGCTACTCAATACTGCCCCTTGCAGCCATAAGAAGTTAACCTCTTATGGCTGCAAGCCCGAGGTCGGTACACCTATGACAACATCCCCCACCCCCCCCCCCCACACTGATTAGCATCGCTAGCATAGCGTCACAATTAAATAGTAGCATCTAAATATCATTAAATCACAAGTCCAAGACACCAAATGAAAGATACAGATCTTGTGAATAAAGCCACCATTTCAGATTTTTAAAATGTTTTACAGGGAAGACAAAATATGTAAATCTATTAGCTAACCACGTTAGCAAAAGACACCATTTTTCTTTGTCCACCATTTTTTCTCTCCACCAGTAGCTATCACCAATTCGGCCAAATAAAGATATTGATAGCCACTAACCAAGAAAAAACCTCATCAGATGACAGTCTGATAACATATTTATTGTATAGGATAGGTTTTGTTAGAAAAATGTGCATATTTCAGGTATAAATCATAGTTTACAATTGCACCCACCATCACAACTCGACTAGAATAAATACACTGAGCAACGTGTATTACCTAATTACTAATCATAAAACATTTCTTAAAAATACACAGCTCACAGCAATGGAAAGACACAGATCTTGTGAATTCAGACAACATTTCAGATTTTCTAAGTGTTTTACAGCGAAAACACAATAAATCGTTATATTAGCATACCACATGTGCAAACGTTACCAGAGCATTGATTCTAGCCAAAGAGAGCGATAACGTAATCATCGCCAAAATATATAAATTTTTTCACTAACCTTCTCAGAATTCTTCCGATGACACTCCTGTAACATCATATTACAACATACATATAGAGTTTGTTCGAAAATGTGCATATTTAGCCACAAAAAAACGTGGTTATACAATGACAAAACTAGCCTGAAAATGTCGGGCGCCATATTTGACAGTGATCTTGTCTCATGATTAACTATTCATAAACTTGACTAAAAAAATATAAGTTGGACAGCTATCGAAAGACAAATTAGTTCTTAATGCAATCGCTGAATTACATTTCTAAAATTATCCTTACTGTGCAATACAGGGTTCGCCAAGCGAAGCTATACCAAAGAAAATGGCGGAATATGCGTTTAAAATTTTTCGACAGAACAACGATTTATCATCTTAAATATTTCTTACTATGAGGTGATCTTCCATCAGAATCTTGGGCAATGTATCCTTTCTTGGGTCTAATCTTCTTTTGGTCGAAAGATGTCCTCTTGTCCGTCGAAATGCCCACTAACGTTCGACCGGTACTGGAAACGTGCCCAAAGCTTCAAAGTGCATCACTAAGAATTGCCTCAAAATCGCACTAAACGGATATAAATTGCTATAAAACGGTTTAAATTAACTACCTTATGATGTCTTTAACACCTATAACGAGTAAAAACATGACCGGCGAAATATTACTGGCTAAACCCAAGCTTGGAAAGAGAGCAGGTCCAACGTCCATCGTGCGTCAGGCGCAGCAGGAAAAGAACGGTACATCCGGTCTTTGGCTTTTTATACAGGCCCTGATTGCGCAATCGACTCCATTCAAATTGTCACCTCTTACTGACATCTAGAGGAAGGCGTGGGCAGTGTTCGTATCCTCATAGGATTTACAGGGACTTTAAAACTGACCTGGGACCAGAGGCCAACATTTCTGAAATCTCACTCCATATCAGGAAAAGTGCTGTAGAATGAGTTCTGTTCCACTCAGAGACATAATTCAAACGGCTATAGAAACTAGAGAGTGTTTTCTATCCAATAATAACAATAATATGCATATTGTACGAGCAAGAATTGAGTACGAGGCCGTTTGAAATGGGCACCTTAAACAGAGCTACTCAATACTGCCCCTGCAGCCATAAAAAGTTAATAAATTGATCACTAGTCACTTTAATAATGCCACTTTAAGAATGTTTACATCTCATATTACTTATCATATATATATATGTATATACTGTTTCCTTCACTATCTATTCTTTACTATATATTGCATCTTAGTCGCTCTGTCAATGCTCAACCATATATTTTATACTTATATATTCTCATCCCATTCCTTCAATAAAATGTGTGTAATAGTTTTTGTTGTGGAATTTGCTGGTGACACTGTCTGTGATTTTTTTTTTTGAATTCAAGGCACACTTAACCTGCATGGCTACCACAGCATTCTGCAGCTATACACCATCCCACCTGGTTTGCGCTTAGTGGGACGATCATTTGTTTTTCAACAGGACAATGATCCAACATACCTCCACACTGTGTAAGGCCTATTTGCCAATTGCTCTCTCACTCAAAACTTGAGACATATGTGGCATTGTGTTGTGTGAGAACTGCACATTTCTAAGTGGCTTTTTATTGACCCCAGCATAAGGTGCACCTGTGTAATGATCATGCTTTTTAATAATCATCTTGATATGCCACACCTGTTAGGTGGTTGTAATCTAAGCAAAAAAAGAAATGTCCCTTTTTCAGGACACTGTCTTTCAAAGGTAATTTGTAAAAATCCAAATAACGTCACAGATCTTCATTGTAAAGGGTTTAAACACTGTTTCTCATGCTTGTTCAATTAACCATAAACAATGAATTAACATGCACCTGTGGAACGGTCGTTAAGACACTAACAGCTTACAGACGGTAGGCAATGAAGGCCACAGTTATGAAAACTTAGGACACTAAAGAGGCCTTTCTACGGACTCTGAAAAACACCAAAATAAAGATGCCCAGGGTCCCTGCTCATCTGCGTGAACATGCCTTAGGCGTGCTGCAAAGAGGCATGAGTACTGCAGATGTGGCCAGGACAATAAATTGCAATGTCCGTACTGTGAGACGCCTAAGACAGCGCTACAGGGAGATAGGACAGACAGCTGATCGTCCTCGCAGTGGCAGACCATGTGTAACAAGACTTGCACAGGATCGGTACATACGAACATCACACCTGCGGGACAGGTACAGGCTGGCAACAACAACTGCCCGAGTTACACCAGGAACGCACAATCCCTCCAAGGCTCAGACTGTCCGCAATAGGCTGAGAGAGGCTGGACTGAGGGTTTGTAGGCCTGTTGTAATAAATTGCTTCTACACCTGCATTGCTTGCTGTTTGGGGTTTTAGGCTGGGTTTCTGTACAGCACTTCGAGATATTAGCTGATGTACGAAGGGCTATATAAAATACACTTGATTTGATTATTAAGGCAGGTACTCACCAGACATCACCGGCAACAATGTCGCCTATGGGCACAAACCCACCGTCGCTGGACCAGACAGGACTGGCAAAAAGTGCTCTTCACTGACGAGTCGCAGTTTTGTCTGACCAGGGGTGATGCTCGGATTCGCGTTTATCGTTGACGGAATAAGCGGTACACCGAGGCCTGTACTCTGGAGCGGGATCGATTTGGAGGGGGAGGGTCCGTCATGGTCTGGGGTGGTGTGTCACAACATCATCGGACTGAGCTTGTTGTCATTGCAGGCAATCTCAACAGCGTGGGTTACAGGGAAGACATCCTCCTCCCTCAATTCGTACCCTTCCTGCAGGCTCATCCTGACATAACCCTCCAGCATGACAATGCCACCAGGCACATCAGTACTGGTCGTTTTGTGTGTGATTTCCTGCAAGACAGGCACGTCAGTGTTCTGCCATGGACAGCGAAGAGCCCGGATCTCAATCCCATTGAGCACGTCTGGGACCTGTTGGATTGGAGGGTGAGGGCTAGGGCCATTCCCCCCAGAAATGTCCGGGAACTTGCAGGTGCCTTGATGGAAGAGTGGGGTAACATCTCACAGCAAGAACTGTCAAATCTGGTGCAGTCCATGAGGATTGAGATGCATTGCATCTTAATGCATCTGGTGGCCACACCAGATACTGACTGTTACTTTTGATTTTGACCCCCCCTTTGTTCAGGGACACGTTATTCCATTTCTGTTAGTCACATGTCTGTGGAACTTGTTCAGTTTATGTCTCGGTTGTTGAATCTTGTTTTGTTCATACAAATATTTACACGTCAAGTTTGCTGAAAATAAACGCAGTTAACAGTGAGGACGTTTCTTTTTTTGCTGAGTTTATTATATTGATAAGGAGAAATGTGTACTAACAGAGATGCAAGAAATTAGTGCAACAAGTTTGAGAGAAATAAGCTTTTTGTTGCGTATGGAACATTCATGGGATTTTTAATTTCAGCTCATGAAACATGGGACCAACACTTTACATGTTGCATTTATATTTTTGTTCAGTGTAGATGAAACTATACTAAATAAAGTACCAGTCAAAGTTTGGACACCTTCTCATTCCTAGGTTTTTCTTTATTTTTGCTATTCTCTACATTGTAGAATAATAGTAAAGACATCAAAACTATGAAATAACACGTATGCAATCATGAAGTAACCAAAAAAGTGTTAACCTGTTTGGGCTGCAGGGGCAGTATTGAGTAGCCGGATAAAAGGGGCCCATTTCAAACGGCCTCGTACTCAATTCTTGCTCGTACAATATGCATATTATTATTACTATTGGATAGAAAACACTCTCTAGTTTCTAAAACCGTTTGAATTATATCTGTGAGTAAAACAGAACTCATTTTGCAGCAAACTTCCTGACAGGAAGTGGAAAATCTGAAATCGATGCTCTGTTCTACGGCCTGCCTATTAATGTCCTTGATATTTATTAGTATAGATGCACTTCATACGTCTTCCACTAGATGTCGACAGGCAGTGAGAGAAGAAATGGAGTGTGTAACTTGATCTGGGGTCGAATAAAAGCTCTCGGCATGACGTGTCACCAGTTTCCTGTTTTCTGGAGAGCGCGTGAAGGGACCTGGTATTGCCTTCTGATAAGCTGTCGTTATGGACGACTAATATCTCCGGCTTTGATTTTATTTGATACATGTGACAATATCATCGTAAAGTATGTTTTTTCAATATAGTTTTATTAGATTATTGAAATTTATTCGGGACGTTAGGCGTGTTGCGTTGTGTGCCTTTGTTCAGGAAGGAGAGCTTAGCGCCACTTTGCTAGCTTTCCGTGCTAATTGACTGGAGAAGAGGACATTCTAAATCCAAACAACGATTGTTCCCGACAAAGGACCCCTTGTATAACATTCTGATGAAAGATCATCAAAAGTAGGACCCATTTTATGATGCTATTTCATATATCTGTCGAACATGTGAAATAGTCGTTTGCGCCCAGATTTTGGGTACTCTCTCGCTATAACTAAGCTGGATGTCGTAATGAAGTTATTTTTAGAATTCTAACACGGCGATTGCATTAAGAACTAGTGTATCTATCATTTCCTATACAACATGTATTTTTTAGTAACGTTTATGTATAGTTATTTGGTCAGAATAGTTGAGTGCCATAAAAATATCCGCACATTCTGGGAAAAAGATGCTACGTTAGCACAATGTATAACCACTGATTTCAGCTCTAAATATGCAAATTTTCGAACAAAACATAAGTGTATGTATAACCTGATGTTATAGGACTGTCATCTGATGAAGCTTATCAAGGTTAGTCAAAAATTATATATCTTTTGCTGGTTTATTCGCTATCGCTAACGTGCCTATTGCTATCGCTAACGTGCCTTGATGAATGAATGCGGTAGTGTGGTAGGCTATTGTAGTAAGCTAATATAATGCTATATTGTGTTTTCGCTGTAAAACACTTAAAGAATCGGAAATATTGGCTGGATTCACAAGATGTTTGTCTTTAATTTGCTATACACCATCGATTTTTCAGAAATGTTTTATGATGAGTATTTAGGTATTTGACGTTGGTGTCTGTAATTACTCTGGCTGCTTCGGTCCTATTTGTGACGGTAGCTGTGATGGTAGCTGCAATGTAAAACTGATTTATACCTCAAATATGCACATTTTTCGAACAAAACATAGATTTATTGTATAACATGTTATAAGACTGTCATCTGATGAAGTTGTTTCTTGGTTAGTTTGGTTGGTTCTTGGTTAGTTAGGTTGGCTTTGTGCATGCTACCTGTGCTGTGAAAAATGTCTGTCCTTTTTTGTATTTGGTGGTGAGCTAACATAAATATACGTGGTGTTTTCGCTGTAAAACATTTAAAAAATCGGACATGTTGGCTGGATTCACAAGATGTTTATCTTTCATATGCTGTATTGGACTTGTTAATGTGTGAAAGTTAAATATTTCTAAAAAATATATTTTGAATTTCGCGCCCTGCACTTGAGCTGGCTGTTGTCATATTGTGCCCGGCTTCGGGCTTGCAGCCAGAAGAAGTTACCCAATCAAATATATTTGAGATTCTTCAAAGTAGCCACACTGTGCCTTGATGACAGCTTTGCACATCCTTGGTATTCTCTCAACCAGCTTCATGAGGAAGTCACCTGAAATGCATTTCAATTAGCAGGTGTGCCTTGTTAAAAGTTAATGTGTTTGAGCCAATCAGTTTCGTTGTGACAAGGTAAGGATGGTATACAGAAGATAGCCCTATTTGGTAACAGACCAAGTCCATATTATGTCAAAAACAGCTCAAATAAGCAGAGAGAAATGGCAGTCCACCATTAATTTAAGAAATGAAGGTCAGTCAATCCAGAACATGTCAAGAACTTTGAATGTTTCTTCAAGTATAGTGGCAAAATCCATCAATCCACCAGCTATGATGAAACTGGCTCTCATGAGGATCGCCACAGGAAAGGAAGACCCAGAGTTACCTCTGCTGCAGAGGATAAGCTTATTGGAGTTACCAGCCTCAGAAATCGGCAATTAACTGCACCTCAGATTGCAGCCCAAATACATGCTTCACAGCGTGAATCAAGCCTTCATGGTCAAATTTCTGAAAAGAAACCACTACTAAAGTACACCAAAAAGCAGAAGAGACTTGTTTAGGCCAAGAAACATGAGCAATGGACATTAGACCGGTGGAAATCTGTCCTTTGGTCTGCTGAGTCCAAATTTGAGATTCTTGGTTCCAAACGCAGTGTCTTTGTGAGACGCAGAGTCGATGATCTCCACATGTGTGGTTCCCACCGTGAAGCATGGAGGAGGAGGTTTGATGGTATGGGGTGCTTTGCTGGTGACACTGTCAGTGATATATTTAGAACTCAGGGCAGACTTAACCAGCATGGCTACCACAGCATTCTGCAGCGGTACACCATCCCATCTGGTTTGCTCTTAGTGGAGAATCATTTGTTTTTCAACAGGACAATGAAAGATTCTTATAATTCACAGCAGACAGTATTGTGTAGAGACCAGGGTCTGGCCCTGGAGTCATCTCTCCCTGGTACCGTATAGAACAGAAACATTAACTCATGCTCTGGAATGCGGTATCACCCAAAGACATCGTAAATCTTCTGGTCACCCATCCTCAGTAGAACACACACAGATGAGCATTCTAACAAACGCTTGTTATGTTGCATAAATCAACCATTTGATACAATAACAGCATTATACCGTAATGGTTTGTGATGAGTTAGACCACAGTGAAGGAAAAGCAGCCAACAAGTGCTCAGCATATGTGGGAACCCCTTGCATCTTCCCGGGTGGCCGTCATACAGCTCGAGGGCTGGGACCTTGGGTTCCCGGTGCAGGTTCCCTGAAGGAACCATGACGATGAGACCTGGGCATTGGCTCCTCCTGGGTTTGTGACGTCCCGAGGTTGGAGTGGGCAAGTGCCCGAAGGATCACGTCGATTTGGGAGAGCTGTTCTTGCTGCCGATCTAACAGTGCTCCTTGGTGGGCAACCACATTCCGGATCTGGGTGATCTCTGCTGGGTCCAAGTTGTGGCAGAAGCTTGCTGTGACTTGGTAAGGTTGGACCCAGGTGCAGAGAAGAGAGCAGATGCCAGGAGGAACCATGACACAAAGCTCTCAAGGCAAAGGGTGGCTACTTCGAAGAATCTCACATTTAAAATATATTAGATTTTTTTAAACACTTTTTTGCTTAGTAAATGTTATTTCTTAGTTTTGATGTCTTCACTATTATTCTACAATGTAGAAAATACAAAAAGTAACGAAAAACCCTAGGCGTGTCCAAACTTTTGATTGGTAGTGTATATTCACGTCTCCAAAAATTGATTAAACACAGTGTTTTGCAATGAAGGTCTACAATAGCCTCAACAGCACATTCTAAGGTAGCACCATATTGTAGCCGGAGTACAGATAGTTTCCGTCCTCCTCTGGGTACATTGACATCAAAACAAATCCTATGTTGGCTCATGCTTTTCACCCAATTCCATTGACACAGAAATTATGACAACTTCCGGGGGACGTCATCTAACCTATCAGAGCTCTTGCAGTATGAACTGATTTGTTGTTGACTCAATCAAAGGATCAGAGAATAAATCTATCACTGAAAGCATACACTGCAGCTAGCTAGCACTGCAGTGCATACAATGTGGTGAGTAGTTCACACAAAGGAGAAAGACAATAGTTGAACAGTTTTGAACAAATTAATTAGTTAAAAAATGAAGTTGAAGCAGAGGGAGTGCAAGAGCTAGCTATATTTCGTTGTATTTTTTTTCACTCACCTAGCTAGCGAATGCACCTAGCAAGTTTAGCCTACTCAAACACCTGACTCAAAACAGAGATTGATGCTATGTTAGCTAGCTGGCTGTGGATTTCCAAAACTGGAACTCTTCCAAGTCAATGTAAGCTTTTGGTTTTATTAATTTATTGCCACTGGAGCCTGCTTGTGTAACTGCTAAACTGCGTGCTGCACACTGTACTGCATGATTGTAGAGGGTTCATTAACGAGTTAGCTAACATAGCTAGCTACTAGAACTATGACGTTAGGTAATATGGTGACAACAGTTTATGCCCTGTGTAGCGGTTATGGTATGAAAGTTTGACTTGGAAAGTTTTTTTTGCCTCGTCACAGACAGCTGTTGTATTGTGCCCTGAAGTTTACGTGCAAAAGGGAAGAGGAGGAGAGGGTGTAGATGCGAGAAGGATTTATACAATGAGCAAATGGTCATGCTGTTTGTATGCGGCTGCTATGATAGTGAACTGTGCATTCATTCTGCTGATTTTGTTGATTTTTTTTTCTTACACGGAAGTATCCGGAACGAAACGGGATTAAACATACCTGAATTTGTCCAATAGAAACTCTCTTTTGCAAGTGTTGGACTAATGATTACATCTTAGGTCAGCTAGAAGCAGGCAAGTGTGCAAGGCGGTATTGAATGTGTCACCTATATTGTAAACTTACATTCATAGGCTAGGTTGTAGCATGCTCATGATGGGTGTAGGGAAAATGTGAGTATCATGTAGTAACCTAAACCTATAGATGTTACATTGAGCTGGGTGAATAGAATATGAATGACACTCATCCAATATATTGTCATAGAAATAAGGCCAAGCTCATAGAAAAAAAAAAATATATATTGTCCTGCTTCATCTTAAATGGCACCATCCGCCACTGCTTGAAAGTCAAGACAATCTTTGTCCTGCAAAGAAACATTTTTATAATTGAAAAAAAAAATGTTGTAAGCAGTAAGCATTTATAATTAAATGTGGAGTGGAGCTTAGAGTTACGTGACAACATCACATGCCCAACTTACCTTCAAAGTATTCAGCAATCATAATTCATTTGAAAAATACAGTTCCCCTAATCATTTGTCACAATTAAAGAAAGTTTGACAAAAATGTTGTCGGTCTTTAGAAAATGTCTCCTATATCTGCCGTTTCCATTACACACGTTGCATCGATTGTTTTTGCCGATATTGCTTTTGTCGAATAAACCTGGGTCAATGTAGACCTTGGCTAATGTTTCATGGAGCTATCTGCTGGTCATTACGTTACACTACACTCCCTGCCACAAGGATGAACCTTTGAGGCAGTGTAAACAACATCAGGAGATTATTTTAGGATATGTTTTTTGTCATGAATCTAATCTTATCTCACACTGATCATTTATATAATGTTAGGGGAATATATACATCTAAATTCTCAGTCGCTGTTTTAGCATTGTTCTCCTAAAATATTAAAAGCAGAACATGATTAGAAATGACGGCTTAATGATATGTGGACATTAATGAAACTAGACTGCAATGCAGACCAATTCAGAACAGAGATGGACTAAGGTCTGTGAACAAGGGAGACAGCCCCCCCTGCTGGCTTTCTTGGGGTTACACGTGGTAAAATGAGAAATGTAGATAGATTGACTTAGCCCAGAAACAACCGCTAATTTTAAAATGGTAACACACTTTGTAGGCAGATTATTGATCATCACATGATCATATACTATCCAAAAAGCAGGCATTGCAGTTAAAGCTGTAGGGAATATTTAAAAACACTCATCCCTCATTGGATATTGATTTTAGCCTCTTCTCTCTCTCCTTGGGGGCTAAAACTGTACTGCCTGTCCCGTTTTAATTTCAGATTAAGAGAACGCATGATTTATAATACCCATCACCAAATAACTTTAATTTCATCTCTAATCCTTTTTTCTCCTCCTCACAACTCCATCCATCTTGGTAACTAGGTATATGGGTGGTCCAGCCCCATGTTAACATCTGTCACACCACCGGCCACTAAGGAAGAAAAGAAAGTGCCATAGAGACGGGGGTCAACGTGCATAAGCAATCATAGCTCAATAAAGCCAACACTAAGGAGGAGGGAAGGCTGCATTAGACGTGTGTGTGCTTGTTTGTTTTTTTGTGTGTACATGTGTGTGTGTGCGCATGTTTGTGTGTGTGGTGTGTTTGGAGGGGCGGGGGCAGGCAATGGATGTGAGTCTTTAGAGGTGAAAAAATGTGGTTCGGGGAGCAAAGAAAATAAGTGTGTTTTGACACTGTATTACACATATAAATGGTTTGAGACCAGAAAAAGAGTGAGTCAATTATGATAGCAAAGTCTAGAAAGAGTAAGGGAAGAGAGGTTGAGGTACATCAATCTATAGTCAGAGGACTCCTGATATCTCCAGGAGTAATACGTATAATTTGTGTCTTAATCTGTTTTCTAGTACTGTCTTTTGCTACTTTAAGTGCAGTCTGTCTTCCCAGTAACTTACTTGGTGTGGACTCCTGATTGCTCATAACTTGCAGTTGATTGTTGATACATAAACCAGGATAAGGGGCAGGTCATTTTGTGACTGATGTTGTTTTGGTAATCGGTGGGTATATTGGTCGGGGGTTGGTTTCACCTCTTTACCGAGTATATAACAGGCTTCTCAGGCTCTATGTCAGTGTCCTTCAATCTATAGCCAGAGGATTTAGGAGTTATAAGTCTAATTTTTGTCTTAATCTGTTGTTGTCTAGTACTGTCTTTTTGCTAGCTAAGGCAATCAACTTTATTAAGCATTGTCTGTCTTCCCAGTAGCCTACTTGGTGTGTGCTGAGTGCTCATAACTTGCAGTTGATTGTTGACCAGGATTAAAGGGCATGGAAATTTGTGACTGTTGCTGTATTGGAACGGGAGTGGTTTCTCCTCTCCTAGGCAATCAGCAATTAGTACCGGGAGGCGTGCTATTCACCTCTGCTACGCATTTCACAATTGCTGTTATTACTTCAATCTCCCCTGTTTTCTCAGTTGTTCGTGTCAGCGGTGGTCATGTCGCCAAAACTAAGACGGTTCTGTCGAGTTCATCTTCGGAGTTATTTGAGGAAGGAAAGAAAGGAAGGCTCCTCTCTCACTTGAGTATCTTATCTAGTTATCTTACCTAGTAAATGTCAATTGGCTTTTCATAGCCGATCATTCAGAGTTAGAGACAGCAGGTGCGGTAGAGAGTCGAAAACAGCAGGTCAGGGACAAGGTAGCAGGTCTGGTGAACAGGTCAGGGTTCTATAGCCGCAGTCTCCGCTGTGGAGCTTTGCAGCTCCTTCAGGGTTGTCTTTGGTCTCTTTGTTGCCGCTCTGATTAATGCCCTCCTTGCCTGGTCCGTGAGTTTTGGTGGGTGGCCCTCTCTTGGCAGGTTTGTTGTGGTGCCATATTCTTTCAATTTTTTTAATAATGGATTTAATGGTGCTCTGTGGGATGTTCAATGTTTGACATTTTTTGATACATTTTTATAATAAAAATAGACTCAAAGCTAGAATATGGTAAATCATAAACTGCAGTTGAGGAACAATGGGAAAGTAATTTATCTTTGAAGTTGATAAACTTGTAACCCCACATTTGGGAAATGGCCCTTTAATAATTCGGTACACCTACTGGAGAGCGATTCTTTGTCTACACCCATTCAGCATCGTTCACACCCTTAACTTTAATCTTCACCCATCTCTTTAAGGATTCACATGTGAGGCCATGTTCTAAATCCATTGCGTAGTTTAGTAAACAACCAAAGATTGTAATGCTAAAAGTGGTAAAAGTAGTAGACTACAATATGGAAACACTATCTAGTCCTTGGCCTATACCCTAATCTGACTTTGGTGCAGGTCATGTTTTTCTTCACATTACCATCTCTGCTAAACACACACTACATCAAATAAAAACAATGTTTATTTTCACGTTCGCAGGATACAGAAGGTGTAAACGTTACAGTGAAATGGTTACTTGCATATTTGCATAGTAGCAATGAAAATAAATTGTCCAGATCAATATATTAGATGACGCTTCCCCAGATACACTTGTCAAAATTGATTGGTCATGTGAAAGAAATGATATAACCCCCAGCCACATTTTGTAAGTGTATGGGTCTCTACAGAAGGTGTAAACGGTACAATGAAAATGGCATAGTGTCAATATAAAAAAATATAATAATCAGTGATGCTGGTGATAGACAAGGTAGTTACATGCATACAAAAAGTGGCTGAGCAAAATCAATAGCAGCAGCAACGTATACATTTTTTTTTTTACAAATGTTTTGATACGAATGTATATCTGGCATTACTGCTATTAGCCACACAAACTTACTGAATAACAGATTCACTACAAGGAACTACTGATAGTACCCCCGAAATTATTTAACCTCTTTAGGGTATGTAAACTTTGCCAAAAAATGTCAAACTACTTATGTAATACAACTTTAGGTATTTGTTTACGTTAATAATCGATAAAATTGAAGACGGGATGATATGTGTTCAATTCAGGATTAAAACGATATGTAGCATGCCTTCTGTTTGATTGAAACGCATGTCTAGGACACCAGGAGTGCCTTGACTTCAAGATGGCCGTATTTCTTCATTACACAAAGGAATAACCTCAACCTATTTCTCAAGACTGTTGACATCCAGTGGAAGCCGTAGGAACTGCAAGCAAGTTGCTTAGAAATTTGGTTTCCCAATGAAATCTCATGGAAAAGACAGTGACCTAAAAATAAAAAAAATCTGAATTGTTTGTCCTCGGGGTTTCGCCTGCTAAATAAGTTCTGTGATTCTCACAGACATGATTCAAATAGTTTTAGAAACTTGAGTGTTTTCTATCCAAATCTACTAATAATATGCATATCTTATCTCCTGGCGATGAGTAACTGGCAGTTGAATTTGGGTATGTTTTTCATCCAAACGTGAAAATGCTGCCCCCTACCCTAGAGAAGTTAAAGAAAGTTTGTTCTGAAGTGTCTGTCTTATATCTGAGAGAGATCAAGATATATTTTTTTATGTATTTAAAACCCCTTAACAATCTCCATATTTCTATACATTTTTCAACTGGTACCAGGGACCTTCAGACGAATCTTGCAAGGCCTGTGGGCGTCCTAGAGCAAAACAATCGACATGTACGTGTTTGTGAGTGTCTCAACTGTCCACAGATGGGTCATACTAGTGTGTAGCCCAAACTGTTCGTTACAGACAGAAGTTCGCAGATCGGCTGTACCAACTTCAGATGAGTCCCAACACTCTTGTGGTGGGTGGGGGCTGGGTAGAGCAAAACCGTTTGAATACACATTATGCAAATAGTCCGGGTAGCCATTTGATTACCTGTTCGGGAGCCTTATGGCTTGTGGGTAAAAACTGTTGAGAAGCCTTTTTGTCCTAGACTTGGCATGCCGTTACCGCTTGCCATGCGGTAGTAGAGAGGACAGTCTATGACTGGGGTGGCTGGGGTCTTTGACAATTTTTAGGGCCTTCCTCTGACACTGCCTGGTGTAGAGGTCCTGGATGGCAGGCAGCTTAGCCCCAGTGATGTACTGAGCCGTACGCACTAACCTCTGTAGTGCCTTGCAGTCAGAGGCCGAGCAATTGCCTTACCAGGCAGTGATGCAACCAGTCAAGATGCTGTCGATGTTGCAGCTGTAGAACCTTTTGAGGATCTGAGGACCCATGCCAAATCTTTTTACTTTCCTGAATAGGCTTTGTTGTGCCCTCTTCACGACTTTCTTGGTGTGTTTGGACCATTCTAGTTTGTTGTTGATGTGGACCCCAACGCACTTGAAGCTCTCAACCTGCTACACTACAGCCCCGTCGATGAGAATGGGGGCGTGCTCGGTTCTTCTTTTCCTGTAGTCCACAATCATCTCCTTAGTCTTGGTTAATTTGAGGGATAGGTTGTTATTCTGGCACCACCCGGACAGGTCTCTGACTTCCTCCGTATAGGCTGTCTCGTCATTGTCGGTGATCAGGCCTACCGCTGTTGTGTCGTCTGCAAACTTACTGATGGTGTTGGAGTCATGCCTGGCCATGCAGTCGTGGGTGAACAGGGAGTACAGTAGGTTACTGAGCACGCACCCCTGGGGGGCTCCAGTGTTGAGGATCAGCTTGGCAGATGTGTTGCTACCTACCCTCACCACCTGGGGGCGGCCCGTCAGGAAGTCCTGGATCCAGTTGCAGAGGGAGGTGTTAAATCCCAGGATCCTTAGCTTAGCTATGAGCTTTGAGGGTACTATGGTGTTGAACGCTGAGCTGTAGTCAATGAATAGCATTCTCACAAAGGTGTTCCTTTTGTCCAGGTGGGAAAGGACAGTGTGGAGTGCAATAGAGATTACATCATCTGTGGATCTGTTTGGGCAGTATGCAAATTGGAATACAATCAGATAAACTTAAATGCCACTTTAAAAATAAAATGCTAAACTTAAAGAACAAAAGCAGTGGCGGTCGGTGCCGTTTAAGATTATTGAGGACAATTGTTATATGAGCATGGCCTTATTTCTATTACAGCATATTGGATGACTGTCATTCATATTCTATTCCGGATAAAGCACTAAATAAACTTCACTTCGTGCTAAATACGGCTAATAGAATATTGACTACAACCCCCCCCCCAATATTATAATTTTACTCCAGTGCTAGCCTCTTGCTTTCTGTTAAGGCTAGGGCTGATTTCAAGGTTTTACTGCTAACCTACAAAGCATTACATGTATTTCACCTACTTATCTCTCCGATTTGGTCCTGCCGTACATACCTACACGTACGCTACGGCCTCCTTATTGTCCCCAAAATGTATAAGCAAACAGCTGGAGCTATAGCTTTCTCCTATAGAGCTCCATTTTTATGGAATGGTTTGCTAATCAATGTGAGAGACGCAGACTTGGTCTTGCCATTTAAGTCTTTACTGAAGACCTATCTCTTCAGTATGTCCTACGATTGAGTGTAGTCTGGCCCAGGGGTGTGAAGGTGAACGGCAAAGCACTGGAGTGACAAACTGCCCTTGCTGTCTCTGCCTGGCCGGCTCCCCTCTCTCCACTGCGATTCTCTGCCTCTGAGCCTATTAAGGGGGCTGAGTCACTGGCCTACTAGTGCTCTTCCATGCCGTCCCTAGGAGAGGTGCGTCACGTCGTGCCAGGATTTTTTTGCTATACTCGACTTGAGTTTGTTGAGTGACTGACGCGATCTTCCTTTCCAGTTTTGCGCCCTCTCGGACTCGTGCGGTGGAGATGATCTTCGTGGGCTATACTCAGCCATGTCTCAGGGTAGTAAGTTGCTGGTCTGTTGATATCCATCTAGTGGTGTGGGGGCTGTGCTATGCAAAGTGGATGGGGTTATATCCTGCCTGGTTGGCCCAGTCCGGTTGGCCCTCTCTGGGGTTATTGTCCCACCCCCCCCACCCCCCCCCCCAAGCCTGCAGTATCTATCCTGCAATGGTCTATGTGCCCGTGGGCTAGGGTCAGTCTGTACTATCTGGTGAAATTATCCTGTCTTGTCTGGTATCCTGTGTGAATTTAAGCATGCTTCCTCTAATTCTAATTCATGCTTCCTCTAACCTGATCTGTTTTACCGGACAGGCTACCTTGTCCTGGACCTGCTGTTTTCAACCCTCTCTCCCGCTCTTTCTCTCTCTACCGCACCTGCTTTTTCGACCTCTGAATGATCAGCTATGAAAATCCAACTCACATTTACTCGAGGTGCTGACCTGTTGCATCCTCTACAACCACTGTGATTATTATGACCCTACTGGTAATCTATGAACGTTTGAAAATCTTGAAGAATGATCTTGTCTTATTGGCCATGTACTCTTATCTCCACCCAGCACAGCCAGAAGAAGACTTGCCACCCCTCAGAACCTGGATCCACTCTAGGCTTCTGCCTTTCTAGAGTTTTTTAGGCACCGTGCTTCTACATCTGCATTGCTTGCTGTTTGGGGTTTTAGGCTGGGTTTCTGCATAAGCACTTTCTGACATCTGCTGATGTAAAAAAACTTCATGAATACATTTGATTTGATTTGCGCTGTCTGTGACCAGGCGCAAAAATCTCTTCAAGCCAAACCTTCATGCAATAACTGCTAACCGCTACACAGCCTACATCGTTGTCACCATATTAACATTATGGCCAACAAACTTAAACTAAGGCATTAGTAAATAGTGTACAGCAAGCAGTTACAATACATTAATAAAACCGAAAGCTTACCTTGACTTGGAAGAGTTGCAGCGTTGGATAGCCTTTGCCAGCCAGCTAACATAAATAGCAGTCCTCTCTGTTCGAGTCAGGTTGTTGAGTAGGCTAAAAATTAGCTGCATTAGCTAAGTAAGTGAAAGGTAAAATAAGAAGTAAAAAATACAACTCTGTTTCTGCTTAATTTTTGAAGAAATACATTTGTTCAAAACTGTTCAACTATTGTCTTTGTCTGAGTGAACAACTTACCACACTCTATGCAGTGCTAGCTAGCTGTAGGTTATGCTTTCAGGACTAGATTAATTTTCTGATCCTTTCATTGGATGGACAACAGGTTAGTTCATACTGCAAGAGCTCTGATAGGTTGGAGGACGTCCTCTGGAAGTCGTCATAATCACTATGTAAGTCTAAAAAAGTTTGTGAGAACCATGAGCCTACAAGGTTTTATATTGAAGTCAATGTACCCAGAGAAAGATGGAAAATAGCTGTCCTCCGGCTACACAATGGTGCTATCCTAGAGCGTTATGTTGATGCTACTGTAGACCTTCATTGCAAAACAATGTGTTTTAATCAGTTATTTGGTGACAATAATATATTTGGTATAGTTTTATCTGAACACTTTTAATGTTCACTTTTTATTTTCTGAAATTCACTGAGTAGGATCGTCCTCCACTTCCTCCTCTGAGAGGCCTCCACTGAACAAGAGAAAAATAAAGGGGCATATTATATGCAGATGGCTTGACTGGTATGAATGTCACACATCGCCTGAGGAGTTCGATTGGTAGTCATTACCACCACAGAGGAAGCAAGAGAAGGGGTCTCTTTTTGAACTTTGGGTAATTGTTTCAGAGGTTGCTTCCAATTATCCTGACTAAATCACATCCCTTAGGGTAGCATTGGGTTTTGAATGTGTACATGTCACACACACACTTTCAAAGCTGGGGCTTATATGTTTTGGTTTATTTCGCCAGGCTCATTTGTGAATGTCAGCTTCACAATATATCTCCTTCGTTTCCAGTGCGTAGTTAATTGATTATAAACAATATTTAACCCAGATGCTTCAAATAATGCATGTCATTAGAGGCTTTGATAAGGAAACATCTTTCAACCTCTTGATCCCTCCCAATAATTCTGAGCACAGTATCAACAACACTTCAAATATTTCCCCCGGGATAGTTTGCTTTCATATGTTACCCATATGGTCACTGATGGTAGTTGGAGTAAAAACTTGAACAAACCAGCCACCTAGTCAGTCACTATAAACTATTTTCCATGGAATAATATGCATTTATTTATTTTATTGTAAGTCTAGGTCCAAGAGGCTTCTAATCAGCTTCTACCCGCAAGCCGTAATCAAATGGCTACCCAGACTATGGCATACATATTACCTCGACTAACCGCTGACCCCGCACACTGACTCTGTACCGGTACCCCCTGTATATAGCCTCGCTATCGTTATTTTACTGCTGCTCTTTATTTGTTACTTTTTTTTTTTAAGGTATTTTTCTTAAAACTGCATTGTTGGTTAAGGGCTTGTAAGTAAGCCTTCACCTGTTGCAAATCAGCTTTCACTGTCCTAATCTTTAAATGGGTTTGATACAATCACCAGTCATTGCAATGAATTGCAACACAGCAATGTTTGGATGCTAATTTGGTACATTTATGGATTAATATATACACTTTCAAGACACAGCCTCATAACTACTGTGGATGTACAATCAGACACAGCCTCATAACTACTGTGGAAACCTGGAAATGTGCATGTACACCCTGGCCCGTCTACTGTCGCTTGCCCCAATTCTGACTCTGTGCTCTGATTTCTGCCTCACAGATTTCTGCTCTCACAAAAGCCTGGGGTTTCTGCACTAGAAGCTTATTACCCAAAATGTATCAATTGAAAGTGTAGGCCCACAGATTTAATCCAGATTTGTTGGTCATTACTGAGACTTGGTTAAAAGTAGAGTTTTGAACACTGATGTTAACCTTTTTTGGTGAGACAGATCTGCCAAAGGTTGTGGAGTGGCAATCTTTACCAAGGAACACCTTCAGTGCTCTGTTGTCTCCACCAAGTCTCTCCCAAAACAATTAGATTTTCTGGCTTTAAGCTTTCAAATACTTCTTTGTTAACTGTTGCTGGGTGTTATCGTCCAACATCAGCACCAGGCTGTACCCTACCTGCCCTAAGCTCTCTCCTGGCCCCTTACACTAAGTCTGAATTTGTTCTGCTAGGTGACCGAAACCGGGACATGATTAAACCACCTGACCAAGTCCTAAAACAATGGGACATCCTAAATCTCTCTGATTATTACCAATCCCAGAAGATATGACTCCAAAGTCCCAGAGAAGGCTATTATTCTTGATGTTATCACCACAAATAATCCTGATAGGTTTCAGTCTGTTGTTTTCTGTAATGACCTTAGTGATCACTTTGTTACAGCCTGTGTTCATAATGGCTGCTCAGTTAAGTGACCTGTTCTGATTTGTCATAGACGCTTGCTAAATAATTTTAATGAACAAGCCTTTCTTCATGACTTGGCCTCTGTAAATTGATATAGAATCAGATTTTATCCCCTCTGTTGAAGACACTTGGTCTTTCTTTTTTGATATTTTCAGCATTATTGTTAACAAACACGCCCCCATAAAGGAAATTAGAAATATAAACAGGTTCAGCCCCTGGTTCGACTGTAATCTGGCAGAGTTACTCCACCTCAAGAACACCATTTGGCGAAGGGCTCGGCACACGCATACGCAGGCTGCCTGGCTGTCATTCAGGCAAATTAAAAATAAGTGCACTCAGGCTATCCAGAAGGCCAAAGTTAGTTAATTTAAGGAGCAGTTCTCTCTCTGTGGATCTAACCCTAAGAAGTTCTGGAAAATGGTGAAAGACCTGGAGAATAAACCTTCCTCCTCAATGTCCCTTAATGTTGATGTGGTTGTTACTAACAAGGAGCGTAGGGCTGAGTTCTTTAATCACCACTTCATTAGGTCAGGATTCCTATTTGACTCAGCCATGCCTCCTTTCCCGTCCAACTTGTCCTCATCTCCCAGCCTTTCTAATGTGACTAGCCTCGATGCGCCTCCCTCTTTTCCCCCTGCCCCGCTACACAGTTTCTCCCTACAGGTGGTCCTAGGTGCTAAAGGAGCTTCTTAAACTTGACCACAAAAAACATCTGGGTCAGATCCTTTCTTTAAGGTTTCAGCCTCTATCATCGCCAAGCCTGTCTCTCCTCTCTGGGGAGGTTCCCATTTCTTGGAAGGCAGCTACGGTGCGTCCTTTATTTAACCTCACTAGGGTATGTGGGACGGTAGCGTCCCACGTCGTCAACAGCCAGTGAAACTGCATGGCGCCAAATTCAAAACAACAGAAATCCCATAATTATAATTCCTCAAACATACATGTATTTTACACCATTTTAAAGATAAACTTGTTGTAAATCCAGCCACAGTGTCCGATTTCAAAAAGGCTTTACGACGAAAGCAAACCAAACGATTGTTAGGTCAGAGCCAAGTCACAGAAAAACACAGCCATTTTTCCAGCCAAAGAGAGGAGTCACAAAAAGCAGAAATATAGATCAAATTAATCTCTAACCTTTGATGATCTTCATCAAATGACACTCATAGGACTTCATGTTACACCATACATGTATGTTTTGTTCGGTAAAGTTCATATTTATATCCAAAAATCTGAGTTTACATTGGCGCGTTATGTACAGTAGTTCCAAAACATCCGGTGATTTTGCAGAGAGCCACATCAATTTACTGAAATACTCATAATAAACATTGATAAAAAATACAAATGCTATGCATGGAATTTTAGATCCACTTCTCCTTAACTTCTTTGATATAGGGGGCAGCATTTTCACTTTTGGATGATTTGCGTGCCCATAGTGAACTGCCTCCTACTCTGTCCCAGATACTAATATATGCATATTATTATTAATATTGAATATACAACACTCTGAAGTTTCTAAAACTGTTTGAATGATGTCTGTGAGTATAACAGAACTCATATGGCAGGCAAAAACCTGAGAAAGAATCCAAAAAGGAAATGAGAATTCTGAGACTGGTCATTGTTAAACGCATCGCCTATTCAATTCCCTGTAATATATGGATCTGTTTGCACTTCCTACGCCTTCCACTAGATTTCAACAGTCTGTAGAATGCTGAATGAAGCCGATACTGTGATGTGGGACCGGATGGGAGGTGTTTGAGTCAGTGGTCTGGCAGATTGCCAGTTCTTGGTCATGCGCATTCCTCATGATATCGCCATGCGTTCCATTACTTATAGAGACTGAAAAGAATTCTCCGGTTGGAACCTTATTGGATATAAATGATAACAACATCCTGAAGATTGATTCTCTACTAAGTTTGACCAGTTTATTCGACTTGTAATATAACTTTTTGAAGTTTTCGTCCGACGTTTGCTTGCAGCTGCGCAAGCGTTTGGACACGTGTACTACACATGCTAGCAAAAGAAGCTAATTGGACATAAGTAATGGACATTATCGAACAAAACAACGATTTATTGTGGAACTAGGATTCCTGGCAGATGTCATTTCGTATTTCTGTTGACTCCAATATGGCGGAGAAATGTTATTTATATTTGAGCGCCGTCTCAGATTATTGCATGGTGTGCTTTTTTGTAAAGTTTAAAAAAAATCTAACACAGGGGTTGCATTAAGAACAAGTGTATCTTTAATTCTGTGTAAAACATGTATCTTTCATCAAAGTTTATGATGAGTATTTCTGTTATTTGACGTGGCTCTCTGCAATTACTCTGGATATTTTGGAGGCATTTCTGAACATGGTGCCAATGTAAACCGAGATTTGTGGATATAAATATGCACATTATCGAACAAAACATAAATGTATTGTGTAACATGATGTCCTATGAGTGTCATCTGATGAAGATCATCAAAGGTTAGTGATTAATTTAATCTCTATTTCTGCTTTTTGTGGCTACTATATTTTGCTGGGAAAATGGCTGTTTTTCTGTGGCTATGTACTGAGCTAACATAATTGTTTGGTGTGCTTTCCCCATAAATCCTTTTTGAAATCAGACATGTTGGCTGGATTCACAACATGTGTAGCTTTAATTTGGTGTCTTTCATGTGTGATTTCATGAAAGATAGATTTTTATAGTAATATATTTGAATTTGGCGCGCTACATTTTTTCTGGATTTTGGCCAAGTGGGACGCTACCGTCGAAACATAGACTTTGAGAAGTTCATCACAGATCTCATGACGCTACCGATTTTTCTCAGGTTTTTGCCTGCCATATGAGTTCTGTTATACTCACAGAGATCATTCAAACAGTTTTAGAAACTTCTGAGTGTTTTCTATCCAAATCTACTAATTATATGCATATTCTAGCTTTTATGGCTGAGTAGCAGGCCGTTTAATTTGTACTACACCTCCTTTACACTTCCTTATAAACTCAGTCACCATATCAGTGAATGCATCTAGATTATTTTCGCAAGCTACCCAGAACATATCCCAGTCCACGTGATCAAAACAAAACAATCCTGAAGCGTGGATTCCGATTGGTCAGACCAGCATTGAATAGTTCTTAGCACGGTTTGAGTTTCTGCCTATAGGAAGGGAGGAGCAAGATGGAGTCATGGTCAGATTTGCCGAAAGGAGGACAGGGGAGGGCCTTGTAAGCATTCCAGAAGTTTGAATAGCAATGGTCGAGAGTCTTAGCAGCGCGAGTAATACAGTCGATATGTTGATAGAACTTCGGCAGCCTAGTCCTCAAATTTGCTTTGTTAAAATCCCCAGCTACAATAAACGTCCAGTGAAGTTCTTTGAGATCCGTCGTGGGAACGGTTTGGGGGAGGGGGGGGGGTGTAAACGGCCATGGCAATGACAGAGGAGATTTCTCTTGGGAGATAATATGGTCGGCATTTGATTGTGAGGTATTCAAGTTCGGGTGAACAAAAGGACTTCAGTTCCTGTATGTTCCTAAAATTACACCATGAGTCGTTAATCATGAAACACACCCCTCTGCCCTTCTGCTTCCCGGAGAGGTATTTATTCCTGTCTGCGCAATGTACTGTGTGTGTGTGTGTCCTGTATAAGAAAACTTCAGATTGCATATGTCTTTGAATGACATTTTTACATTTTACTTTTTAGTCTAATAGCAGACACTCTTTTCCAGAGCAACTTAATTAGGTTAACTGTGGGAAGTGTTTGTGTGAGCTTGTTTGAGTTTGTGTCTACCTGTGTATTTAGTTGTCTGTAAGAGAATGTCTCAGGGTCCCTCTCAGCCAAGAATGGCACATTTTCAGTCTAAACATCCTCTCTGGCAAATATGAGAGCCAAACAAGTTGAATGAATTGAAAATGTATTCCCTTGGTGCCAATGGAAAGAACACAAGCCATTCTAGATATTAGAGGAGGAGCACATTCAGTGTGTGTGTGTGTATGTGTGTACATGTGCGTGTGTGTATGTGTATGTACAGAGAAAGCAATAAACACTGGCTTCCCTTCATTTTGACTGAGGTCACAGGGGAGAGGCTGTGTTAGGTTTTAAAGGTCAAAGGGCTTTTAGCCCTGCTATATGTTTAACATATCTGATTATCATACACCAGCCCTTTAAACTTTCAAACAAATACTCTGCTGTCTGAACATTGCGCCCTTCTTTGAAGAAACATAGACTTTAGGAAGTTCATCACAGATCATCACAGATCTCAAGAAAAAAACGTAAGAGCTGTCAGTAAACCAAATTAAAACTGAAATCACTCTTCCTTAGTGGAACGTCAATGCTATGGAGAGCCTAGACATGCATTCTGATGTGTGTATGAAATAAGTCTGCAGTATACACTCAGTGGCCAGTTTATTAGGTGCACCAAGCCGTTCAGGAAAATGGATCGCTTCTATATAAAGCAGGCAGACCGTCATCGAGGCAATTGAATTCTACTTCATCACAATCCCGGATCCGGGAGCACCCCCATCAGTAAAAAAGCTGACTAGCATAGCCTAGCATAGCGTCACAAGTAAATACTAGCATCTAAATATCATTAAATCACAAGTCCAAGACACCAGATGAAAGATACACATCTTGTGAATCCAGCCATCATTTCTGATTTTTTAAATGTTTTACAGGGAAGACACTATGTATTTCTATTAGCTAACCACGATAGCAAAAGACACAACTTTTTTTTTCCACCATTTTTTTCCTGCATAGGTAGCTATCACAATTTCGACCAAATAAAGATATAAATAGTCACTAACCAAGAAACAACTTCATCAGATGACAGTCTGATAACATATTTATTGTATAGCATATGTTTTGTTAGAAAAATGTGCATATTTCAGGTATAAATCATAGTTTTACATTGCAGCCACCATCACAACTCTCACCAAAGCAACTAGAATAACTACAGAGACCAACGTGAATTACCTAAATACTCATCATAAAACATTTATGAAAAATACACAGCGTACAGCAAATGAAAGACAAAGATCTTGTGAATCCAGCCAATATTTCAGATTTTTTAAGTGTTTTACAGCGAAAACACAATATAGCATTATATTAGCTTACTACAATAGCCAACCACACAACAGCATTGATTCAAGCCAACAATAGCGATAACGAATAAACCAGCAAAAGATATTAATTTTTTCACTAACCTTCTCAAACTTCTTCAGATGACAGTCCTATAACATCATATTACACAATACATATAGAGTTTGTTCGAAAATGTGCATATTTAGCGGCACAAATCGTGGTTATACAATGAGAATAGTAGCCAAGCTGCCAACAAAATGTCGGGAGAAATCTTGGGAGAGGCACCTAATCTAATCATTAACTAATCATAAACTTGACTAAAAAATACAGGTTGGACAGCAAATGAAAGATACATTAGTTCTTAATGCAACCGCTGTGTTAGATTTTTAAAATTAACGTTACTACGACATACAGCGTGCATTAAAGCGAGACCGCACCGGAATTAATGGCGGAATAGGAGTTTTACATTTTTCAACAGAACAACGAATTAACATCATAAATATTTCTTACTTTTTGATGAGCTTTCATCAGAATCTTGGGCAAGTTGTCCTTTGTCCAGAAGAATCGTTGCTCGGTTGTAGATTGTCGCCTTCAACTTTGGAATTAGCAGTAAACATTAGCCATGTGGCGAAGACGTGCCCAACTCACTATAACGCAGCACAAAGAAAATTCCGAAAATCGCAATATACTGATATAAAATGATATAACTCGGTTTAAAATAACTACATTATGACGTTCTTAACACCTATATCGAATAAAATCAGAGCCGGATATATCTAAGGCCTATAACGGGAGCTTTCCAGAACGCCATTCTGAGGTCTGTCTTGCGTCATGGCGAATGTTGAAAAGAGTCCACCCCCGGTTCCAAGAGCCCTTATATGGCCTCAGATCTGCCTAGCAACTCCATTCCAATTCTCACTATTTGCTGACATCTAGGGGAAGGCGTATGCAGTGCATCTCGACCAATAGAAGACATGCAAATTAATAAACTGACCCCAGAACAGCCTGCCTGATTTCAGATTTCTCACTTCCTCACAGGAAGTTTGCTCCAACTTGAGTTCTGTTTTACTCACAGATATAATTCAAACGGTTTTAGAAACTAGAGAGTGTTTTCTATCCAATAGTAATAATAATATGCATATTGTACGAGCAAGAATTGAGTACGAGGCAGTTTAATTTGGGAACAAAATGTTTACAAAGTGAAAACAGCACCCCCTATTGAGAAAAGGTTAAACAAACTATCAAAATAACATAACGAACGTGAAGCTTTAAACAACTAGTGCTGACATGCAACTACACATAGACAACTACCCACAAATACAGGTGGGAAAAGGCTACCTAAGTATGGTTCTCAATCAGAGACAACGATAGACAGCTGCCTCTGATTGAGAACCACACCCAGCCAAACACACAGAAATACAAATCATAGAAAAAGGAACATAGAATCACCACCCAAATCACACCCTGACCAAACCAAAATAGAGACATAAAAAGCCCTCTACACTCAGGGCGTGACAGTACCCCCTCCCCCCCCAAAGGTGCGGACTCCGGACGCAAAACCTGAACCTATAGGGGAGGGTCTGGGTGAGCATTTCTCCGCGGTGGCGGCTCTGCCACTCCACCTCTGGCTTGGCCCACTTAGGTGGCGCCTCTAGAGCGGGGACCCTCGCCGCCGACCCCGGACTGGGGACCCTCGTAGTGGGGACCCTCGTTGGAAGCTCCGGACTGGAGGGCGCCTCTGGAAGCTCCGGACTGGAGGGCGCCTCTGGAAGCTTTAACCAGACACCTAGGTATTTGTAGTTGTCCACATATTCTAAGTCAGAACCGCCCAGAGTAGTGATGCTGGGCGGGTGCGGGCAGGTGTGGGCAGCAATCAGTTGAAGAGCATGCATTTAGTTTTACTTGAATTTAGGAGCAGTTGGAGGCCACGGAAGGAGAGTTTTATGGCATTGAAGCTCGTCTGGAGGTTAGTTAACATAGTGTCCATAGAAGGGCCAGAAGTATACAGTATGGTGTCGTCTGCATAGAGGTGGATCAGAGAATCACCAGCATCAATAGCGACATCATTGATGTATACAGAGAAGAGAGTCGTCCCGAGAATTGAACCCTGTGGCACCCCCAGAGACTGCCAGAGGTCCGGACAACAGGCCTTCCGATTTGACACACTGAACTCTGTCAGAGAAGTAGTTGGTGAACCAGGCGAGGCAGTCATTTGAGAAACCAAGGCTGTTAAGTCTGCCGATAAGGATGTGGTGATTGACAGTCGAAAGCCTTGGGCAGGTCGATGATTACGGCTGCGCAGTAACTAACCTAACTTCCTGAAAAGTTGCATATCACGGGGGCTATTTGATGCTAATGCAGAACGCCACAGGATGTTTTTGTGCTGGTCAAGGGCAGACAGGTCTGGAGTGAACCAAGGGCTATATCTATCCCTGGTTCAATTTTTTTTTTGAATGGAGCATGCTTATTTAAGATGGTGAGGAAGGCACTTTTAAAAAATAACCAGGCATTCTCTACTGACGGGATGAGGTCAATGTCATTCCAGGATACCCCGGCCAGGTCGATTAGAAAGGCCTGTTCGCTGAAGTGTTTTAGGGAGCGTTTGACAGTGATGAGGGGTGGTCATTTGACCGCGGACCCATTACGGATGCAGGCAATGAGGCAGTGATCGCTGAGATCTTGGTTGAAAACAGCAGAGGTGTATTTGGAGGGCAAGTTAGTTAGGATGATATCTATGAGGGTGCCCGTGTTTACGGATTTGTGGTTGTACCTGGTGAGTTCATTGATAATTTGTGTGAGATTGAGGGCATCAAGCTTAGATTGTAGGATGGCCGGGGTGTTAAGCATGTCCCAGTTGCGGTCACCTAGTAGCACGAGCTCAGAAGATAGATGGGGGGGCAATCAATTCACATAGGGTGTTCAGGGCACTGCTGGGGGCAGAGGGTGGTCTATAGCAAGTGGCAACAGTGAGAGACTTGTTTCTGGAAAGGTGAATTTTTAGAAGTAGAAGCTCGAAATGTTTTTGTACATACCTGGAGAGTAAGACAGAACTCTGCAGGCTCTCTCTGCAGTAGATTGCAACACCGCCCCCTTTGGCAGTTCTATCTTGGCGGAAAATGTTATATTTAGGGATGGACATTTTCAGAGGTTTTGGTGGTTTTCCTAAACCAGGATTCAGACACGGCTAAGACATCCGGTTTGGCAGAATGTGCTAAAGCAGTGAATAAAGCAAACTTAGGAAGGAGGCTTCTAATATTAACATGCATGAAACCAAGGCTTTTACGGTTATAGAAGTCAACAAATGAGAGCACCTGGGGAGTAGGAGTGGAGCTAGGCACTGCAGGTCCTGGATTAACCTCTACATCACCAGAGGAACAGAGGAGAAGTAGGATAAGGGTACGGCTAAAGGCTATAAGAACTGTCCGTCTAGCACGTTCGGAACAGAGAGTAAAAGCAGGTTTCTGGGCACGATAGCATAGATTCAAGGCAAAGTGTACAGACAAAGGTATGGTAGGAAGAGAGTACATTGGAGGTAAACCTAGGCATTGAGTAATGATGAGAGATAGTCTCTAGACATGTTTAAATCAGGTGATGTCATCGCATATGTGGGAGGATAATCAAGACCTCTACAAATACTCAGTCCTGCCACTTCCACTTTGCCAGATCGTAATCTCTGCTCAGTCAGTTCATGATTCTAGCCATTTATGATTATTAAAGATCCTGTTACTCAGCTGTGCCTGTTTTCCTGCCTGACACAATTTATCCTCTTAGTCTCTGGCTCCTTTCTCCTGTTCCACATTTTACCACCCATCTACCTTGCTCTGGATTATACTCACCACCACTACCTTGGATTCCCCTCAGGACCTGTTCTACTCAGCCAACTCCAACCTCAGTCTCCACATCTGGTTTTCTGCAACTCATCCGAACTTCCCCGGATCTGCACTCCATATCTCTCTGTGTAACAAATCATATTTTGGTTCATTCATCCCTGTTTCCTCATCTGGGTCAGCTCTTTGGTTCCTGTGTCGCTCCACTTAACACATATATCATAAACATAATGTTAGCCAGCAAGCTAACATTCACTAGCTAACAGTACGCTTTAACTGCAATGAAAAGTACTTTCTGATAAAATTAGTAACGGATAATATCTGAATGTAACTAGGCTCTTACCTGTATACATGGATGAACACTTCATAGCAGACTGGAACCTTTTAACTTTGTTTTGTTTGTAGCTATATCTTAATTTTTTGAAACATGTTTTTTTTTTCACTTCACCAATTTCTAATATTTTGTGTATGTCACATGAAATCCAAATAAAAATCAATTTCAATTACAGGTTGTAATGCAACAAAATAAGAAAAACACCAAGGGGGATGAATAATTTTGCAAGGCACTGTACTGAGCAGTTTATAGACAGAAGTGTGCTACATGGCAGACCAATCCAATCTCATCTCTCGGCAAGACAGAACTCTGCAATCATGGCTAGCGGGAAGGTTCCTTACTTTTTCTGTGGCTAAACCAACTAGGCTCAAAATTTAACAATTTTCTTTGTATTTACGGATGGAATACAAGTGTGTTATTAAGGCACAGGAAAGTGCACATGTTCCAGAATGCATTTCTGCCAAAAAATGCATTCTGATAAATGTTTACGTTCAAATGCCTCTCCTGCAAAGTAGGAGCATACTAAGTAGCAACATACGCCTAGTTTCCTGAAATGAGTCACATATAATATTAAACATCAACCAGGATTTAGGGGCTTAGAGGCCTTCTGAAGATACTAATTGGAAGGGTTCAGAAGCCAATTTCCGTCAAGACTGTGCGGTATAAGTGAAAATAAATGACATAATGCAGTCATTAAATGCGACTACTTGGACTGTTTGTATTGGCCGACCCTGTAGAATAGGCTAAGGTACATTAAATTGAATAGGAGAGCCTGAAACTGAAAAGAAAATGTAGAATTCTTTGATTTTTTTTTGTCAAAACTGGACAAAAGTGGACTACTCCATCTTTTCATGCTGATTGACATATAAGGAATGGTGATGATGCATATCAGTCAATGTTTAACTCCCTGGGAGAATATTGATTGCATACTCCTCACATGTCCCCTCTCCTCCCTTCCTTCTCAAAACCCATTAATAGAGTACCACAGTATGAGTCATAATATCCATAAAACCTAGTGGTCTAACAAGGAAATGGTTCCAATCATTTTTCCTATAGGGGATTTTAGAAATACTTAAAATAAGGGCTGAATTTGGTGTAGGTATACCCTGTTGTTTGACGTTTAAATAACCGTTTAAATCTCTCTAGGACAACGTGACCATTATCAATATATATGCCTGTATTTACACTCCAAAAATTAAATTCTAGTTAGTTGCTAATGTGGCTATCATAAAGAAGTTCAAATGCCATGATGATCTGGATGAGACTGCCAAAACACAGCCCTTATTTTAAAGTATTTCTAAAATTCCCTATGGGAAAAATGAATGGTGGAAAAACGATTGGAACCATTTCCCTGTTTAACCGCTAGGTTTTATGGGTATTATGACACCTCCACTGTGGGGCTCTATTGAGAAAGCCAGAGCCCCCCACCGCCTCGACATTCTCCTGGGTTTTGAGGAGGCGAGGAGAGAGGAGTACGTAATTGAGATTCTCCCCCTTTATGTCAACCATAAGTCAATGAGGTGGATTTTGCCCTCATCTGGTGGTACTGTTACATTACACTGAATATACTGAATGTCCATATAACCTTTACTGCTGCCTCATCAATTTGTTCCCTTGTAGCATGCACCATGTCTTTGAAATGGCATGATTCAACAATCATGTCTTTGAAGTGTAGTACCGAGCACTTAAGTAGCCAAACATCCTCAGATAAATACTAACAATACAGGTTATACAAGGTAGAGCATGGGAACAGAGGCACCCGATTAAAGGAGAAATACATTTTATTTTACATTCAATAAATTCAATAAGTGCATTTAATGAAAAGTTCATACTGTAGTTTCTGAGAAATAATCACGTTTCCATGTGTCATCAATATATAGAAATAACAAGCTTTCATACAAACACAATTTAACACTCAGTAGGCCTACCGAAAAACCCTAGGAGGCATCCAAGAGAGGAGAACGGATCTTCAATGTACTATGGCGCACAGAACGCATATACTTACAATTATCAAAACAATTTGATTAGGAGTAACATTAGATTGGCTCCCATTCTCTCATGGTACTCCAACCTTTGCACAGCAACTTCTTCTTCGATGAGGTTTTATGGCGGTTGGCATCCAATATTTTGCATTACCGCCACCAACTGGACTGGTTTATAAATCCATTATACTTTTTAACACAAAATTATGAAAGAAAAGTACCCTACAGTACAATCTAACCAGTGGAGGACTGCTCTTAATGGCTGGAACGGTGCCAATGGAATGGTATCAAACAACTGGAAACCATGTTTTTGATGTATTTGATACCATTCCACTGATTCCACTCCAGCCATTACCATGAGACTGTTCCTCCCCAATTAAGGTGCCACCGACCGCCTGTGCATTTAACCCTACTTTCATTAAAAACCCACCGCCATATTTCACTAAAATAACCATTTCTGGTCCACAGGAGGTCAGTGGCTGTGTGCTTAGGCTTGTTGTCCTGTTGGAAGGTGAACCTTCGCCACAATCTGAGGTCCTGAGCTCTCTGGAACAGGTTTTCATCAAGGATCTCTCTGTACTTTGCTCAGTTCATGTTTGCCTCGATCCTGACTAGTCTCCTTGTCCTTGCCACTGAAAAAACATACCCACAGCATGATTCTGCCACCACCATGCTTCACCGTAGGGACGGTGCTAGGTTTCCTCCAGACGTAAAGCTTGGTATTCAGGCCAAAGAGTTCAATCTTGTTTCTCAAGGCCTGAGGGGCCTTTTGGCAAATGCCCAGCAGGCTGTCATGTGCTTCCAGAAGTTAAGTTAAGAATGACGTTCCGCCATGGGTGGCAGGTAGACTAGTGGTTTGAGTGTTGGGCGAGTAACTGAAAGGTTGCTGGATCGAATCCACAAGATACATCTGTCGTTCTGATACATCTGTCGTTCTGCTCCTGAACGAGGATGTTTTCCCTCTGTTCCCCGGTACACCATCATTGTAAATAAGAGTTTGTTCTTAACTAATTTGCCTAGTTAAAAAAATATCTGGAAATGCTGATGCTATAATGATTAGTTCAGTATCTGTGCTACATTTCTACCACAAAGACATTATTATTATAAAATAGGATTTATTTTTAATAACAACTCTGCCTTTGACCTCTCTCCAAGTCTCTCAATTCCCCCCCTTTTACTCTCCCCTTTCTCTTTCTCTCTCCTGTCATTCTCTTCTCCTCTTTCTTTCCTCACCCACTTACCTTCCTCTCTTCACTGGTTGCACTCTGAGTGATTTTCTGAAACACTGTTGATTTTCTGAAGCTGTTGATTGGATAATGCTCCAGTAACTGCTTGTAGCACATACAGATCTTTGTAACTTTTCACAAATGTCTGTTTTGGAAATTGTAATTTAGCTGTCACATAGTATTCCATGTGGAATGGACCATGTGGTATGGACTTCCATGTGCTATGGGCGACAGGTAGCCTAGTGGTTAAGAGCATTGGGCCAGTTATCGAAATGTTTCTGGTTTGAATCCCAAAGCTGACTAGGTGAAAAAACTGCCGATGTGCCCTTGAGCAAGTCACTTAACCCTAGTTGTTCTGGATAAGAGTGTCTGCTAAATTACCAAAATTGAGCAGAAACATGTTGAGATTGTTCCGCTGTCAAATGTTTGAGCAACGACACCATACAGCAATGATGTCGCTCTTGCTGCTGGTGATTCTCTGATCCACCTCTACCCAGACGAGCTTCAATGCCATACAACTCTCCTCCCGTGGCCTCCAACTGCTCTTAAATGCAAGTAAAACTAAATGCATGCTCTTCAACCGATCGCTGCCCGCACCTGCCCGCCCGTCTAGCATCACTACTCTGGACGGTTCTGACTTAGAATATGTGGACAACTACAAGTACCTAGGTGTCTGGTTAGACTGTAAACTCTCCTTCCAGACCCACATTAAGAATCTCCAATCCAAAATTAAATCTAGAATCGGCTTCATATTTTGCAACAAAGCATCCTTCACTCATGCTGCCAAACATACCCTCGTAAAACTGACTATCCTACCGATCCTTGACTTCGGCAATGTCATTTACAAAATAGCCTCCAACACTCTACTCGGCAAATTGGAAGCAGTCTATCACAGTGCCATCTGTTTTGTCACCAAAGCCCCATATACTACCCACCACTGCGACCTGTGTGCTCTTGTTGGCTGGCCCTGGCTTCATATTCATCGCCAAACCCGCTACAGGTCATCTATAAGTATTTTCTAGGTAAAGCCCCGCCTTATCTCAGCTCACTGGTCACCATAGCAACATTTTGTCTGCTGAAGTCCACAAAGCATATTGCATGTAACGAACAGTTGCATAACCTACAGAATGGTCAAGCAAGTTATAGTTTCCAACATTTTCGAGACTACTAAACAACTATTGAATTATGATCCACAAAGGTAAGAACATAAAAAGAAAAGAAAACAGGAGCTGCCTCCACTATTCCTCCACCATTTCAACTTTAATACTTCAACATCATCAAATCACCTATGCTTTGTCTAATACAAAAACAATTTAGTCTAATTAATAAGCTCAATATGATGTGGCTGTCTATGGTACTGATTTCTCTGTGTGTGGTGTGTGTGTGTGTCTGTGCATGCAAGTAGAAAAAACATGTTGACTCACCTTACTTGTAGAGAAACGCCAACGCCATCTTCCTCTCTTTCCTGTTGCTGAAACGGCCTATGATTCTGTCACACCATACACACTTTTATTTTTGGTTTTCCTACGCTACCTGACTGAAATGCTTGCTCGCTAGCCTAACTTCCTTTCATGGGCATCGATGAGCTAGCTAGTTTACATTAACCTACTACATCTAGCTACATATTAAACTTCCATCCTCTCAGGCAAGGGGCAAAATATGTGAATTTATGGTTGGATCAGAATCATTGTTAAAATAATTGGTTAGTACGGAGAATTAGGTAAAATCACAAATCCTAACCCCTGTCTCCAGCCATGGTTAATTTAGGAAAGGGACAATTTTAGCTAGGTAGCTAGCCACCTGAGCACAACATCAAAACGAGATGCAACAATTCATGTTTTAAGCTTTTGATGTGATGTGATTGGTGTGAAGCCAATCCAAACTTTTTTTGTGCGCCAGGACCATTCACAGTTGAGTTTAGCTAAGTTTACCTCAATGCTGATTGCCTAATATTTTATGTTTTAATCAAGGGAGGCCAAATGCTCACTGGCTTCCCTTGCGTTCATTGCTATGGGCGGCAACAATATCATACTCTTTTTGATCAGATAGATGTGCTACTCATACAGAAGGGCGCTGTTTAGCTCGCTTGGATGCTTTCTTCAGTGAGAAACATTCAGCCTCTTGTGAATTGAAGGAAAATAATGAATCACAGAGTGACAAAATATACATTATTTCCTATGTTTTTTTGGGGGGGGGCATTCATGGGAGGTAGAGAGACACATATATGGTGTCTTTACATACACTCTTATGTACATGAACAAGCTCATATGGGACCCCTCAGAATTAAGTGGTACCAAATGTTGTTGTTTTTCCCAGGCAACAATGAGCCACTGTTAAGCCTGCTTATTTACAGCCCTAGGGTCGTAGAATATTAAAAGAGAGATCTAAGAGCTTCAGGTTGGAGAAGTAATGGAAGGCAGTATGGGGTCACAAACAAAAAATCCTCACATTGGCAAACAACGTTATTCCGTCACGCTCTGGAGTTTTTCATCGGTTTCATTTTCTTTTATTCACTGCAACAAGGGGATGGACGGCCTGGAGATGATGGAGATGGAACCAAACTCTTCAGACGTGGGCCATGTATCAGGATAGCATTTTGAGATAGATCGATCTATATTCATCCATGCTCTCCCTCCTATTGTATAGCGATATGTTTAAAGTCAGCAACAACTTTTCAGTGTGCGGGGAGAGCAATCACTTCCAGATGTGGCTTGTTTAATTTCTTCCCCATGCATCAGTTGTGTTAACTGAACGCAGGGTCTGTACATTAGAGCATTGACGTTGTAGTGTGGAGCAGATGACTGGACTACTGAGTTACAACATGGGCTCCTTTTCCCCTCATTGTTTATGGAATTGGGAAGCCATAATCGTAACATTTATATTTGGGCAAATGCCCCCCTCTGGAGGCTGGCTCGGGCATCGCACACACTGGCCTGATGTGCAGAAAAGAGCCTTCCGGAACACAAAGTTGCAGAGATGGTGGTGCTGGGTGTGAAGAGAAGTAGGAAAGGAGGAGGGGGGATTTGAAAGCATTTTGGGGGAATGGGAGCAAGATGGGAGGTGAGGAGGACCATGTAAGGTTTTTGGGTGGTGAAAGGGAGGTAGTCAAGCATCAAGCGTGGCAGGGGAGAAACAAGATCTTGAGAAGGATGGTGTTTAGGAGCTGGGAGTTTTCTTTGTGTGCTTGGGGGTTTGGGGGGAGTTGAGGGTGAGAGGCAGAGAAAAGCCAATGGCAAGCCTGCTCCTATGGAGTGTATGGTTTGGAAATCTAGGCAACTACACTGAGGTATCGTTGTTTTAGCCCAGGCTGAGGAGGAGGTGGAAGGGGGAGAAAGGGGGCTGGAGACCCACAAGGTTGACCCTAATGGAAGCCGGTAAGGTTGGCCCAAAGTGCACCCAGACTGCCTCCAGACTCCAAGGTTGCCAAACCTGAACACTCAACTACTAATAAATACCACCGCTTGGTCTTCAGGGTCCAGTTTTTCAAAACCTTTCATTTGGATAAGAATGATCCGCATTGCGTAATCTCCTATTTTGCAATCCAAGATCTGATCAATCTGTCTGATTTTGTGGCATTATGACAATAACTATTGTTCCCTGAAGGAGGGAAACTAGGTACAACACAACGATGGGGAGTCAAACTCTCGCAACTTGGATTGAAGAACTAGAATCACACCTGACAAGGCAAATTAAATCCGCGCCTCACTGGAAGCCCCACCTTCCACAGGTGATAACCCTGAGGCTCAGATTCATTCCTTCAATTCACAGACCTTCTTCACCAAGACCAGAACCAGGCGGTACGGGGTTAAACAGGTGTTGTACCTCATTTACATCCTTCAGGGAACAGATAGTCATAACATTAAGTTCCCTTTCAGTCAATACTCTCGGTACAACACAACTATTTGGAAATTCCATTTTTTTAAATCAGCCGTTTCCAGCTACAATAGTCATTTACGACATTAACAATGTCTACACTGTATGTCTACACTGTATTTCTGATCAATTTTATGTAATTGTAATGAACAAAAAATGCGCTTTTCTTTAAAAAACAAGGACATTTCTAAGTGGCCCCAAACTTTTGAACGCTAGTATTTGTATGTGTATATATATATATATATATATATATATATCCTGATTTTTTAAAATAACTCCTAGATTTAGGACAGCCACTTCAAAACCTTGTTTCTTGTGATTTTGTATTTGATTGTCATTTTTTCCATTCATAAATGTGTTATTCAATGCATTTATTTGGGCTTTAGTAGTAAAGACCGAAATCAATATTTTATCAAATCTTTTTTTCAGATTTTTTGGGGTATACCTAAAGGGGTCCTAAAATTCAAAATCAAATAACTAAATGTTCCATAGAATGACCATCTTAAAACAATACGTGGGCCGGCAGGTAGCCTAGTGGTTAGAACGTTGGACTAGTAACCGAAAGGTTGCAAGATCGAATCCCTGAGCTGACAAGGTAAAAACCTGTTGTTCGGCCCCTGAATAAGGCAGTTAACCTGCTGTCATTGAAAATAAGAATGTCTTCTTAACTGACTTGCCTAGTTAAATAAAGATACAAATATATTTCCATAAGTCTGTTTTGCGCACCCCCACAACATCTTAGGAACTAAATCTTTCATGTCTCTCCTTATCTTTCATATCTCACTAAGCTATAGGACAGACACTTCAGAACAAACTCCCTTTTTTGGGGGAATATCTGTTGTTCCATGTAGTGCATCTGTTATTCATTGCCCTTGTAGTTTGTAAGGGCTAGTACAGTAAGGCCATTTTTGTTTTTCATCAAATCATTTTGGGATATATTTTTGGGGATACTTCAAGGGGTCTTAAAATCAAATATCTAAATGCTCCTTGTTATGACCTTCTTAAAACATTTCCATATAGCTTAGCTTTGTCAATGATTTACACAAAATACTCTGTCAAAGTGCAAAAACAAATTACTAGGCCACTCAGGAACATTCAATGTCATCTTGGTAAGCAACTTCTGTACAAGTTTCCTTCTATTCACTCTGTCAATTATGTTAGTATTGTGGAGAAACTATAATGTTTTTGATCCATGACAGCCATTATCCTCTGTATCTTTTTCAAAATAACCATTGGCCTTATGATGAAATCCATGAGTGGTTTCCTTCCTCTCCAGCAACTGAGTTAGGAAGGGCACCTGTATATTTGTAGTGACTGGGTGTATTGATACACCATCCCAATTGTAATTAATAACTGCACCATGCTCAAAGGGATATTAAATCTCAGATTTTTTTACCCATCTACCAATTGGTGCCCTTATTTGCGAACCATTGGAACACCTTCCTGGTTTTTGTGGTTGAATCTGTGTTTGAAATTCACTGCTCGACGTTGGGACCCTACAGATAATACTGTATGTGTGGTGTACAAAGAAGGGGTAGTCATTCAAAAAGCATGGTAAACTCTATTATTGCACACACGTATTATGTGACTTGTTAAGCACATTTTTACTCCTGGAAATATTTGTTTGCCTAATAAAAGGGTTAAATACTTATTGACTCAATACGTTTAATTTTTTTGTTTTTTATACATTTCTAAAAACATAATTCCACTTTGACATGATGGGGTATTGTGTGTAGATCAGTGACACAACATCTACATTTAATCCACTTTGAATTCAGGCTGTAACATTTCCACACTAGGTAACACTTTATTTAGATGCTCTACTGACTATCTCAGTAACATTTCAACGAAATATCTACTACCTATAACCGTAAAATGAACCCTAACCATAACCTTAGCAAGTAATTGCTTATCAACTGATAGTTTGTTGGTAGTATGAACATCTGTAGAGAATCTACTATCGAAATGAGGTTGGAGTAATACTGTCCATTTTAAATTCAGACTGTAATACAATAACAAATGTGAAAAAGTCAAGGGGTGTGAATACTTTCAGAAGGCACTGTATATGCCTGGGAGATAGCCGGAACAATCCAGAGGCAGTTTAAAGAGTACCCTGCCGCGAGCTGGATTAGCAACACAGACAAAAAGCTGGTCACATAACCGGATATCCCAGATCCGCTCAATGTACTTGCGTTAAGATCGTAATGTACACAGGGCATGTAACTGCCATTGCTTCTCAGAAGCAAATGGAGAAGGTGAAAATGGAAATAGCTCAAAGCTAGAGACATATAGGACATAGTCATGACCTTTGGGATGAAGGCCGCATTAGGGCGCAATGTCTCAGAGTCGCCAGGGGCAAACTGAGTACAGGATGTGTGTTGGGATAAAGCGTGGAGATCCTCTATGTGTTTAGCCAAGGCCAAAGAACATTTCTCCAATCCCCCCTCACCCATATCAAGTCATACATTTCAATACATTTTACAGTTGTTGATTACATACTTTTCTTGTTCTGTTGTATTTCAAAAATAGTACCCAGGAGTCAAACAAAGTATTTCATTTCAGGGAAACAAACATGTTACATCTATTTTTTGGGGAACATTTGTCCAATCCCCCCATCAAACACCTCAAGTCATACATTTCAATACATTTTATACAATTATATATTTTTTTAATATCAGTGTCATGTCTACTCCCGCTCCCCCTCTCCGGCACTCGACGTCGCCAGTTTACTTATCATTACGCACACCTGCCACCATCGTTACGCTCACCTGCGCTCATCATTTGCATTACAATCAGCAGAAAGCAAAAATTGTATCAGCCACAATAAGCCAACGTTCCACTTAGTAGTGCTTCAGGGTGTGGTACTCGCCCAAGCAAGGAATTGCACACAAGGCTGTGTCACATGGCTCAGACATGTACATTGTCAACTTCCTTTGTTTCTGTCTTCAGGTAGATTGTAGACAGACATTGAAATGCCTCCTTGTGCTTTTTCCTTGCACGGTGGTCTGATGGACTTCACTTAGAAAGTGGCGTCTAGTGAGGCGTAGAGGATTGTCAGAGGCAGGCCGGCCCCCAGCAGGACGAGGAGAGTGGTGGTCCTCAAGGAGCTGCCGCATCAGGTTTATCCTGTACTGCTTGTACGAGATCACCTGTCCTGTGACCTGCCGGTGGACAATGTGGTCGTTGAGGAGAGCTATGTCTATTAGGTGAAAATGTAGCTTCTTGTACCATTTTTTTAGGATAGGGGGCAGTATTTGGAAGTATGGATGACTGAGGTGCCCAAAGTAAACTGCCTGTTACTCAGGCTCAGCAGCTAGGATATGCATATAATTTGTAGATTTGGATAGAAAACACTCTTGAGTTTCCAAAACTGTTAAAACAATGTCTGTGAGAATAACAGAACTGATATGGCAGGCGGAAACCTGAGCACAATCCATCCAGGAAGTGGGATATTTTTGATGTGTGTAGTTTTCAACTGCCTGCCTATATAGTATGTTATGGGTTAGGACCCAGATTGCAGTTCCTATGGCTTCCACTAGATGTCAACAGTCTTTAGACATTGTTTCAGGCTTGTATTCTGAAAAATGAGGATGAATGAGACCCTTTTCTAAGTGGACTGTAGAATGAACCAGAGCTGTTTTGCACGCGTGACTGATTGCACGCCGTTCGTTGTTTTTCCTTTCTATTGAATACGCTATTGTCCAGTTGAAATATTATCGATTATTTAGACAATAGACAACCTGAGGATTAATTATAAACATCGTTTGACATGTTTCGACAAACTTTACCGGTACAATTAGGATGTATTCGTCTGCCTGTTGTGACCGCCTTTGAGCCAGTGGATTACTGAACAAAACAGAGTTTTTGGGACATAAAGAGGAACTTTATCGAACAAAACAAACATTTATTGTGTAACAGGGACTCTTTTGAGTGCAACCAGAAGAAGATCATCAAAGGTAAGTGATTATTTTATCGCTATTTCTGACTTTTGTGACTCCTCTACTTGGCTTAAAAATGTTTGTATGCTTTTGTAAGCGGGGCGCTGTCCTCAGATAATCGCATGGTATGCTTTCGCCCTGTGAAGCCTTTTTTAAATCTGACACTGCGGCTGAATTAACAAGAAGTTAAGCTTTATTTTGATGTATGAAACTTTGTATTTTCATGAATGTTAAATATTACTATATCTGTAAATTGAATTTGGCGCTCTGCAATTTCACCGGATGTTGTCGAGGAGTGCCCCTAGCGGGACGCCTATTCTAAAAAGGGACTTTCTGGCACATTCAACAAAACTGTTCTGCATGTCCACTTTGTCACCTGTTCCCATCTTCTTGTTGTACTCCAAGACACAGTCTGGCTTCATTTTCCTCTCTCTGGTGACATAATCCAGTTTTCCTGTGTCTGATATTTTGGAGGTGTGCACAGTGGACAGAACATGGACATCGTGTTTGTCATGCCATTTCACTGCCATTATCTCACGTTTGTTTGGAACTCCACCTCCCCCTTACTCATTTTCTTTTTGAAAATTGGCATCCCCTTCTTGTTGGATCTCACTGTGCCACAGGTCCCTGTGTTCTCCCTCAAAAGGTACTGGAAAAGGGTAGGGCTACTGTACCAGTTGTCCACAAATACAGTGTGCCCCTTTCTGAGGTAAGGCTGCAGCATGGTGATCAGCACTGATCCAGATATGCCAAGACGCTCAAATTGCCTAATATCTGTGGTGGTGCCGGTGTAGATGATCAGGTACTGTACATATCCTGTCAGACAGTCACATAAAACAAAGAACTTGACTCCAGATATGTGGCGCTTTGATGGGAAGTATTGGTGGAATGCAAAGCCTTCCTTTCCAAGCTATGAGAGACTCATCAATGCACAAGTCCTTGTGAGGAACCAACACTTCCAAATGCCATGATGAAGCTGCCCAGGACATTCCTTATTTTGTGACGGGCGAGGTTGGCAGTGGCATTGTTCACAAAGTGGAGTGCTCTCAGCAAAACAAGGAAGTGGTCCTGGGAGCAAAGGGGTGGGAAAAAAGGGGATCTGCAGCATGAGGTCAGTGGTCCAATAGTCCCTCACAGAGCCCTTCTTCACTAGCCCCATCAGCAGCACCGTGACCAGGAAGGAAGGTGGTGTTCACCCATTTTGAGAGCTTCCCTTTTACGCCAAACTCAGTTCATGAGAATACCTGCAAACAAATATGCATATTTAGTAGGCTAAAGGAATTCTGAATTTTTTGATGCATTTGAAGAAAGCCGTTTTTCTGTGATATGATAATGGGCATACCTGTTGATTTCCTGCACCGCGCTCTCCACCAATTCCTCATGAATGAACAGTTTAAAACATTATGACTCTGTTGGGGGTAGGCAGGGTGCTTTGTGTACCAGACAGGGTGTCATTGAAGTCTATCTCTGATGGTGTGAAGTGACAGGATCTCCAGCTGCGGGGACCACCCTCCTCATTTTCAATCTCTTTCCCCTCACAGCCTACAAGATTGACAGCAGGACCAGCATCTTCGGGAGGTGAATGATATTCATTGCCTGCAAGGTTGAGGTGGGCACCATTTTCCTCACCCTCACAGTCCAGAAGTTTGTGGGGCAGATATTCCTTGCCCCTGTCTGATTGATCCGACTCACACTCATTCACAGATTCTTCATCAGAATGACTAAATATTTCCTGTTTCTCCTCATCAGTAAGGCATTCCTTTTGAAATTGGACATTATCTTTATACTCAATGGCTATCAGTGTCTGTCAAGAGTTACGTTTTTCTTTCAGGACTGACTTAGATTGTAACTATGGTTACTCTGGGTTGCTAGCTCAGACCCCCATCCAGGGTTTTTTAAAATTCAGTTTATTAACTTCTTCTGTGTTTGCCCCCCATTTATTAATAAATCCCCCATCACAGTAATATTTCCTACATCATATCCCCCTACGATACCTTCCCCCATTTTCACCCCCCATTCACCTGAAAACCCCCCAAAAAGGAAATGAACCCCCTCCCCAATATTCTGAAAAGTGGCCAAACTAAGTTAATATTTTCCAGGCAATGGGAGCAGCCATCTTTGACTTTGTTTATTTGTGTCTTATGCTGCATTCAAAACAACTGGGCACTCTGAAAAATACAAGGTAAAATCATGACATTCTAGACTATTCTTCTCATTATTTTCAGAGTTCCCAGTTACTGAAGTCTGAGATTTCCGAGTTCCCAGTTGTTTTGAATGCGACACTACAGTGAATGGTATTCTAGGATTAGAGAGTTTTCGCTTGTCAAACGTAAACAAACATGGCTGCCATCAAAGAATTTAGCTGCTGTTAGCTTAGCTGACACACTTTTCATTTCAAAACAACATTTCCTTTGTCTCTTGTACTCACCAGAAATGTGGTACGTTGTAAACTAGTTTAGCTGTTAGGTCGCTAACTTATGTTTTGATTTTTGTCAGCGCAACCTGTTATTTAGACTGATTTATGGGATGAGTTTGGCTGTGGATGTGTTTCGTGTGATGCTTGGATGATGAAGTTTGCATTTATATTTTAAATTAAAAGGGAAAATTGAGGATTAAAGTTTAAGACATTTATGTTCCATCAGTACAAAAATATATTTATATGCCAACTTATTTCTCTCACCCTGGGATAATGTATATACCTCCTGAACCCAGAGAACAAAATGGAATGTGAGGTAACAGACAGGGCATTAAATATGGACAAGCTTCCAACATACACTATCGGCTATTTCAGCCAAACCCATTGCTGGCAGGTGTATAAAATCGAGCACACAGCCATGCAATCTCCATAGACAAACATTGGCAGTAGAATGGCCTTATTGAAGAGCTCAGTGACTTTCAACATGGGTCAGTCATAGGATGAAACCTTTCCAACAAGTCAGTTCGTCAAATTTCTGCTCTGCTGGAGCTGCCCCGGTCAACTATAAGTGCTGTAATTGTGAAGTTGAAATGTCTATGAGCAATAACAGCTCAGCCGCAAAGTGGTCGACCACACAAGCTCACAGAATGGGACCACCAATCATGACCCTGATGCAGACACAGGAGGTGGATAGTTCAGTTCACAGAAACTGGAAACAGTCTCACAAAGGGCTGTGAGACAGAGGTTTAATCCTAGGCACATGGAAAGTGGGATGTATACGGAGGGTGTGGGGCAACAGAAGACGAACAGCAGTGGGCTAAGGACTTTAGAGTTGGGGAAAGGGCCGATAAAGTGGGGGGAAAGTTTACGGGACTCCACCCGGGAAGGCAGGTCCCGAGTGGAGAGCCATACCCTCTGCCCAAGACGATAGCGTGGAGCCGGGGTCCAGTGGTGGTCCACTTGGAGCCGGGGCCCGGTTATGGTCCGCCTGTCACCAATACCTGGAGGTTGTCTTAAGAAGAGCGGACCGGGCTCTCTTCCAGGTACGACGACAGCGGCGGACGAACATCTGGGCCGAGGGTATGCTGACCTCTTCCTCGGGGAAAAGTGGAGGCTGGTAACCCAAGGAACACGCGATGGGCCAGAGACCAGTGGCCGAGCAGGGAAGGTTGTTGCGGGCGTACTCCACCCACACAAGTTGCTGGCTCCAGGTGGTGGGGTTGGCAGAGACGAGGCAACAAAGAGTCGTCTCCAGGTCTTGGTTGGCCTGCTCTGACTGGCCGTTTAGATTGGGGATGAAACATTATTTTACAATTAAAACAGCATAATAAAACAACATACCCATATGTGCATAAAGCAATATAATAAAATAAACATATTTAATAAAAGTAATCTCATTCAACTACATAGAGGTACTCAATCAATAATGTAAACTGCCTGAGTGGCACCAGTACATCTAACTGCAGTGAACTCTGTTCCACAAATTAGAGCCAATAAATCAATAAATCAAAACAGATTTTCCCAAATCTTTGGATACTGAAGGAATCTTTCGTGTTGTCCATTCCTGTGAACGGTTTGGTGCTTATGATTCTTAACTTAATTAATGAAGTTACATATGAAGGAAGTTTCTATAAGATTAAAAAAACAAAACAAAAAAACCAAACAGAATGCAGTTCTCCTCTTAAGGTCCATCCCACATTTTTATACAGACTACAATGATGAGTCCTAAAATTGTCTGTGTTGTGGTACTCCAGGACATTACATATCCAACTGTCCAGTAAAGGACCAGGCTCATCAGTAGGTACGAGTATGTATGCTAACCGACGTTTGCCAGAAGGCTTTTAGTACAAGCTAGGCTAGCAATCCCCTTCGACCGCACAACAGTACGTTTAGAATAACCAAGCGACTTAATGTACTTAACAAGAGAGCTATCCAAGCAACTCCACAGTGGGGAGGCAGAAGTAGCTAGCTAGCCTCTGCGAGTTAACAAACCTGGCTAGAGCTAGCTAGCCTGGTCTCGAGGACCGGACCACCGAGGTGGGACTGCACCCTTCATCGACAAGTCTGGGAAGAGAGACAAGCAGTGCTTGACCGAGGTAGAGACAAGCAGCGGGGCGTACCCACCAAACCTTGCCGCCCTCTCTCTTTGAGTACGCTCTCGTAATTGGCGACAGAACGTATAGAAGCCGGGTTAAGCTTGGGCAGCTACCGCATACACCACGCCTAGGCAGATAAGACATTTGCCCCGACCAAAGACCCAGTCCATCTCTGCGTCCCGTAACTCAGACTCTGCCAAGGTACGGGCACCCGGGAGAGGAATTCACTATCTTAAAACAGCAAGCCCCTTCAAGAATGCTACACAATTGTCAAGGGAACCTACACCGTGGAGTAGAGGAACAGTGCCAGCTGCGGTCATGCCAATGTTAGTGACACTGTCCCCTAGTCCCACACAAGAACTGATTCAATTGAGGGCAGCCAGAGCATGCACTGAGCCAATACTTTTTATCCACTTGAGCATGGTCACGAATCCGAACCCGGGTTGTTAGCCTTCGTTGTTTTGGTCGCGTTAGCCATCTCAGAATCTCAGAATACTCAGAATATTGCATGGTGTGCTTTTTCCGTAAAGTTTTTTTAAAATCTGACACAGCGGTTGCATTAAGGAGAAGTTTATCTAAAGTTCCATGTAAAACACTTGTATCTTTTATCAGTGTTTATTATGAGTATTTCTGTAAATTTATGTGGCTCTCTGCAAAATCAACGGATGTTTTGGAGGCAAAACATTAATGAACATAACGCGCCAATGTAAACTAAGATTTTGGGATATAAATGAACTTCATCGAACAAAACATACATGTATTGTGTAACATGAAGTCCTATGAGTGTCATCTGATGAAGATCATCAAAGGTTAGTGATTCATTTTATCTCTATTTCTGCTTTTTGTGACTCCTCTCTTTGGCTGGAAAAATGGCTGTGTTTTTCTGTGACTAGGTACTGACCTAACATAATCAGATGGTGTGCTTTCATCGTAAAGCCTTTTTGAAATCAGACACTGTGGTGGGATTAACAACAAGTTTATCTTTAAAATGGTGTAAAATGTTTGAGGAATTTTAATTATGAGATTTCTGTTGTTTGAATTTGGCGCCCTGCACTTTCACTGGCTGTTGTCAAGTCGATCCCGTTAATGGGATCTCAGCCGTTTTAAAGCTGGAATCCTTAATGGTGAAACAGCAACGTCAGTTTGCCTCTAATATTATTGCACATGCGATAGAAGTGCACAATATGTACTGCATTTTTTTTTTTAATGCTGAGCAAAGCCCCTCAGCTTGGCAACAAAAACAATATCAATGGTGGTGGGGAGGCCAGTGGCGCTGTTCCCCCTACTGCAGATTCCATCTTTAAATGCCCGTGGAAAAATGCATTCAGCACATCTGTGCAGCTGGGGGATGACTGTCTACTTATAGCAAGAGTGAGGAGGGATGGAGAATGTACTGTATATGGCTGATGCAGGGGTCTCATTTCTTTCTCTCTCTCTCTCTCTCTCGCTCTCTCGCGCTCTCGCTCTCTCTCTCTCTCTCGCTCTCTCTATAAGGTTTCTAACAATGCGTCCATACAATTCTCCCTACTTTTTTATGCCTTTAATTCCATTACTGCCTGCTGGTGGGAAAGACATCGTGATGGTTGAGAAACAGCTTGACGTGAGGTAGCCAATGAATTTTTACTGCCCACCAGGGAGGGGTAGTGCACTCAGTCCAGGGGAATTGTATGCTATAGGCTGCATAGTGGAAAATAATGATATAACTTGCAGCCTTTGGTCATTTGTTTTCCTTTCCTGGCATGGCCTAAACACAGTGTACGTGCATATGGGACACGTACGTAATGGATTCCATAAAGTAACCTCATCCCTATACTGTAGCTGCCCCCATTGACAGTGCAACAGTGTTTACCCGTTTCAGCATCTGGTTCATTATACGACTGATGAAAGCTTTTTAAGATGAACTTGCCGAGCACAGTTCAGGCCTCAACCCGCCTTTTCCCCTTCACCCCCTACTCCTCTTGTGTGAGGACATGTGGAATTCATTTACATGTTGCAGCGGGGACCCTTGGTTAGATAGGAAAGGGACAGAACGCAGACAGGGAGAGTGAGGCAGCTGCAGCTCTGTTGTATTGGCAGCACAATCAACCAGTCAGACAGCTGATTTAAAACAGGCTGAGACCCATGCTGTACAACTTACCACTAGAACAAGAGTGGAGAGGACAGGGATTTTTGTATTCCCATACTATAACTTCCTATTCGTTTTCCACTTTAACTCTCGCTTGTGTTCTCTTTCTTGTCTTCCATAGGGATTTTTGTAAATTGATGTCTGCTCGTGTGAATGGAAGACTCAGCCTTTGGAAAAGTGTGAAATCCATAGGCGTTGCTTTAAAGGGCTGAAGAGAAAGGGAGAGGAGAGGATCGATGAAAGGAGGGAAGGAGGCAGTGAGAGAGGGATATTAACAGGAAAAGGGAGGGAGATAGAAAGAAAGATTGCAGGGATTTGAGTGACATGTCAAATCAAAATAAATACAATTTTATTGGTCGCGTTCACATATTTGGCATATCAATCAAATGTGTTATGAAGCCCTTTTTACATCAGCAGTTGTCACAAAGTGCTTTATAGGAACCGAGCGTAAAACCCCAAAGTTCAAGCATTGCAGATTTTGAAGCATGTTGGCACAGAAAAACTTCCTAGAAAGGCATGAACGTAGGAAGAAACCTAGAGAGGAACCATGCTCTGGAGGGTGGCCAGTCCTCTTCAGGCTGTGCCGGATGGAGATTACAAGAGTACATGGCTATTAAGGCCAGATGATAACGCAGGTGTAGCGAAAAGCTTATGTTCCTATCTCTGACAGTGCAGTAATACCTAACAATACAAAACAATACTCTGTGGGACAAAGAACAACAAAGAAGAACATACGGGCGGGCGGCAGGTATCCTAGCGGTTAAGAGTGTTGGGCCAGTAACTGGAAGGTCGCCGGTTCGAATCCCTGAGCCGACTATGTAAAAACATTTTTGATGTTCCCTTGAGCAAGGCACTTCACCCTAATTGCTTTGAATAAGAGCATCTGCTAAATGACAAAAAAATCTGAACATTAGCAAAACATTGTATTCAAATAAGTGACCGTATCCCAGTATATCTGAAATAAGAAGTCAAGTCTCCATGTCTGGTTGTCAGAGTAGAAATATAGATGTGGTTGTATACAAAGGAAATCATTCATTTAAAATGTTATTACACCCACTTTGGAAGTAAAGTTCCTTGGGTGTGGGACTAGAAGTAGCATGATCCATTCTCTATGTGTTAAACAAAATTGTTTCAATGCATGTGGAGACTCATATATAGGTTTGTCCAATTCCATTTTCCCAAAGTTGGCGGGTCTATTAATCGCGAGCGAAGTCCTTTCATCAGTCAGGCTTCTTGGATGTGTTACATTGTATCTGAGAGGCAGGAACGTTGTGAATGATGGCACTGCGACAAGGCACAGGGGAACGGATAAAGAGACACAATTCAAGCAAAAAGTTCCCATTAAACGCACAAGTTTCTTCAGTTGTTGAGATTAATCCACCGGACCTCTAAAGAAATGCCTGGCACAGGATGCCAACATCTGGGGACTGTACATCAACACTGGGGGTGGTCTCTAGCCCTGGTGGTGTTTGGGAGTTTTAGGGTGGTCTGCTTCCCGTCTCAACAGTGCTCAACCGCACTTCCTTCTGCGGCTGTGATAATGGAAGCGGGACGGTGAGAGAGACGCACTGTCTAATTGATTGTTTTGTAAACATATGGACATTGAGTTTACAGAGCAGAAAGGAAATCGAGGGGTTAAAAGTCCAGAAAAAATAATCAGACTCACTTCCTGTTTGACTTTACATTGGAAGGTGGCATTTGGGAAGTTTAAAAAGCTCCAACCTTGCCGTAAAACACAATGATTATTTTTGTTGAATCACGTTAGCACTAATCCTTTATATCACCACCCCATTCGTTTGTGTAGTCGGTGGCAAGCGGTGAAACTCATGTAGGGCTAATGCACGTCAGTGGGATTCTGAGTCACTGACCCTAAACCGCCAAGACTAACCTCTGAGTGTGATGATAGCCACTCTGTCTGGGTGAAACATACTTCTAAAGGCCTGGAACATACGCCCCCCTGGCCCCTTAAACTGTTCAGATGCCGGGAAACGATCCAGCTTAGCTATAAAACCAATAATGAGAGAAAGCAAGTTTGGACCAGAAATTTGGAGCGAGAGTGTTTATAATAAAAATTTAAAAATCCTCTTCTTCCTCTCCTTCCCTGTTATTTTTAATAGACTGTTTTTCGTGAATGTGTTGTCATTTCCATTTCTGCTCTTTCAAAAGGGAGGAAAGAGGCAGATTGTGTTGGGAGGAGGAGAGCAGGGTGTCTCCATGTTGCCCTGGAGCTCTGCATGTGAAGCCACATCTGAAGGGAAGGGGAGTGGGGGGTTCTGGGAGCCTGGCTGTAATTACTGGGGCACTGATGTTGAGGGAATGGTTGAGTTTGTAATGACCAGTTCAAGACCCATGACCATTCCACTTCAAACAGGGGTCCAGGAAAGAAGGAAGGGGAGAATGGGGAAAGAGGAATGGATGCAGTCTTTTCTGCCCTTGTTCAAATGGATCATTCCAGGTACACAACGGGACCCCTATCAAAAGAGGGGTTATGTTTAGGATGTGGTAAAGACAGGGCTGGAGTCATAACACATTAGTTAACCATGCATTGGTTACACACAGTCAGTAACATGTTGTGGATCGACATTTTAATATTTACATTTCCATTGGACCTCTGTTAAAAGACCACATGCTAATATGATTGTTCTTAGATTCCGCCTCATAAAAAAAGGAATTAAACACTTGAACAATTGTGATTAAAAACCTCTTACGGATTGGACCCTTTTTTTCAATAATAGCCTAAAATGACATACCCAAATCTAACTACCTGTAGCTCAGGACCTGAAGCAAGGATAAGCATATTCTTGACACCATTTGAAAGGAAACACTTTGACGTTTGTGGAAATGTGAAATGAATGTAGAAGAATCCAACACATTAGATCTGGTAAAGGATAATAAAAAGAAAAATACATTTTTTTTGTACCATCTTTGAAATGCAAGAGAAAGGCCATAAAGTATTATTCCAGCCCAGGTGCAATTTATATTTTGGACACTAGATGGCAGCAGTGTATGTGCAAAGTTTTAGACTGATCCAATGAACCACTGCATTGCTGTTCAAAATTTTGTATCAAGACTGCCCAAATGTCCCTATTTGGTTTATTTATAACTTTTCAAGTTCATAACTGTGCACTCTCCCCAAACAATAGCATGGTACTGTAAATTGGACAATGTAGTTAGATTAACAAGAATGTAAGCGTTCTGCCAATATCAGATATTTCTATGTCCTGGGAAATGTTCTTGTTACTTACAACCTCATGCTAATCGCATTAGCCTACGTTAGCTCAACCATCCTGCGTGGGACCCACCAATCCTGTAGAGATTAAGGTAAATGTGAAATAAATTCAAATTTGTTGATGCCCTACACTTCAGCCAGCATGATGCGGATGAGTGAATGTGAGTGAAATAAGTGCCTTAACCCTTTCATGCGTGAGTTCCAAATATCTCTAACGGTCGCCCCAGCGTGAGTTGTTTTATGCACGTGATGTTAGAACGTTCTCTCCATTCAAGAATGTGATTGTTATGTAACAGTACATTTAATCTGCGCTGCCCTCAAACCAAAGCACGCCTTTGCCTGTTTTATTTGTCAATTTTAAATTATTTTCTAAACAGTTTTTTATTTTATAATAACAGATTGAAATTAGGTGTTCCGCCTCATTCATTCACATAAAAGTAGTCATTTTTACTTTTGCGGACCAATTAATTGTTTTGACATTTCTGACCCGGACAAAATTCCCCAAACACTTCTCAATTGTTTGTGCAGTTCAAGTCTGCAGACATTTACTCATCTGCCGTCCTGCATACACGTGTTCATATTTTCCACCTGTCGCCTGCATCGCAATCAAAGTTGTTTTCGTTACCAATAATAACTTTGGAAATGAGTGCGTTTCTATCAAAGTGCCTTATTACGTTATAATAGTTTCTGCATGTCGTGTTATGTCGTTTCTACTGTAGCATCATGTTTTTGTGTATATTCCTTATAACCGCGGACACGCGATGTAACGTTACTCATTTCATAACATGTATGGTGTTATACTCAATGCTTAGGTATCTAGCTACAGTCTTATTAGCTCTGGAAAACAATGCTAATTGCGTCACGGATGTATTAGCATGTGTTGTATGTTGAAGCTACCCTGGCCTTTTGACTCCCAAGTGGCACAGCGTCTCAGTGCTAGAGGCGTCACTACAGACACCCATCTTCAAATCCAGACTGCGTTTCTATCAAAGTAAGTGCCTAATTACGTTATAATAGTTTCTGTGTCGTGTTTTACCGTTTCTACTGTAGCTCACTGTGTGTATAGAGCATAATATATTTGTGTATATTCCTTATAACCGCGGACACGCTAGGTAACGTTACTCATGTTACTCACCTTTTATGGTGTTATATTCAATCGTGCTTATGTAGCTAGTTACATTATTCTATTAGCTCTGTAAAACAATGCTAAATGCGTCAGAAGTATTGGCATGTTGTATTTTGACGCTACCCTGGAAAAATATCTTATACCACTTGATCGTTTTCTGAGTTCATTCCACAAAGCTGTTTATCATGTCGGCCTTATCCACTGCCCCCATTTTGAGGTAATAGTCAAGCACGCAGTCTGGTTTGATGTTTCTCTGTCTGGTTTGTTTCTCTCTCCCGTCAGGTGGTTCACCTTCCCCGTGGCCGACCTGGTTGCTGTATGGACAGTGGAGAGGACATGGACGTCTCGTTTGTCATGGCACTTTACTGCCAGCTGTTGACATCTCTTGTTTTGTATAACGGGTCATTTAGGATGGCAGTAGCGTTGATGATGAAATGCAGTCATAGCAGCAGAACTAGAAAGCAGTCTTGGGAAAAGAGGGTGGCAAAGAAGGGAGTTGCAAACATAGGATCTCTGCTCCAGTATTCTCTTAGGGAGTTCTTCTTTACTGTCACCAGGAATGTATACATTTCACTAATTGTGGTTGTCCCCCCACTCCTGGTGTAACAGTATAACTTTACGTCCGTCCCCTCGCCCATACCCGGGCGCGAACCAGGGACCCTCTGCACACATCAACAACAGTCACCCACGAAGCATCGTTACCCATCGCTCCACAAAAGCCGCAGCCCTTGCTGAACAAGGGGAACCACTACTTCAAGGTTTCAGAACAAGTGACGTAACTGATTGAAACGCTATTAGCGCGTACCCGCTAACTAGCTAGCCATTTCACATCCGTTACACTGGCTCTCTCTTACCCTGTAGCTCCAAGGCATAGCGATTGGTCTCTACTATGTCTCCCACCAGCTCCTCTGTCAGAAACAACTTGAAGCACTCTGCCTCAGATGGAAATGGCAAGGGGCGTTGCACTCCAGACTGGAACTCATCAACACAATCAGCAGGGCCAGGAGGGGTGAAATGGCTGGCAGCCTTCTAGCTACCACAGAACTCCTGTACTTCATCCACTGTCAGTCTGCCACCATCACCACCAGCATCTTCTAATGGAACTGGGACTTTGTCAGTGGACAAGGGGTCCTCAGATTCAGGGTTCTCAATGGCTACAAGGTTGGGGGGCAGCTCCTCACTGTCAGAATCTGATTCCTGACTTTCATATTTCAGACTCAAAATCTCCAGAATTTCCACATTTGTGAGTTGTCTCCTTTTGAAAGTTATTGCTAATGCTACAGCTTAGCTCACTATCTACATACATAAACAACAACACTGAATGGTTTAGAGTGAGAGGGTACGTGGTTGACTGCCGGCACGCGCCACTTGTCTCAATAAATCACTATCAGAAAATGTTTTGTGTGGCAATTATTTGTGTATTTACTGTTTTATTCACATGTTTTCAATTCTATGTGACAAATCATGCATTCCGATTCTTGCACAGATTGTAATGGGCACATATTATGTGTGTAAAATGCTTTTTTGAAGGTTGTACTGATTATGATGAGCTAAGCTAATTCCAGCTGTGTAGCCATGTTTGTTGACATACAATGCATTCTGGGTTTCACGTAATCGTCTGTTTGACCAAAGTTGTTATAACATAAGGAGGTGAGTAAGAGTTCACTCATTTTTTGAGGACTTCCGGAAATGAAGGGTGGGATGTGAACGACAGTGATTGACACACCCCTTCAACATGCATACTATAAACAGACCAAACTCATCTTGTCTTCTCTTATTATCTTCGGTTTCTGTGAGGAACAAATGCATGGCTGCGCGCTGAAACTAATCGTCGGATTACTTTCGATTTCAAAAGTGTTTTACCTAATTATTTCGATCAATGGTGAGCTCACCCGTGATGTGATTAATTATACATAATAATTGCTATTAGCTAATTCATATTGTAGTTTATGTCAGCCGAGAGTTAGAAAATATTACTGCTTGTGTTGGGTCAATCTTTCCTCAGTTAGCGCTTGGAAAAATGTAGCCTACATTTTTCCGGTTAGGATGATTGTGTTATGCTATATATACTTCTGTGAATATCTGAACATTGCATCCCAAAATAAACTGCTCACATTCTGGACATAACTTTGTAAGGACTGTGTTTGTGTAAATAGTTTCTGAAAAAAGTGTGGCCAGCTCAAACGCTGATTGTTGCGTCATTCGAAACTGGCCATTCTAAACGAGCGTTCTAAATGAGTGTTCTAATCACACGGGTGTGATCATACGCTTCAGGGACCACTGTAGAACGATCACACCCGTGTGATGGTACGTGTGAAAGGGTTAATGTTATCAAAGGTCCAATGCAGCCATTTTTATCTCAATATCAAATAATTTATGAGTAAAAATTTTGTACCTTACTGAGAATGGTCAAAAAGAAACAAAAATTGCTTCTTAGCAAAGAGAAATGTGTTGTAACCAGTGCTTATTTTTTTCAGGCAAATTAACCATCTATTAGCAAAAATAAATATATCTTTGTCCAAAATGGTTTAGACTACGCCCTCTGGACAATAAAGCTAATCACAATTTCCCAGCAAAATTATTGCGAAAAAACAATTCCTTTGCCAGAATTATACATATAAGTCATGGAATTCAAACCTAGATCTTTGATGTACAAGGAAAGCACATTAGCCCACAAAGCTAAAGCCTAGATATAGACATAATACCAATGAACTACATAAGCCAATGGAACTCCTAAGGCATGGTTTACTCATCACACGACTGTAGTCACCGAAGCACCACTTTTACACTTAATCCCCCTTTGACCTCCTCCTCGTAGAAACCCAATCGAGTCATAGCATTAATGTGAATGACGGGGTTCATATGCAGGTATTCGACATGCCAGAAGGGTGCATTAGCCTGGTAAGCCAATGTCTGAGCATTGGCACCCTCTTCCCTTCTAGTCTGGCATTTTATGGGCTCCTGACCAATTATTTTGTATGTTTTTTTATGCTGATCTTAACTTTTGTACGTTAAAATCTTTAAGGAAGCATACATGAAAAAGAGGCAGGCTAGGCAGCCTCCTAACAAAATTACTTCAGCGAACAAATAGACCACCATTGCCCTCTGTTCTGTTGGCGAATTCACAGTCACTGGAGAACAGACTGGATGAACTCCGTTCGAGACTATCCTATCCTAGGGGAGGGGTGTGTCTATTTATTAATAACAACCGCTGGTGTGCAATCTCTAATATTATGGAAGTCACAAGTTTTTGCTCGCCTGAGTATGAATAACTCATGATAAGCTACCAAGAGAGTTTTAATCTATCATTTTCATAGGTGTCTATTTACCACCACAAACTGATGCTGACACTAAAACCGCACTCAATGAGCTGTATAGGACCATAAGTAGACAAGAAAATGTGTATCCAGATGTGGAGTTCTCGTGACCTGACATTTTAATGCAGGAAACTGAAATCTGTTTTACTTCATTTTTACCAGGCATTTCACCTGTGTAACTAGAGGTGAAAAGCTCTAGATCACCTTCACTCCGCACAGACACATGCAATGCTTTACCACACCGTCCATTTGGCAAATCTGACCACAACTCTATCCTCCTTATTCCTGTTTACGAAAACTCAAACAGGAAGCACCAGTAACAGGCTCAATACGGAAGTGGACCGACAAAGCGGATGCTAAGCTATAGGACTGTTTTGCTAGCACAGACTTGAATATGTTCTGGGATTTATTCGATAATATTGAGAAGTTTACTGCATCAGTTACCGGCTTCATTAATAAGTGCATCGACGACGTCATCCCCACAATGATCATATATAAATTACATATCCCAACCAGAAGTCATAGATTACAGGCAACTTCCACACTGAGCTAAAGACTAGAGCTGCCACTTTCAAAGGAGCAGGATGTGGCAGGGGTTGTAAACTATCCCGGATTACAAAGGGAAACCCAGCCCTGAGCTGCCCAGTGATGCGAGACGATCAGACGAGCTACATTCCTTCTATGCTCGCATCGAGAGAAGCAACACTGAACCATGCATGAGAGCACCAGCTGTTCCAGATGACTGTGTGATCTCACTCTACGTAGCCGGTGTGAATAAGACATTTAAACAGGTCAACATTCACAAGGCCGCCGGGGCAGATGACAAGAGTCTTCACTGACATCAACCTCTCCCTGACCCTGTCTGTAATACCTACATGTTTCAAGCAGACCACCATAGTCCCTGTGCCTGAGAACACCAAGGTAACCTGTCTAAATGACTATTGCCACGTAGCACTCACATCTGTAGCCATGAAATGCTTTCAAAGGCTGGTCATGGCTCACATCAGGGTGCCACTCAATTTACATACCACCCCAACAGATCCATAGATGATGCAATCTCTACTGCACTCCACACTGCCCTCTTCCACCTGGTAAAGCAGAACACCTATGTGAGAATGTTGTTCAATGACAACAGCTCAGCGTTCAACACCATAGTGCCCTCCAAGCTCATCCCTAAGCTCAGGACCCTGGGACTGAACACCTCCCTCTGTAACTGGATCCTGGACTTCCTGATGGGCTGCCCCCTGTTGTTGAGGGTAGGTAACAACACATCCGCCACGCTGACCTTCGACACGGGGGCCCTTCATGGAAGCATGCTTTGTACCCTCCTGTACTCCCTTTTCACCCACGACTGTGTGGCCTCGCATGACTCCAACACCATCATTAAGTTTGCTGATGACACAACACGGGTAGGCCTGATAACCAGCAATGGTGCGACAGGATATAAGGAGGAGTGTGGTGCCAGGACAACAACCTTCCCTTCAACGTCAGCAAGACTAAGGAACTGATTGTGGACTTCGGGAAATGGAGAGCCGAGCACGCCCCCATCCACATCAATGGGGCTGTAGTGGAGCGGGTCGAGATCTTCAAGTTCCTTGGTGTCCACATCACTAAGGAATTAACATGGTCCACAAACACCAACAGAGTCGTAAAGAAGGCACGAGAATGTCTCTTCAACCTCAGGAGGCTGAAAAGATTTGACTTTGCTCTCAGAACCTCAAAAGGTTCTACATCTTCACCGTTGAGAGAATCTTGACTGGCTGCATCATCGCTTGGTACGGCATCTGCTTGGCATCCAACCACAAGGCGCTACAGAGGGTAGTGCGTATTGCTCAGTACATCACTGGGGCCGAGGCCTCTGCTATATAGGATTTCTATACCAGGCCGCGTCAGAAGAAGGCCATAAAAATTGTCAAAGACTCCAGCCACCCAAGTCATAGACTGTTCTCTTTGCTACTGCATCGCAAGTGGTACCGATACACCAAGTCTTGAACCAACAGGATCAATCAATCAAGTTGTATTTGTCACATGGTGTAGACGTGGTGTAGAAGAACAATGAAATGCTTACTGATGGAACATTCCCAACAAAGCAGAGAGAAAAATGGAGAAATCATAGAAAATTATAACACAAGGAATACATCCACAATGAATAACGATAACGTGGCTCTATACATACATCCTCAACTGGCAGCTTCATTAAATAGTACCCGTAAAACACCAGTCTCAACGTCAACGGTGAAGAGGCGATTCCGGGATGCTGGCCTTCTTGGCAGAGTTGCAAAGAACAAGCCATTTCTCAGACTGGCCAATAAAAATAAAAGATTAAGATGGGCAAAAGAGCAAGGACACTGGACAGAGAAACTCTGCATAGAAGGCCAGCATCCTGGAGTCGCCTTCTCACTGTTGACGTTAAAACTGGTGTTTTGTGGGTACTATTTAATGAAGCTGCCAGTTGAGGACTTGTGAGGCGTCGGTTTCTCAAACTAGACACTCTAATGTACTTGTTCTCTTGCTCAGTTGTGCACCGGGGCCTCGCACTCCTCTTTCAATTCTCGTAAGAGCCAGTTTGCACTGTTCTGAGAAGGGAGTAGCACACAGCGTTGTACAAGATCTTCAGTTTCTTGGTAATTTCTCGCATAGAATAGCCTTAATTTCTCACAACAATAATAGACTGACAAGTTTCAGAAGAAAGTCAATGTTTCTGGCCATTTTGATCCTGTAATTGAACCCACAAACGCTGATGCTCCAGATACTCAACTAGTTTAAGGAAGGCCAGTTTTATTGATTCTTTAATCAGAACAACAGTTTTCAATTGATCAATCAGCCTTTTAAAATTATAAACTTGGATTAGCTAACACAACGTGCCATTGGAACACAGGAGTGATGGTTGCTCATAATGGGCCTCTGCACGCCTATGTAGATATTCCATACAAAAGTTGCCATTTCCAACTACAATATTCATTTACAACATTAACAATGTCTACACCTCCTTCAAGTTGGATGGGGTTCCGCTGGTGTACAGCAATCTTTAAGTCATACCACAGATTCTCAATTGGATTGAGGTCTGGGCTTTGACTAGGCCATTCCAAGACATTTAAATGTTACCCCTTCAACCACTCAAGTGTTGCTTTAGCAGTATGCTTAGGGTCATTGTCCTGCTGGAAGGTGAACCTCTGTCCCAGACTCAAATCTCTTGAAGACTGAAACAGGTTTCCCTCAAGAATTTCCCTGTATTTAGCGCCATCCATCATTCCTTCAATTCTGACCAGTTTCCCAGTCCTTATCTGATGAAAAGCATACAGACAGCATGATGCTGCCACCACCATGCTTCACTGTGGGGATTGTGTTCTCGGGGTGATGAGAGGTGTTGGGTTTGCGCCAGACATAGCGTTTTCCTTGATGGCCAAATAGCTCAATTTTAGCCTCATCTAACCAGAGTACCTTCTTCCATATGTTTGTGGAGTCTCCCACATGGTATTTGGCGAACACCAAACGTGTTTGCTTATTTTCTTCTTTAAGCAATGGCTTTAATTCTGGCCACTCTTCCGTAAAGCACAGCTCTGTGGAGTATATGGCAATGGTCCTATGGACAGACACTCCAATCTCCGCTGTGGAGCTTTGCAGCTCCTTCAGGGTTATATTTGGTCTCTTTGTTGCCACTCTGATTAATGCCCTCCTTGCCTGGTCCGTGAGTTTTGGTGGGTGGCGCTCTCTTGGCAGGTTTGCTGTGGTGCCATATACTTTACATTTTTTAATTATGGTGCTCTATGAGATGTTCAAAGTTTCAGATATTTTTTTATAACCCAACCATGATCTGTTTGGAGAGTCCCTTGGTCTTCATGGTGCCGCTTGCTTGGTGGTGCCCTTGCTTAGTGGTGTTGCAGACTCTGGGACCTTTCAGAACAGATCTATAACACACGCTTCTATGTGAATTTGGTCGGGTCGCCCAAAAAGTGACATATTGAGGCTTCATTGATTGTGTTGGAGTAGTGCGCGGCCACGCAGTCGTGGGTGAACGGAGAGTACAGGAAAGGACTCAGCATGCACCCCCCAGGGCCTAGACCCCCGTGTTTTGTATTTGTATTTATTATGGATCCATTGCCACCAAAGCAGCAGCTACTATTCTTGTGTTCCAGCAAAATACGGCTAGACGTTCCGCTAGTGTAACGTCTCGACAACATCCTGTGAAATTGCAGAGCGCGAAATTCAAATTAAATTATGAGAAATATTTAACTTTCATAAAATCACAAGTGCAATACACCAAAATAAAGCTTAACTTCTTGTTAATCCAGCCGCCGTGTCAGATTTCAAAAAGGGTTTACGATGAAAGGAAACCATGCAATTATCTGAGGACAGCGCCCCATCATACAAACACATGAAATTAATATTTCAACCAGGCAGGTGCGACACGAAAGTCCGAAATAACGATATAATTCATGTCTTACCTTTGAAGATCTTCTTCTGCTGGCACTCGAAAATGTCCCAGAAACATCACAAATGGTCTTTTTGTTCGATAAATTCCTTCTTTATATCCCCATAATGTCTATTTATTTGGCGTGTTTGATTCAGAAATACACCGGTTCCAACTCCCCCAACATGACTAAAAACAATCTAATAAGTTACCTGTAAACTTGTTCCAAACATTTCAAACAACTTTCCTAATCCAACTTTAGGTATCCTAAAACGTAAATAATCGATAAAATTGAAGACGGAATATACTGTGTTCAATAGCAGATAAAATCAACGTGGAGCGAGCTCCAGGTCGTGCGCAACAAACAATAGAGTCCACTTGGCTTGACACTCACACTCGGTTTGGTCATGGTCAAACACCAATGAGTGAGAGATCTGGAGTGGTATTCAAATATGAGCAGAAACAGCCTAGAACAGGGTTGACTCTACCGATCAGTTCTTCTTCATATGTGGCTTTCCATACTGTACAGATACATAATTAAATGTGACGGGGAAAGAAGATTGACAGCTGTGTGGGAAACTACTGACACATCTTTACTAAACACAGGCTTTGTTATGACTGCTTGTCATCTCATTATTTTCCTTTCCTATCTCATAACCAACATGGTAAGAAGTTCATTTCCCCAGTTATCCATTTCTGTTATCCTTTTATCGGACAGATGTTTTTTATTTCTATGAGGTACTCACATAGGAGAGACATTGGCTCTCCACCAGGGTACAATGTGGGCTACTAGATTAGGAAACGGATCCCTCTGAGCCACACACACACACACACTCAGTCTGTAGCTGTGTTCTACATCTGTTCCCTGGTCTGCTCCAGCTGTGCTATGACATGGTTCTTCTTAATCTAAAGGAGATCTATAGGGTCATTGACATTGACAAAGTGTATGGCTTCTGGTGTATACTGTAATCCACTGTGATCCCTCCAGTGCCTTTACATCTTCCTTTTATCAATTGATACAGTTCTGATGAAACTCCAACACTGTTAACTGGCCATATGTTTTCAATCTGCAAGCCCTCTTTAACGATTCGAACTAGAGCTACATCCATGTGGTATTACCTATTTGCTTACAATAAAATATGATGTTGATTAAACTCAAATTAAAAACAAACATTCAACAACTGACATGACGCGCGGAAGACATTTGAAGCTTGTATTTTGTTTGCAATGCCAGGTGGATCTGCAAAGCCCCACCCTTGTCCTTGGCGAGGACTTCAGTTGGGATCTTGGACTCCAGTTGCGATCTTGGACTGTGTGACTTTTTACGACCCCCTAAATCAATTACGAATATAAAACACGTGGCTGTAAACCTGTCCCTGTCCAATCTCTTGGGTCATTCATTAAATCTGCAAGAGAACAGTGATTGTTATGAATCAACCTCCCTACCCACTACCCCATGACGAACCTCCTTCAAATTCCCATTGTCTTCGGTTTCAGCTTTTTCCCATCCATAGATGCTGACTTCAGCTACATATGGCCTCCATACTTACTAACACTCTGTGAAGGCACTCCCAGACTAATCAATTCATTTCCATAGGATCATAGAATGCTGCTTGGATGAGATAGAACTCTCTTGGATTGCAAAGAAACATTGAAGGGAGGAACCCGTCACCCTAAGGCTTGCAGTGTGAGTAATGGCACTATGTCCAGCACTCAAAGCCACCCTGTCTTTCATCTTCTCCTGTCCTTTTACTTGGACCAAACCATGCCTAGACCACAAAGCTAATGATTCACCACTATTATTATAATATTGTCGTTTGGGTTGGGTTGCATCTGTGACTTAGTGCCAGGGTTCATTATGAGGAAGAGGGGCGGTTGTTTCTCCACAATCATCAGGGACCTTAATATGTTATCTGTTAGACATCTCCCAGAGCCACGTGTCTTCATAGTGCCACCTTAGCATCTGCTTCTGGACCTCAGAGAGGCCTAAGAGGCGTTGTTTCATTCTAAGTACAGAAAATACTGTACAAAGGACTTATTCCTGTAATTTGTCCCTTGAGGAGTGAACGTTTGCATATAATTTTGTCAAAGGGTCTGATATTTCAGCAGACGTCACTAAATGGTTTGGGTGGGAGGGTGAGAGTGAGAGTGAGGCTTACAGGCCACCGTAAAGAAGGATAGACCACCCCCTCCACTGATTAGTGACACATTCGTGCAGCTGACTTGTTAAACGTATGATCACGTACAGGAATATAACAGTAACTATTGTAGCTCGGTTTCTCGTAAATGGTGAATGTACAGCGCTGTACCACTCGAGGAAACCCCCCAAAAATGTGCTTTAACAACACCAGTGTGCTCAGTGATGGCAACCAGTGAACTTAAACAGCAAGCTATGAGACTGACAAAGTACTGTAATCACATCTGGGTTCTATGGAGCGTACACTTTCTTTATCTTCAGAGATATTTTATGAAGAAGTATTGTTTTGGGTTTGAATGTTTCCCTTTCAAACAACATACATTCAGAACCCATAATGAGACATAATTGTCCAATGCTTAGCTCTCCTTTATAAAAGCAAACTGAAACAGATGAAGAGAAACACATAGTGTTTGATTGTTGAATGTTCCTCTCCAGTGAATTCCCTGGAACATAGACATGTCTGTCTATGTTCACACTTTGGGAAGCATGCCAGCACTTATGCAAAGGCTACAGACCACCACTTCCTTCTCCCCATAATGGTTCTACCAGAGCCTGACTAGAAATGATGGGGAGTGTGTGCCCACTTCAGAGCCTCATCTTGTGTCCCAATCCAATATGGCTGACTCCATATGCAGAGCCCATTAGCTGTAGTCTCACACAGAGGTCACATGAATCCTATTAGAACCCTAATTATTCCCTGCTATGCATTCAGACCATGGGTCATTTGTTTTATGACACGTCACTGATTCAGATATATGCTGTTCCATAGAGTCATGGCCCTCTAAGCACTCTCAATGTCTCTATTCTACGCCAGCTGTGGGGTTACAGCCAGCAATTAGCTGGCATGAAAGAAAGTGCACTGTCCCCTGACTGCCAGCTATAGCGCCACCACAAATAACCAAGGCTTTGCAACAAAGGACATCTCAATAACATGTCAATAAGCCCCACATATTTATAAAACATTTGTTTCATTAACTCTAGCAACAACAAAAGAGAGAACAACAGAGTGACCCTTGCCAATAGCTGAGCGCCCAGTGGTGTCTCCATCCAACGATGACATAATTTACTGTTATACTGTATGTAGCAGTCATAAGAGGTTTAATAATTGAAGTTGGGCTTTTTAAACAATCAAAGGGTTACAAGAAAATGAAAAGATCCGATTTTTTTCATTATGAGCCCTACCTGTTTATCCAATGTCTTTATATGATGAACTCTGGCAAAAACTAAATGCACACCACAGACAATAAGTTGCTCTTGCCAATAGCCGAACGCCCAGTAGTGTGCATCATGATTTACTATTATAAGCAGTCATAAGAAGTCTAAAAACTAATCTTGGGCTCTTACCAATTATGGTGATGCTCCCGCCATCCTTGGCCGGAATGGTTGACATCTGCAGCCAAAGTGGAGCCATATACAGCTGAAGTTGGAAGTTTACATACACTTAGGTTGGAGTCATTAAAACTTGTTTTTCAACCACTCCACACATTTTTTATTAACAAACTATAGTTTTGGCAAATCTGTTAGGACATCTACTTTTTGCAAGACACAAGTCATTTTTCCAACAATTGTTTACAGACAGATTATTTCACTTATAATTTACTGTATCACAATTCCAGTGGGTCAGAAGTTTACATACACTAAGTAGACTGTGCCTTTAAACTGCTTGGAAAATTCCAGAACATGATGTCATGGCTTTAGAAGCTTCTGATAGCCTAATTGACATAATTTGAGTCAACTGGAGGTGTACCTGTGGATGTATTCCAAGACCTACCTTCAAACTCAGTGACTCTTTGCTTGACATAATGGGAAAATCAAAAGAAATCAACCAAGACCTCAGAAATAAATTGTAGACCTCCACAAGACTGGTTCATCCTTGGGAGCAATTTCCAAACGCCTGAAGGTACCACGTTCATCTATACAAACAATAGTACGCAAGTATAAACACCATGGGACCACGCAGCCATCATACCGCTCAGGAAGGAGACGCGTTCTGTCTCCTAGAGATGAACGTACTTTGGTGCGAAAAGTGCAAATCAAAACCCGAACTACAGCAAAGGACCTTGTGAAGATGCTGGAGGAAACAGGTACAAAAGTATCTACAGTTGAAGTCTGAAGTTTACGTACACATTAGCCAAATACAATTAAACTCAGTTTTTCACAATTCCTGACATTTAATCCTAGTATAAATTCCCTGTCTTAGGTCAGTTAGGATCGCCACTTTATTTTAAGAATGTGAAATGTCAGAATAATAGTAGAGAGAATGATTTATATTTCAGCTTTCACTTCTAACATCACATTCCCAGAGGGTCAGAAGTTTACATACACTAAGTTTCCATTAGTATTTGGTAGCATTGCCGTTAAATTGTTTATCTTGGGTCAAATATTTTGGGTAGCCTTCCACAAGCTTCCCACAATAAGTTGGGTCAATTTTGGCCCATTCCTCCTGACAGAGCTGGTGTAACTGAGTCAGGTTTGTAGGCCTCCTTGCTCGCACACGCTTTTTCAGTTCTGCCCACAAATTTTCTATAGGATTGAGGTCAGGGCTTTGTGATGGCCACTCCAATACCTTGACTTTGTTGTCCTTAAGCCATTTTGCCACAACTTTGGAAGTATGCTTGGCGTCATTGTCCATTTGAAAAAAGCTTTAATTTCCTGACTGATGTCTTGAGATATTGCTTCAATATATCCACATAATTTTCCTACCTCAAGATGCCATCTATTTTGTTAAGTGCACCAGTCCCTCCTGCAGCAAAGCACCCCCACAACATGATGTTGCCACCCCGGTGGTTCATGGATGGGATGGTGTTCTCCAGCTTGCAAGCCTCCCCCTTTTTCCTCCAAACATAACGATAGTCATTATGGCCAATCAGTTCTATTTTTGTTTCATCAGACCAGAGGACATTTCTCCAAAAAGTACGATCTTTGTCCCCATGTGCAGTTGCAAACCGTAGTCTGGCTTTTTTATGGTGGTTTTGAAGCAGTGGCTTCTTCCTTGTTGAGAAGCCTTTCAAATGATGTCAATATAGGACTCGTTTCAACTGTACTTCCTTGCCCCCCAAAGAGAATGGACAGAGAAGGTTGGGAGATTTAGAGAAAAATATATGCAATTGACACAGGGGTCTTATAATTCTCTTAACCTGCCTTGCAGTCATAAACTGATCCAATGTGTGTTTTATGCCCTCTTGTGTGTGTAGTGTATATCACAAGCTGTGTAAAGTTTCAAAGACTGATCTGGGTGGTTTTTGGAGGGGGTTGTGGGTACTCATGCTCCAAATATGTGCAATTGTTGTGTTCCTCACACAGTTGCTTCATGGCGGCACAGTGCAGACATATTCTCATTTGAACCTCTCTTTGTTCATGGAGTGGTGCTTTTATAACTCTAATGTAGCATTGTGTGTTTCCATCTAAAATCAAACAGATGGGCCAAATGCTAATCCTTAGCATTTGATGTTTTTGATATGCTGTGCAGTGATTAGGACCTTGCATGGGCAAAGGACAATCCTGCTATTACCACCCTGGACGCCACGCATTGCACACAGATAGCATATAAATGGGGATGCAGTGCTAAAGGAACTGTACCGTAAGTCTAGCTATCTTTGATCAGGATCAGATGACAAAGTACGTCCATAATAAGATAGCTTAACAAATCACATAGTTTTTGTTCCTCTCTGATCTTATGCGAGGCTGAAACCATTATGCAACGGCGGTGTGGTGTCTCATTACTTCTTATCACGCATGAGTCCATCCCTTTCCAAACGCACCTAGCTCATTTTCCCATCTTTGTGCCAACCACATTTTAATGTTAATATAAGCAGAATGTTGTCTGTGTGACATTAACCAGCAATATTCCTGCCCCATATCACATGCTGTGCCTGTGAAGATGATTAGAAACACGTTTGGTGGTGTTTAATGTGGCAAACATTGATACCCTCTCCCTGTTCAGCCTTGACCTGCTCTCCTCAGGCCTTTGTGGAGATTTACGTAATGGGGCCCGAGGGGTCCCAGATGGCCCTCCGGATGCCTGCAGTCAGATGGCCCTTGTCCCGTGGCCACCGATGGCGGGAGCCCAGGGAGCTGCTATATACACTGCTCAAAAAAATAAAGGGAACACTTAAACAACACAATGTAACTCCAAGTCAATCACACTTCTGTGAAATCAAACTGTCCACTTAGGAAGCAACACTGATTGACAATACATTTCACATGCTATTGTGCAAATGGAATAGACAAAAGGTGGAAATTATAGGCAATTAGCAAGACACCCCCAATAAAGGAGTGGTTCTGCAGGTGGTGACCACAGACCACTTCTCAGTTCCTATGCTTCCTGGCTGATGTTTTGGTCAATTTTGAATGCTGGCGGTGCTTTCACTCTAGTGGTAGCATGAGACGGAGTCTACAACCCACACAAGTGGCTCAGGTAGTGCAGCTCATCCAGGATGGCACATCAATGCGAGCTGTGGCAAGAAGGTTTGCTGTGTCTGTCAGCGTAGTGTCCAGAGCATGGAGACGCTACCAGGAGACAGGCCAGTACATCAGGAGACGTGGAGGAGGCCGTAGGAGGGCAACAACCCAGCAGCAGGACCGCTACCTCCGCCTTTGTGCAAGGAGGAGCACTGCCAGAGCCCTGCAAAATGACCTCCAGCAGGCCACAAATGTGCATGTATCTGCTCAAACGGTCAGAAACAGACTCCATGAGGGTGGTATGAGGGCCCGACGTCCACAGGTGGGGGTTCCTTCTTGCCACAGCTCGCATTGATGTGCCATCCTGGATGAGCTGCACTACCTGAGCCACTTGTGTGGGTTGTAGACTCCGTCTCATGCTACCACTAGAGTGAAAGCACCGCCAGCATTCAAAAGTGACCAAAACATCAGCCAGGAAGCATAGGAACTGAGAAGTGGTCTGTGGTCACCACCTGCAGAACCACTCCTTTATTGGGGGTGTCTTGCTAATTGCCTATAATTTCCACCTTTTGTCTATTCCATTTGCACAACAGCATGTGAAATTTATTGTCAATCAGTGTTGCTTCCTAAGTGGACAGTTTGATTTCACAGAAGTGTGATTGACTTGGAGTTACATTGTGTTGTTTAAGTATTCCCTTTATTTTTTTGAGCAGTGTATTAAACATTATGTAGTCTTAACATTCTGCATACTCCCTTGTTCTAAGGGTAAAAAATGACTTGCCTTCACAAAACCCCTAAAATAAAGCAGCTTAATTTAATTCTAAAGCCCAAATATATTTTGCATGAAGAAACAATCTGTCATTCATCGCAAACTTTGTGAATATCTGGGTTTTCCCTCTTCACAATGCTGAAAGACTGCATCAATGTTGGTGGACACCACTCATTTTTATTACAACACACCTGTCATAATTGTTTTCTATACTAAAGTAGAGGTTTATTATTATGGCTAAAGGTACTGCATAGGTGTAAACCTTTTTTTTTAGCAAGACAAAGCACTTGTATAGCCTAAGAAAGTAGCAAAAATGTGCAAAAAGTAGTTTTGAATGCATTTTATTGAAGGGAAACAATAACAGTCTTGAACTTTTTTGGCAACATAGTGATATATTCTTATATACTGTACAATGAGGAATTCAACTACAAAATACTAGTCTTCTCCCATTTGTTTAACCATTGCCCCCACCCACAAGGTGCATAAACAACAAATAAATAAAATAAGATATTCGAAAAAATGTAGGAAAAAAAAGAACCTAAATCAATCAACTATAAATAGCACATGTATGACAGTATGCAAGTGTGTGTGCATGGACTTTACAGATGCATTTCTCACATGTGCAGCACATAGTATTTGTTTTACAGACCTTCTTTGGGGGGCAGAATTGGCATATCCTCTTCCCTTCCCCAGCTGCAGCTTCAGGTGTATCAGGACAAGATTCAGCCCCCTAAAAAAGCTTTCACAAGTGCTGCAGAGGCTGCTGTGCAGGGAAGGCGCTCCCTTCTTTGAATGTGTGGGGTTACAAGTGCCTTTCCCAGCTGCTCCAAGAACACCCTCTTGTTCTGCTTATCATGCATCCAGGTAGGGTTGATCTTGTTCCATATCACAAACTCATTGTATGAGGACACATCAATGATGTTATGGAAGATGATCAGGGGCCAGTGGGCAGTCATCCTCATGCAGCTGTAAGTTCCAATCACCTTGTCCAGGTTTTCCACACCTCCTTTGTTGTGGTTGTAGTCCAGGATTATGGCTGGCTTCCTGTCCTCACGATCACTGATATCAGCCGTTTTGTGCAGTGTGCTCAGGAGGACCACATTATTGTTCCTCTTTGGGAGGTAAGAAACTAGAGTGGTGGTGGGGGTGAAGGTAAACTTTGATGAGAAGGCTTCTCTCCCTTTTGTTGCGAGGAGTGCAGGTGGCAGCTCAGGCTAGTTCTTTCTAACTGTGCCATGGTGATCTTCTTCTTCAAGAGCTGCTGAATTCAATCAGTAACACACATAATCTCGATTTCTCATTGTGTGTGTGTGTCGTTGTGGTTTTTGTGGTGTGTAAATGATTTTATAACTGCCGGGTCAAAAATTAACCAAAGACAATATTTGTACCCTGGTGGTGTACAGCCTTCATGGAAATATGAACAAAGACGATGTTTCACTTTTTCTAATGTTGGGGTCATTTACAACAATGTCTACACAATGTCTATTTCTGATCAATTTTATGTTATTTTAATGGACAAAAATGATGCTTTTCTTTAAAAAACAAAGACATTTCTAAGTGATCCCAAACTTTTGAACGGTAGTGTATGCATTTTTACAGAAATACCTTATTTATATAAGTATTCAGACCATTTGCAGTGAGACTCTAAATTGAGCTGAGAAATATCCTGTTTCTACTGATCATCCTTGAGATGTTTCTATAATTTTGCAGTCCACCTGTGGTAAATTCAATTAATTGGACATGATTTGGAAAAGAACACACCTGCCTATATTAGGTCCCACAGTTGACAGTTCAAAAACCAAGCCATGAGGTCGAAGGAATTGTCCGTAGAGCTCCAAGACAGGATTATGTCAAGGCACAGACCTGGGGAAGGGTACCAAAACATTTCTGCAGCATTGAAGGTTCCCAAGAACACAGTGGCCTCCATCTTCTTAAATGGAAGAAGTGTGGAACCAAGAACACGATGGTCACTCTGACAGAGCTCCAGAGTTCCTCTGTGGAGATGGGAGAACCTTCCAGAAGAACAGCCAGAACAACCTGCTCCAGAGCGCTCAGGACCTCAGACTGGGCAGAGGTTCACCTCCCAACAGGACTAAGACCCTAAACACACAGCCAAGACAACGCAGGAGTGGCTTCAGTCCCTGAATGTTCTTAAGTGGCCCAGCCAGAGCCCAGACTTGAACCCAATCGAACATCTCGGCAGATACCAGTAAATAGCTGTGCAGCAACGCTCCCCATCCAACCTGACAGAGCTTGAGAGAGGATCTGCAGAGAAGAATGGCAGAAACTCCCAAAATACAGGTGTGCCAAATGTGTAGTGTCAGACCAAAGACAACTCAAGGCTGTAATCGCTGCCAAAGGTACTAAGTAAAGGGTCTTGATACTTATGTAAATGTGGTATTTCAGTTTTGTACTTGTAAAAACTCCTGAAAACCTGTTTTTGCTTTGTCATTATGGGGTATTGGGAGTAGATTGGTGAGGTAAAAAAACAATTTAATACATTTTAGAATAAGGCTGCAACATAACAAAATGTGGAAAAAGTCAAGGGGTCTGAATATTTTCTGAAATCACTGTATATTCAAATCAGGGCCATTCACCATTATTCATCCAGCCAAATTAATGCATTAACCCTCTGACATATAGTTTTCTCCTCTGCAGTCTCATACATTTTCAGTGTTGATGATAATTTGGGTCACGTCATGTCACCTGGACATGGTATGACATTTTAATTACTTGTGCTGTTGTCATAATGCCCTAGCTATGAGTTTATATTTTAATGATGAAGTAGCATTTATACATGGTTATAGAATATTTAGGAAAGATAGAAATGCAAATGGAGGTGATGTTGCCGTGTATGTCCAGAATCATATTCCTGTTTGGCTGAGAGAGGATCTGATGTCAGATTTGGAAGTAATATGGCTACAGGTTAATTTGCCTCACCTAATGCCTATTCTCGTAGGAAGTTGTTGTAGACCATAAAGTGCTAAAAGTCAGTATTTGAATTGTGTGTGTGTAAAAAGTTGGATAATGTATGTGAAACCAAAAGAGGTTTATTTTCTGGGTGACCTAAAAAGACTGGTTGTCATCAAGCTGTCCACTCAAAAAGAAGCTCCAAGCTGTAACCTGTGCCTGCAATCTGGTTCAAGTCATCAGTCAACCTACCAGGGTATTTACAAACAGGAACGAAATCATCCATGTGTAATGATCACATCTTCACTGATGTTGCAGAAATCTGCAATAAAGCAGTGTCCACACCCATCGGATGTAGTGATCATAATATAATAGCCATATTTAGAAAAAACTACGTTGCAAAGACTGGTGCAGAAGGTGAGTTATAATACTTAACAGATACAAAAGAACAAACATGGGAAGTGTACTGAACGTGAGAGAAAAACCAATAACGACTAAGGACTGATGACGGAGTGCTAAATAAATGACGAAGTGCAGGTGTGCGTAATGAAGGTTGCCAGGTGTGCGTAATGAAGGTTGCCAGGTGTGAGTAATGCTGGGTTGCCAGGTACAATGGTTAGTAGACAACAACGTTGAGTGCCGGAGCGGGAGTAGACATGACTGCACCTCCCACTTGACACACGTCCTCCTGGCAGGACGACGTCAGCCAGTAGGACGGCCCTGAGGGAGAGGAGCGGGCCGGTCCTGACGGGAAGGTGGAACTCTCGGATGAAATTGGGATCTAGGATGTCGTCCTCTGGACTGTACCCCCTCCCAGGCCACCAGGTACTGGAGCTGAACCCCACAACGTCGGGAGTCCAGGAGGGATCTGATGTCAGAGGTGGGACTTCTCTCGATGTCCAGGGGAGACATAGGGGTGTCGTGAGGGACGGCATCAACCAGGAGACCAGGAACCACCGGTCTGAGGAGGAAAACGTAAAAAGAGGGTGAGATCCGGTAGTTAGTGGGGAGCTGTAATCGGTAAGTTACCTCATTGCCCCCACAAACCAGGGGCTCAGCTTTGGGCAGGGCAGGGCAGGCAGAGCGAAAGGTTGCTAGTGGAGAGCCAGACCTGGTCACCGGGATGGAATATGGGTACCTCACTACGGTGGCGGTCAGCCTGCTCCTTCTGGCAGCGGACAGTGCCTCACGTGGGCAGCGTCACAAACCTCCTCTGCACGTCGGAACCACTCGGGAAATATGAACCATCATGTTTCTCTATTTCTCCAGAAGGGACAGTTGGGCATTGCTGACCTGGGTAGATGGCAGGGTAGGCCGGGGGCTGGCTCACTGTGACGACCCGTGGTATGAGGCCCTCTGATAGGGGTATGGAGAACATCACTGGTGATGTCGAGGCGATGGAGAACACGGAGGACCTCCTCCATGGCCGTAACCATTTTTCCAGCTGGTCGTCGTGTTGGAGTAGATTACTTTGTTAATTAACCGTCTCGGTTGAATCTTCTTCTGCTTCCATATTGTGAGATGTTATTCGTAGATGCCGGGAGTCAGAAAGCAGGTGCAGAAGGTGAGTTATAATACTGAACAGATAAAAAAGAACAAACATGGGAAGTGTACTGAACATGAGAGAGAAACCAAAAACATGTTAGGACTGATGACAACAGAGGGCTAAATAAAGGGAAGCAATCAGGGAAGTGATGAAGTCCAGGTGTGCCTAATGATGAGGCACAGGTGTGCGTAATGAAGTTAAAGTTTAAAGTTAATCTTTATTTAACTACACAAGTCAGTTATTAAGAACAAATTATTAAAGGTGAAGACTGCCAGGTGTGTATAATGATGGGTTGCCAGGACCAGTGGTTAGTAGACCGGCGACGACGAGCACCAGCGAGGGCGAGCAGGAGTAGACATGACATAAATTGAGAAATTACATAACTACACTAAACAAAAAGAAGAAACTATACTATGGAACAAAGATACATGAAATAAAGAATGATAGTAAAATGCTCTGCAGTACTTTAAATTAAATTCTAAGTAAGAAATCAAAACTTGGCTCCATCTTTCATTGAGGCAGCTTTTGATGTCATTGATCATAACCTACTGCTGAAGAAACTTAGGTATTATGGATTTGCATCCTATCTCATAGAGGTAACGGAAGCCTCTCTCATGCAAATTTAGTTAAGTGTGGTGTACCTCAGTGTGGTGTAGGGCCATTATTGTTTTCTGTTTTTACAAATGACCTACCACTGACTTGAATAAAGCCTGCGTGTCTATGTACGGTGACGACTCAAACAGTATACACATCGGCCGCAACAGTAAAATAAATAACTGAGAAACTTAACAAAGAGCTCCAGACAGATTTATAATGGGTAACTAGCAACAGGCTGCGGCTAAATATCTCAAAAACTAAAAGCATAATTTTTGGGACAAATCACTCGCTCAGCGCTAAACCTCATTTAGATCTATTATTGAATACTGTGGTTATTGAGCAAGTTGAGGCGACTTGACTGCTGGATGTTGCTCTGCCTTCTTGACATCTCAGTCGACCAGACAGGCCCTAAAGGCTCTAGTATTGTCGCACCTGGACTACTGCCCAGCTGTGTGGCCATGTGCTGCAAAGAAGGGCATAGGTACGTAAATTGCAGTTGGTCCAGAACAAAGCATCACTTATTGCACTTACAGTGCCTTTGGAAAGTATCCAGACCACTTGACTTTCCCCCCCAAAAAATGTGGCTACAGCCTTATTAGAAAATTGATTAAATTGTATTTTTTTCTTCTCATCAATCTACACACAATACCCCATAATGACAAGGCAAAAACCGGGTTTCTAGAAATGTTTCCTAGTTTAACTCTGAAATATCATATTTACATAATTATTCAGATCCATTAATCAGTACTTTTGTTGAAGCACCTTAGGCAGTGATTACAGCCTCAAGTCTTCTTGGGTATGATGCTACAAGCTTGGCACACCTGTATTTACGGAGTTTCTCCCATTCCTCTCTGCAGATCCTCTCAAGCTCTGTCAGGTTGTATGGTGAGCATTGCTGCGCAGCTATTTTCAGGTCTCTCCAAAGATATTCGATTGGGTTCAAATCCGGGCTCTGGCTGGGCCACTCAAAGTCATTCAGAGACTTGTTCCGAAGCCACTCCTGCGTTGTCTTGGATGTGTGCTTATGGTCGTTGTCCTGTTAGAAGGTGAACCTTTGCCCCAGTCTGAGGTCCTGAGCGCTGTGGAGCAGGTTTTCATGAAGGATCTCTCTGTACTTTGCTCTGTTCATCTTTCCCTTGATCCTGACTAGTCTCCCAGTCCCTGCCACTGAAAACATCCCCCACAGCAAGATGCTGCCACCAACATGCTTTGCCATAGGGATGGTGCCAGGTTTCCTTCAGACATGACGCTTTGCGTTCATGGCAAAGAGTTCAATCTTGGTTTCATCAGACCAGAGAATCTTGTTTCTCATGGTCTGAGAGTCTTTAGGTGCCTTTTAGTAAACTCCAAGCGGGCTGTCATGTGCCTTTAACTCAGGAGCAGATTCCGTCTGGCCACTCTACCATAAAGGCCTGATTGGTAGGGAGCTACAAAGATGGTTGTCCTTCTGGAATGTTCTCCCATCTCCACAGATGAACTCTAGAGCTGTCAGAGTTACGATCGGGTTCTTGGTCACCTTCCTGACCGATGTCCTTTTCCCCCAATTGCTCAGTTGGCTGGGGCGGCCAGCTCTAGGAATAGTCTTGGTGGTTCAAAACTTCTTCCACTTAAGAATGGTGTAGGCCACTGTGTTCTTGGGGACCTTCAATGCTGCAAAATTGTTTTGGTGATCCTTCCCCAGATCTGTGCCTCAGCATAATCCTGTCTCGGAGCTCAACGGACAATTCATTCGACCTCATGGCTTGGTTTTTGCTCTGACATGCACTGTCAACTGTGGGACCTTATATAGACAGGTGTGTGCCTTTCCAAATCATGTCCAATCAATTGAATTTACCACAGGTAGACTCCAATCAAGTTGTAGAAACATCTCAAGGATGATCAATGAAAACAGGATACACCAGAGCTCAATATCAAGCCTCATAGCAAAGGGTCTGAATACTTATGTAAAAAGTTTTCTGTTTGTGTTTTTATACATTTGCAAAAGTTTCTAAACCCCTGTTTTCGCTCTGTCACTATGGGCTATTGTGTGTAGATTGCTGAGGACTTATTTATTCAATCCATTTTAGAATAAGGCTGTAACGTATCAAAATGGGAAAAAAGTCAAGGGGTCTGAATACTTTCCGAAGGCACTATACACGGAGGGAAAGTGTCAGTAACATGCATGCCAGTCTTTTCTGGCTCAAATTTGAGAAGACATTGACTATCACTATTGGTCTTCATGCGAGGTATTGATGTGTTGAAGGTACCGAACTGTCTGTTCAAGCAGTTGGCACACAGTTCGGACACTCATCCGTACAACAGAAGACATGCAACCAGTGGTCTCTTCACAGTCCCCAGGTCCAGAACAGACACTGGGAAACAGAGCCATGGTGACTACATGGAACTCTCTGCCACCCCAGGTAACTCAAGCTACCAATAAAACTGTAACGATGTGCGCTGAGAGTCGGGAAGCAAGTTCAGGGAGTGAGTGTTTTAATAAAATAAATGGAACATAATATAACACAAGAAACACTAACAACACACAAACATGAAACTGAAACAGAAACAATGACGCCCTGGGGAAGGAAGCAAATGGAGTGACATATATAGGGAAGGTAATCAGGGAAGTGATGGAGTCCAGGTGAGTCTGATGACGCGCAGGTGTGCGTAACGATGGTGATAACGAGCAGCCTGGTGACCTAGAGGCCGGAGAGGGAGCACATGTGACAAAAACCAGTTAAAAAAAACTGATAAACGAACAGCTTACTACACAAAGGGGACTGTGAAGAGACACAGCCATTTTATATATATTGTTTTGTAATTTGTACTATACTCTGTATTAGACATAGATATTGTGTGCATGTACTGATATGTACAATAGGCTGTGTGCGACATTTAAAATGTATGTAATTCAGTCCATGACTAATAATGTTCTGTGCTATGTATTATGTCACGTTTTCATGTGGACCCTAGAAAGAGTAGCTGATGCTTTTGCAGCGGCTAATGGGGATCCTAATAAATACCAAATGAAGCAGTCTTTCAACAGTACTGTGTTAAAGGCCAATTGTCAGTGATTAAGTTCGAAACACTAGCTAGGTTCCATCCAATTTGCGACAGATTTTCATGAGATTATTATAAAATCTGCATTATTAAAAAAAAATGCATTTTCGATAAAAACAGATTTGTTACAGATAAAAGGCTGTGCATGATGACGTAGTGCACATAAAAGAAGTTATGTGCCAAATATAAAATGTAAGTTCAATGTGTTTCATTTGCATTTTCCAATTTATCGATTTACTGTTTTGTCACGCAAAATGTTGAGATAAATGGCACACTTGCCCAATCTGGTTTTCATGCATACAACAGTTTGTTGATAAGGTTGACAGGTTAGGTTATATTATAAGATGTATAAGATTCTTATTTGTTATTTGGCAGCTAAACACTGATCATCATGTCACTAGCATACAGATTAAAATCTCAATATTTATTGGAAAGGAGCACCAAGCTCATAACCTTGCACTTTCAACACCCTGTGAAGTTCATCATCATTTATTTAATCTGTAGTTACAAAAACAGTGCATGCTTTTTCAAGTTGTGGTTAGAGGACATCACAATGTAGAATCTCGGGTCTATCTACTTGCCCAAGAAATCGTTTACCCCGCAATTTGTCACCAAATTCCTTTTACCGACACAAAACGATCCCACCATGTCGAGTAAGCAAATTGTCTGTCGACATTTCTGAAATTGTACTGACACTTCCTGTTTCCATGACAGCTGTCGTGATTTTTTTTCTATGGTATGACTGAACTTGCATAAAACTATGGATGGAAGCCCAAACTGTTCGGACACTATAGACAGAAGTTGTCAGATCAGCGGTACTAACTTCAGACGAGTCCTGTGACGCTTGTGGGGGAAAGTAAAGCACCGTTCGTACGCTACAGAAGTTTCCGCGATGTCTCATGGTCTGACAAACACTGCTGTAGCTCAGCCACCTTCCATCTTAGATGCGGAAGGCTGCCATTGGAAAGGAAAACCCTTGGGAAAATCAGATTTTTATTTTTTAAAGCATGGAATGCTAAAGTAACCGAGAAAGCCAATAGTTGGGGAACGTCAGGTATCAGTTGTGTCCTCAAAGGTTGATTGTGTGTCCAAACACACTTACATAATTTTTCCCGTTGAAAATTCGAGTAAAACAATACTGTTCAAATCTGCACACATCCAAGATAAACTGATTCAATAACATTGTAAGTTTGTTTCCAGAATGGTGGGTGTGTTCGCTGGATCTACATTTGCCCTTGTGGTTTGTCTGTAAGTGTTTCTCTCAATGGGGGTGAAAATTATCACAATCATAGCGGTGCTTGCTTTGATTAGAGGAAAACACTATATAGACTTGTATGTTGAGGTGAAATCCCCCAGTGGTTACAGAGCCATCCATTAGAGTTACTTACCAGCCTAGAGCAGGTATGTAGAGCTCATACGATCTGCCAAACATTGTCCCTGTAATTACTTCGGAATTGCTCAATCTTTAACTACCACAGGACTAGAATCTGTTGAAAGTATAGGCAAAGGTATTCATTTATGCGATATTGCACCATACATTGAGTTCCCTTGCATTTTAGATAAAAACTTTACTAAATCCTAACGCTGCCAACTTAAAGTGGATGGTTGAAGTTGCACCTGGCTAGCTTACGTTCCGAGTTCCTATCTCTGCCATGAGACTAGGGGTTTATAGTGTTTATGCGTCCCCCACGCTCATCTCTATAGTAAACTTATGACTTAAATCAAACCTTATGTACTATCTCCGGTGGAGGGAGGTTTAGGTGTGGAAGATGTGATTAGCTGGGGCTTTAGTCTATACGACAAGGGCCCATAGGGTCTTCTGAGACAGGGGTGTTGTCACATCTCAGGGTGTTTAAAAAAATAGAGAGAGATAGAGAGAGAGAGACCGAGAGGAAAAAATATATAAAAAGGTTTGAATTTCCCCAGCTGTAACAACTCTTGTGATCGAGGGGCCCAGGGCACAATCTATGGTTTGTCCCTCCGTCCTAGTGCTGCCGTCACTCAAGGACCATCCGGACGGCTGAGAAAATGATTAAGACAGACCACACACTCCCCCTCACCCGCCATACCCCGGAATAGCCTAAGCAGCCCTATCGAATCAGTTTAGAAAGTCCTGAAGAGGTTTCCAGATTAGAGTTTAAATGAGTCCTCCTCATTGAAGAGGGCACTATCTACGTATAGTGTTCCTATCTAGTCAGTTATTATTGCACACATCTGCCATATAACAACTTTAAGTGGCAGGAAATGAAAATAGGCTTTCACTGTACAGAGAAGGTTAGACTGAGAAACCAAAGAAAGGAGGGGATTAGGGGAAATAAAGAATGTGAAGGCAAGGAGAGGGATTTTCAATGAGGTGAACTTTGGGAGCCCTGTACAGATTTGCAGCCGGGCAGGTTTTTAGGTTCTTGCATCATCACTGGATGTAGAAATAAATGAAATATCAGCAAGGGCAGCAAAGAAAGAGCAGGTAAAATCACATGGAGGGCCTCACACACCCCAACACAAACCCCAGGCAGGTGCAGTCTCTATTTAAGATTATGCTCTCCCCCCTCTCAACTGGAAAGGTGCTTGGATTTCAGTTGCAGAGGTAAAACATTACAGCAGGACTTACAGCCATAGTAAAAGTACTATAATAGTTTAGGTTGTGCTGCAGGCTCGCTACAAAGAACATGGAAGAAGCAGCATTGTGGTCACAGGAAGAAAACGATCACCAAAAAGCAGAAAGTAATTAAAATGAGTGGATAAAGGTGTTTTTTGCTTTGGACCTGAATGGACACAATACACATATTTGTGAATATGTTTCTTTGTTCAGTGGACTCTCCTGAGGGACACTTTGAGGACAGTATAGTGTACCTTTTCTGCTCCTCGGGGAGACCAGCGTGGAGACACCTAACATTGTGGGGAGGTGGAGGAGAGCCAGGATGATGGGCTCTCTCCCTCTGAGGGGGAGTGGTCTCAGCCATGCTGGGCTACAATAAAAGGCACTTGTGTGGACCTCTAAGGAGTCCAAACTTTCCAGTAGCACTACCGGCAGCTGCTACACCAGGGTTACTGGCACACTTCAAACAAAGAACTCTTGATTCTGATACATTTGCTACCTAGCAAATTAGTGTGACATTTCATTTAGAATTTCTTTGCATTTCCAGTGAAGAGGCCCCTTGGTGTGAAAAAGAGAAAATGATAGCTCTGCTTTGCACCGCTTTGCTTTCTCTGACCCTGGCCAGCAGTGTGTACAGTGATACCAACAGCACTGCTTCTGCACCAGTCTACGCAGCAGGTAAGTGTGTGTGTCTGTGTGATGTGTCTCTGTGGGTTTGTGTGTGTGTGTGTGTGTGTGTGTGTGTGTGTGTGCATGTGTGTGTCTGTGTGATGTGTCTCTATGGGTTTGTGTGTGTGTGTGTGTGTGTGTGTGTGTGTGTGTGTGTGTGTGTGTGTGTGTGTGTGTGTGTGTGTGTGTGTGTGTGTGTGTGTGTGTGTGTGTGTGTGTGTGTGTGTGTGTGTGTGTGTGTGTTCGTGCAGGGGTGTGCATGTGCATGCCATGAGGCCTCAGTAAAGTGGGGACCATAGACTACTATAACAGCAGGGTCATTATAGTGGTTGGTAACAGAACCCTCTCTGGGATGCCATTCACAGTCTGACTCACCACTGACTAACGGTTTACGGCTAGCCACTGGCTGAGCATAAATCAGCCTGTCAGTCACAATGGCTTGCTTCCACACATCACAAACTAACGGTTTTACACTGCATATGGACCAAACTACTATTTTTAGAAGGAAAATGTGTCCGTTTTCATTGTAGCTCAAATTGGGTTCTTGTTCAAAATTGTTTACAGATAAACTGTAGATAATTGATTATTATGTCTACAAATGGACCACTTGGCCTTTTTTGTTCCTTTACAATGTATTTATTAGGAGGGAGTGAGAAGTGGAAAATTGGAGGGGGACATTTTCAGATTGCACCTGCTCAAGCTACTTAAATAGCACCTGTGGCCTACACCAAATACTGTGAGATATCTTACTGCCAAATGCAATAGTACAATACCACTGAGAAACATATGGTTCTAGCTCAAACTAGAGTCTCAATGTACAAAGTGAAGAGTATTTTAATTAATTTGTCCAGCCCTGTAGGCTGACTCAGGGGATTTGAGTTTCAGCATGTGTTAGCTCTATCAGGGTAGAGAGAGAAATCCTGGCAAAAGGCAAACAAATACACTTCCTCCTGTAGATGAGATGCTGCTGTTCTGTCTGTCTGTCTGTGTAAACGTTTGTTCTACTCCTGTGGCCTGATGATGTCAGAAGTTTGTGCGTGTTTATTTGTTTTATTTCACAATGATTTAAAAAGGTAGGCCAGTGCTGTGCTGTGCGTGACACAACACACGTAACTTTTATGCACTGAAGAAATATTCAAGCAAAGTTGCACCCACCTTTTAGATAAGAACATGTCTGCCTACCTTTCTGTCATGTCAACCATCCATCCAAATCAAATAATTCCACGTGTCCGTCTGTCTTCATAAACGTTCACTACATAATGTAATAAGCTACGCGAGTTAAAGTTTATGGTAGGGATCATCAACTACATTTAGCCGTACTCTGTTTTTTGTTTTTTTGAGCAGATTGTCGGGGGGCTGAAAAACAATTACACATTATTTTTAGACTGCAAATTGACCACAAGAAGCCCAAACAGATATCATAATTGACAATGACATAATCATTTCAAACCTTGCTTACATTTGTATATGATCACGTGTCCTTCTATTATCCGTGGGGATACTTGGAGTTGATTTCCTAGTGTTTTTACAGGCTTTCATGCCCAACAATGAAAAAAGAAAGCAATGAAACATTTTTGGGGGGGGATTTGTGTTTTTTTTTTTTGCTCAGAAAAATTGAGAGCCAAATAAAACCACCCATGGGCCAAATTAACCACAAGTTGGGGAAACCTGTTATATGTGGTAATCAAATGAGGAACACTGCAGCTGTAGATTGCCAGTAATAATCATTCATCACGTATACTATACAGTATATAATCAATACACAACTTTCAGGAAGTAGGGTATTTAATGCAAAAATGTTCACTCTTTTCTATTTTATAAAATTATCACATTCTCTTTCTCGCTCAAAGAAGGCAATTTGGCCCTGGCTTGCAAACGAAATATCTTGCATCATGCTGTAAATTAATGTCATTCGTCTACCGATTTGTAAATGTAGGCAATTAATAAATGTTGGCCCAATAATAGCATATTTTAATATAACCCAATAAAAAATTGGAGAGTGTGTATAAATCGCATTTCGATAGATGCACGCATCAGTATTCTATTATAGCCTATCTGCAGCGGGGAAAATATTGTACAGGGATATGTTTCCTGTCAGCTGGCTACTGTAGGAAAGTTACAATCTAATGAAACATTTGTTACATAATTTAGCTCATGAAGTGGACGTTATATTGCACATTCAACACTAACTAGGTGATCCCTCTTATTTTCCTAGGTATACGTATATTACCGTCGAACAATGGATGTAGGGTCAAAAGCATACGACAACATAACACGATGGACAATGTTGATTGGCAGGTGGAATGATGTCCAATAGGATTGCAAGGTAAAAGTGGAAGGTGGGATCAGGTTGGCTCCCTTTTCCCTTGGTTGGTAGAGACTTCAGAAAATATGAAATTGTTACCCGCACCATAAACATGTATGTGGGGGGAGTTGACGTTTGTGTGTATGCATGCATGTGAGTGTTTGTCAAATCAAATCAAAAACATACACATGGTTAGCAGATGTTAAAACGAGTGTAGCGAAATGCTTGTGCTTCTAGTTCCCGACAATGCAGTAATAACCAACGAGTAATCTAACAAATTCACAACAACTACCTTATACACACAAATGTAAGGGATGAATAAGAATATGTACATATGAATATATAGATGAGCAATGGCCGTGCGGCATAGGCAAGATGCAGTAGATGGTATAGAACCGTATATACATATGAGATGAGTAATGTAGGATATGTAAACATTATTAAAGTGGCGTTATTTAAAGTGACTAGTGATACCTTTTATTTAGTCCATTTATTAAAGTGGCCAGAAATGTGAGTCTGTATGTTGGCAGCAGCCTCTCTATGTTAGTGATGGCTGTTTTAACAGTCTGATGGCCTTGAGATAGAAGCTGTTTTTCAGTCTCTCGTACATGCATGCGTGTGTGTGTGAGAGTGAGTGGACGTTTTTTGGGCACGTGCCAGGGGTGTGTGTGTAGGTGTGTGCCTTGGTCACAGCTATGCCTGTTAACTCCATCTTCTTATTGATTCAGGCTAGCTGTGCAGAGCTGTAGGATGTTGTAAAGGATAGCATGTCTAGCAGGCCTGGGTTGGTGTGGTTTTTCACTCAACGATACACATGTAGTTACAGCTGTGTAACATACTCTCTCTCTGTATACATACTGATGTAGGCTTATAGGCTAATTAGTGACTATTCAACTTGCTCGGTTGCTCCTTCAACATCTCAAAGACCACAATTACACCAAGTTAACATAAGGTTAGGATAACATTATTCAACTTCTGTAGACGCCGAACATACAGTATATGCCGCATGGCAACGTTGGACCATTATGATGTTACTGTTCATTTATTCCATTATGATGTTACTGTTCATTTATTGCCCTACGTTGCTACACTCTCAAAGACACAGCTGTTTTCAATAGCGCAGTACTGTAAGCTTTTATGGAGTGAGAGAGAATTGTGCACGATCGTAGAAATGGCAGTAGGTCTTGGCTTCTGCTGTACTTTTTAATTGTCACGCACATGTGTTCATTTACTTATTCTCTCCTCTCTTTCATTTTCACCCCACCCTTGAGAAAATATGTGGGGGGGAAATGGTTGGTAATGGTTTAATGAGCCGTTTCTATACGTTATATCTGACAATTAGGGGGAACCCTTGACCCCACAGAAATAGCCTTGTATAAATAAGCTAAGGCTTGATATATGACAGACAGAAAAAAATATTTAGCTGCTTGCCAAGTGGTTAAATACACATGCAAAGCTGTCGCTTTATGAGTGCAGTGTATATTACTTGGGGCCACATACACTCAAGGGCAATATATCTCCACTGGTAACTCAGGTAGCAGGGACAGGGGTAAGAGAGCAGTCTTACACTCACATCTCTACTGAAATTAGGCATTTTTGGGTATTGTTCACCAATATATCTTTACATTGGCATTCTTTGCATCTTTTTGTACAGGATCTGTCTCTTCTTGATGTTTCAGATGCATGTGGCCAGTCTATGTGCTGTATGGGGTCTCCTTGTACAGGGTTTTTTAGTTTATGTTCAACCGCATAGTGTTTCCTGGTAGCTATGAGATCTCTTATTTGTACCATGTACACCCCATCCCCAGCCTCATATGTTCAGGGATTATGAACCTCAGCCAGTGGCTTACGAGCGCTAGAACAATGTTTCTATAAATCAGACAAACGAGGTCTTTATTATTTTGCCTCGTATCTGTTGAATAAGAATCGGAAATGTTTAGGGATAAATCCTGGATGGCGTCACATCTGGCCGACTGCTGTTGACGTTGTCATGCGCTCCCGGTTTGATGAGGAGCGATTGTGTCATTCTGGGCTTTCAGTTTCCAATGAAACCTCACTCAACGGCTTCCCAAGTCCAGAATTTATGAGGCAGAGAGAAGCTGTGAGTCATAAGCCAGTGACAGAGGGAGAATTCATACAAAGATGCTGGGCCTCTCCATGAAACTCTCCATGCCCCATTCTTTTAAGAAGTGTGATTTTTTATTCTGCCTCGTAAACCCTTTGGCATGCGTCTGGTGTGCCTGCCTGCCTGCCTGCCTGCATGGAGGCGAGGTGTCTGGGTGGGAATGGAGGGGAGGGATGGTGGTGAGTGAGTTGCAGCCCTGAGGAAAGGAAGGAAATGAAAGAGCAGTTAGAGATATAGGGTGAGATTACATTTGTCAGGCAGCACAGCTTCTGCTCATTAAACCCCTCTGCAGGATAGCGTGCAACTGATAACGTATAGGCCACTCTATTAAGCTGAGCCACGTGTCGACTATTTGCTTTGTGTACATGGTAGAATGGGGTTTAGAGAGGTTGGGTGAAAAGCAGGGGTGGAGGAAGTTGGGGTGTGGGGGAGAAATGATCAGAGCGGAAGGCTGTTAACCTGGAGTACCTGGTAGTGATTCCTGCATCTGTAAATGGCACATGTGGAAAAGGTTTTACCCATTGAAGAGAGGGCAGAACCATTTTCCAGTCATGGCTTTGGTGTGGCTCAAGGAGAACCCGACAAGGACAAAAAAAAGAGGAAAGGAAGGAGAGAAAGAGGAATAGAGAAACCAGGAGACACAGTCAGACACAGAAGGGAGGAAGGGAAAGCGGGAGAGAGAGAAGCATATTATTTTGTTAAGCTTACACACTGGCTAGGACGACTGCGGACACTAGTTAGTAGCTACTGATGTAATTTGATCACTAACCAGGTATCTATCCAACCTTTTTATGAGTAAAGTACATGTCAGATAAAAACATGTCATTACAGGCCTATTGGAAACAGAACGTTTTTCCGTAAACTTTCCAAATGTCGACGAAACAAAATACACTAGACAAGGTGGCATCTTTTTGTGTCGGTAAAATTAAGAATGCGAGAGATGTCGGTGGAAACGCTTTAATGCACAAATATTGTTGTGAAGGGTCTGGAGGTCAGGGAGATTGTGGGAACTCACATGGAGTTGTCGGAAAAGCATGCAGTTTATTAGGATACAGACAATATAAATGATGATGAACTTCACAGGGTGGTGAAACTACAAGGTGATAGCTTGATTGTCCTTTTCAAAAAATATTGAGGGTTTTAATCTGGTAACATGATAATGGATGCTTTGCTGCAGTTTGAAAAATAAAAATAATCGTGCTCTTTTGTCCATAACAATAATCTCATCATATAGGCCAGGGGTCTCCAACAAGTCAATCACGAGCTACCAGTAGCTCGCAGACCACCTATGAGTAGCTCGCCAAACAATTCCGAATGTACATGGAATTTTTTCGCCGAATACAACTGGTGTAGACCTTACAGTGAAATGCTTAGTTACAAACCCTTAACCAACCATGCAGTTTTAAGAAAAAATAAGTGTTAAGAAATATTTACTAAATAAACAAAATAAATAAATAAGATAATAGAAAAATAACAAACAATTAAAGAGCAACAATAAAATAATAGTAGCGAGGCTATATACAGGGGGTACCGGTACTGAGTCAATGTACGGGGGCACCGGCTAGTTGAGGTAATATGTACATGTAGGTAGAGGTAAAGTGACAATGCATACAGTAGATAATAAACAGAGTAGCAGCAGTATAATAATGGGGGGGGTCAATGCAAATAGGCCGGGTAGCCATTCGGTTAGCTGTTCAGGAGTCCTATGGCTTGGGGGTAGAAGCAGTTAATAAGAAGCCTTTTGGACCTAGACTTGGTGCTCTAGTACTGCTTGCCGTGCGGAAGCAGAGAGAACAGTCTATGACTAGGGTGGCTGGAGTTTGACAATTTTTAGTGCCTTCCTTTGATAATGCCTGGTATAGAGGTCCTGGATGCCAGGAAGCTTGGCCCCAGTGATGTATTGGGCCATACGCATTACCCTCTGTCGTGCCTTGTGGTTGGAGGGCGAGCAGTTGCCATACCAGGCGGTGATGAAACCAGTCAGGATGCTCTCAGCTGAACTTTGAGGATCTGAGGACCCATGCCAAATCTTTTCAGTCTCCTGAGGGGGAATAGGTTTTGTCGTGCCCGCTTCACAACTGTCATGGTGTGCTTGGACCATGTTAGTTTGTTGGTGATGTGGACACCAAGGAACTTGAAGCTCTCAACCTGCTCCACTGCAGCCCCGTCGATGAGAATGTGGGCGTGCTCGGTCCTCTTTTTCCTATAGTCCACAATCATCTCCTTTGTTTTGATCACGTTGAGGGAGAGGTTGTTGTCCCGGCACCACACAGCCAGGTCTCTGACCTCCCTGTAGGCTGTCTCGTTGTTGTCGTGATCAGGCCCACCACTGTTGTGTCATTGGCCAATTTAATTATGGTGTTGTAGTCGTGCTTGGCCGTGCAGCCATGAGTGAACAGAAAGTATAGGAGGGGGCTGAACACACACCCCTGAGATGCCCCTGTGTTGAGGATCAGTGTGGCGGATGTGTTGTTACCTACCCTTACCACCTGGGGACGCCCCGTCAGGAAGTCCAGGATCCAGGTGCAGAGGGATGTGTTTATTCCCAGGGTCCTTAGCTTAGTCATGAGCTTTGAGGGCACTATGGGTTGAACGCTGAGCTGTAGTCAATGAATAGCATTTCTCTCTTGCTAGATGAGCAATTAAAAATAAAATTGAGGAAACATAATTTGGGAAAATAATCACTGATTATATAGATTTTAAAGGGACAGAAAACATAGTGCACTACTTTCTCTTGTACACTAAGGACCCGGGGAAGAATTGCAGGGGAGATGAGAAGAGAACAATGTGCCTCTTTGAAAGCTAGAAATAAACTAGTAGCTCGCAACGTAATTTAAAAAAAACTAGCTCTCATGCTAGAAAAGGTTGTAGACCCCTGACATAGGCTATACCTGCGCTGTTGGCTAGTGCACACGTGCCAATACCAGAGTGGGCACACGCGCTATATAAAGCAAAAAAAATGTGTGAGAAATCCACCAGTAGAGTTGAAAATGAGATGGAAACCCTTTTAACTTGTATTTTTTATATGGTACATGGGAATTTAACTGTAAAAAGTAGTTTCATGTGCACTACATCATCACGCAAAGCCTTTTATCTACAAACAAGTCAATTTGATGGAAACACATATCTGGTGAGAAAATGTGCATATTGTTTTTATGGAGATTTTAGAATATTCACATTTAAATCTGTCGCCAATTGGATGGAAACCTACAGTAGCTTATGACTCGAAAGGGGACTTGGTTCTTACCAAAGGCTGCTTTTTTTCTACGAGCATACTCGGCTCAAAGGGGAGGGGATGTGAACATTCTGCTTTGTTTGAGAACGTTATCTACGGTAACATACAGGCAGTGGTGTAAAGTACTTAAGTACAAATACTTTAAGGTACTAAAGTAGTTTTGGGGGGAATCTGTCCTTTACTTAAAAAAAAAAAATGTTGATTCAGTACATTCCTAAAGACAATAATGTACTTTTTACTCCATACATTTTCCCTGACACCCAAAAGTACTCGTTATGTTTGGAATTGGTTAGCAGGACAGGAAAATGGTTGAATTCACACACTTATCAAGAGAATATACCTGGTCATCCTACTGCCTCTCTGGGGCACTCACTAAACACACATGCTTTGTTTGTAAATGATGTCTGAGTGTTGGAGTGTGCCCCTGGATATCCATATATTTAAAAAAAAATGCTGTCTGGTATGCTTAATATAAGGAATTTTAAATTATTTATACTATATTTTACTTTTACTGTTGATACTTAAGTATATTTTAGCAATTACATTTACTTTTGATACTTAAGTATATTTAAAAACAAAAACTTTTACTCAAGTAGTATTTTACTGGGTGACTTTCACTTTTACTTGAGTCATTTTCTGTTAATAAGGTATCTTGACTTTTACTCAAGTTTACCAATTGAGTACTTTTTCCACCACTGCATATACTACAGGAAATGCTTATTTTACTCTTACTCTCGATCATATAGACAAACTGTTTGTCTTTTAGCCATGCTTGTATAGTTCATTGAAGTGTGATGTGTCAGCACCATATATTTAAGAAGAGGCTGATGTGTGGTGACCATTGGCTGCTCTGTCCGGCCCATGGGGCTGTATATCCTGGGGCTCTACATACAGCTTTATTGGTTGCGGCTGCACCAGTGGTGAGTGGGTCATGGGTCAAGTGCATCCATCATGTCCCTGCCTGGGCTCAGTGGACTGTGTGTAGGCAACCACTGGGTGGGGTCCCAACAAAGCAACACTCTCATAAAGGGCCTGGAGGTCAGGGAGTGACTGATAGCAGCTACCTATCTGAACTGAAGGGTGGCCTGGTTAGGAGGGAGGCCAGGAGGGAGGGAGGATGGGAAAGAATGATGATGGCCATAACGTGAGGGAAAATGTGTCTGTTTGCAAACCGTATAGTCACCTTTTTTTGTAAATCCTGAATAGTAGGATGCCCAACTCATGTTTTACACAAGTCAGCTGGGGCAGGTGAAAGATAAACATTTCATATTGGGGGTTAATGTGGAGTAACGTTGAATTTGTTAACTGCCAGAGCTGGTCATGGTATATAGTTTGGTGAGAGCTAGGTGGAGATTATTTGCAGAGGAGGGAGACTGGCTGGTTCCCAAAGCTGAATCTATTTAGGACTGAAGGGCTACTTTGATAATATAGCTGATTGGCCACTACAGAGAGGGGAAGAGGGAGTGTGTGTGTGTGTGTGTGTGTGTGTGTGTGTGTGTGTGTGTGTGTGTGTGTGTGTGTGTGTGTGTGTGTGTGTGTGTGTGTGTGTGTGTGTGTGTGTGTGTGTGTGTGTGTGTGTGTGTGTGTGTGTGTTTCTAGGCAATGTTGAGAGGGGCATTTTTCAGAGATATTTTACTGCTTTTTTGCTTGCCAATCAAACACATGCGAAACCATAATTATTGAGGGCCATCTTGATTCTTGTAAAATTGGATGTCCTCGCACATCAATCTTTAAAATCAATTCATTACTCAAAACATTAAAAGATGTGACACGTCTGAACTGACACCAGTAATTAAAAGCCTTTAAGGATCCGCCCCTTTTTTTTTCAATTTCTCGCCTAAAATGACATACCCAAATCTAACTGCCTGTAACTCAGGCCCTGAAGCAAGGATACGCAAACACTTTGACATTTGTGGAAATGTGAAAAGAATGTAGGAGAATATAACACAATAGATATGGTAAAGGGAAAAAAAAACGTTATTTTGTATTTTTTGGTACCATCATCTTTGAAATGCAAAAGAAAGGCCATAATGTATTATTCCAGCCCAGATGCAATTTAGATTTTGACCACTAGATGGCAGCAGTGTATCTGCAAAGTTTTAGACTGATCCAATGAACCATTGCATTTCTGTTCAAAATGTTGTATCCAAACTGCCCAAATGTGCCTAATTTGTTTATTAATAACTTTTCATGTTCAAAACTGTGCACTCTCCTCAAACAATAGCATTGTATTCGTTCACTGTAATAGCTACTGTAAATTGGACAGTGCAGTTAGATTAACTAGAATTTAAGCTTTCTGCCAATATCAGATATGCCTATGTCTGGGAAATTTTCTTGTTACTTACAACCTCATGCTAGTCGCATTAGCCTATGTTAGCTCAACCGTCCCTTGGACGAAGTTAATACAACTTTGTGACGTATTCTACTGTATTCTTCTGATGCTTTAGTAAATCTTGACTTACTCACCTTTTCTTGTCCTTCCCAGAGACTGAACTTGGTGATCAGAACCGTGTGTTTGCCAGTCGCGGCTCCAACATCACTCTACAATGCCGGCTCCACCGCCAGCACGGGACGTCTTTCGGCCGCATGGGCATGAGGATCAAGTGGACCAAGCTGTCTGCGGATGAGTCACTGGAGGAAGATGTGCTGGTGTCCATGGGCTTCCACAAGAAGAGCTACGGCAGCTTCCTGGGCCGTGTCCGCCTGCTGGAGGCCGACGATGACGATGCCTCACTGCTCATCAACGACGTGTCCCTGGACGACATGGGAAAGTTCCGTTGTGAGGTCATTGATGGCATGGAGGATGTCATTCATGAGGTTACCTTGGAGGTGCAAGGTAGTGTAGGCTACAGCGATGGTAAATCATTATCTTTTTACTTCCTTCCCCGGCTCAGCGATGGCCATCTCATCTCATCCTCCCCGCACATCACGTCACCACCCTCCATTTCATGTTCTCTTCACTGTTGTGTCTTTATGGTGTTGTTATACTTTTGTTACCCTGTAAATAAGGACAGGAGGTTTTCATGACCCGACCCATAAACTACTGTCTGGTAGAAATGAATGGTTTCAAGACCAGAACCAGGAAATAATGGTTTCAAGACCAGAGCCTGTTTCCTTATTTTCAACACCTCACCACCATTATATTGATGTATGTGTAGAAAGACAAAAGACAAAAAAGAAGACAGCTTTTGTTCATTTTCCAGAGTTCGTGCTGATTATATTCACACAGCCTTACACTGCAGTACATGAAAACACATTTTCCATCTGAACTAATCCCACTCCGCATCGATTCTAACATCCTCCTTGCTCATACAGTACTATTTGCATAATCGTGAAAGGAGTCCTGTTCTTCCTTTTTAATATGTGGCACAAATACAACCTTTTTGTTTTGCATTCTATTCATAAAACTGAGTCAGCCTGAATCTATTGAATACTATTACACGGTCATAGTTCCCATCTGGGCCAAGACCGCCTGAGCAGATTTTGCTCCAGGTTAATAAAAGGGATCTTGAATAGAGAACAGCTAGCTAGCTGGCCATAATGAAAACAGGCTGGAACGACTGTCTATTGTTAACATTGGAACGAAGTCATGCCCGATGAAAAGCCTCTGTGCTGGTTGTGATTTTCCCTCAGAGTAATCCAATTGAATGTTCTCTTGTGTGCAGCTGTATACATCTGACAGTCAAGCACTCAGCTAGCACTAGGCTACCATGGGATGCAGGCTTGTGTAAAAGATGAACCTACAGACGCTGATGTAACAATCTAATGTGTTACAGGGGATTGTTTCTGCTTTATCGGCTCTTAGTTGTTTCTAAACCACCAAGGGCCAAATGCAACCCTCTCTGTTAGCTAGCAGTGGCACAAAGTACATTAACAAGGGATGAAGAAGTCCAATTCAGTGCTTTTTATATTTTTCCCTTTATTTAACAAGGCAAGTCAGTTCAGAACGAAATTCTTATTTTCAATGATGGCCTAGGAACAGTGGATTAAGTGTCTTGTTCAGGGGCAGAAGGACAGATTTTTACCTTGTCAGCTCGGGGATTCAATCTTGCAACCTTTCGGTTACTATTCCAACGCTCTAACCACGAGGCTACCTGCCGCTTTCCAAGAACATTGCATCTCCTAAACAGTATGTCAACAATCCCTACAGCCAAACGATAGCCACCTTTCCCTCACAACACTTTACATTTTAGGCATTTAGCAGACTCTTATCCAGAGTGAGTCACAGTAGTGAGTCACAGTAGTGAGTCCATACATATTCATACTGGTCCCCCATCATGGGAAGTTAACCCACAACCCTGGCATTGCAAGTGCCATGCTCTTCCAACTGAGCCACACTGGACTAAATTTCACACGTATAAGGGATTACATTTGTTTGTAGGCCGGACACACATAAAATACTGGTCAGGACAATAGAGTGGGCCAGCAAAGTCTGAGTCAAGATAATTCATTCAATTACATAACCATAACACCTAAGGGGGTGTTTTACGGGTGTAAAATCACATAACTGGACCACCAAATGATTGACACCAGAGGTTCCATTTGCTGTACACAGTTGATGATTGTGCTTTGTATTATAGTGCTTTGGAGTCTTGTTCTGGCCTAACATATTTGCTAGCTTGGCTGTTACAGCCTAATTAAAACGTAAACAGCGTGAGATGTATCTCCCTTCCCTGCTGAGGGGCAGAATACCACATAATTAATCAGTTAGCGAAGTCTGAATCCTCTCTGCAGCTTACCAGGAGCTGCAGGACCAAGAACAGCAATAGCTTACACTCACTAACATTATACTATCAGATCGTATGTCAGAAACCCCCAATCCCTCATGGCTGGTCCAGTCTAGACCCAAGGACCACACACATTCTTCATCCTACTGGCTGGCTGGGTCTGCAAACCCACAGGAGGATGAGTGTGTAAGACATAAATCCAAATGTATCTGTATTCAGATGGACTGTATTGTGTTAGAATAACATTCCTCTCCTAGAGTATGCTGTGATATACCGTGTTTTATGTGTATCTGTATGTTTTAATTTACGGTAGATTTCCATGAACTGTATTTATATAACATGCATAACTATGCAATGGGTTTCTATCCACTGTGGTGATTCAATTAAAGACAAAAAAGAAACATTCACGTAAAGACACATTCAAAAAAGTGCATGTCATAAAAAGGATAACAATCGATTCGCTAATAGTTGTCTTACAATAGAATAGTGAGTTCAGTTGGCATTTTCCTGAATGGGTGCTCCATTTAGCCTAAGAGCCAAATTAACTATGATATTAACACCAGCGCCTTGCTCATTCCCAGGTGTGGTGTTCCCTTACTCCCCACGGCTGGGCCGATACAACCTCAACTTCCACGATGCTGAGCAGGCTTGCCTGGACCAGGACTCTGTGGTGGCCTCCTTCGACCAGCTCTACGAGGCCTGGAGGAGTGGCCTTGACTGGTGCAATGCCGGTTGGCTGAACGACGGCTCCGTGCAGTACCCCATAACCAACCCCAGACGGGCCTGTGGAGGAGTCAACTCCGGTGCGGGCCTGAGGAGCTACGGCCAGCGTGACAAGTCCAAGAGCCGTTACGATGTCTTCTGCTTCACCTCTGCCATCAACGGTGAGTTTGTGTCTGCTTTATGTGGTTGTTTTTGAGGTAGTCATTGGACATGCAGTATCTATTATTTTTTATTTATTTATTTTTAAAAAATGTAAATAATTTGTTTTACCCCCTTTTTCTCCCCAATTTCGTGGTATCCAATTATTAGTTGTTACTGTCTTGTCTTATCGCTACAACTCCCGTACGGGCTCGGGAGAGACGAAGGTCAAGAGCCATGCGTCCTCCGAAACACAACCCAACGAAGCCGCACTGCTTCTTAACACACCGCGCATCCAACCCGGAAGCCAGCCGCACCAATGTGTCGGAGGAAACACCGTACACCTAGCGACCTGGTCAGCGTGCACTGCTCCCGGCCCGCCACAGGAGTCGCTACTGCGCGATGAGACAAGGATATCCCTACCGGCCAAACCCTCCCTAACCCAGACGACGCTAGGCCAATTGTGCGTCGCCACATGGACCTCCCGGTCGCGGCCAGCTGCCCGGAGCCTGGGCTCGAAACCAGAGTCTCTGGTGGCACAGCTAGCACTGTGATGCAGTGCCTTAGACCACTGCGCCACCCGGGAGGCCCCAGCAGTATCTATTATTTGAACAAAAGTAGTAGAAATAGATAGACATACATTACAGTAGGGAATAGTTAATCAGCATATCTAATTGACCTCTCTTTAAAATGAGGCAACCCAACCAAAATACTCTGTTTTCATTTGGCCGTCTTCCCCTCTCTGACCTCAGGCCGCTTCTACTGGCTGGTGCAGCCCGACAAGCTAACGTTCAACGAGGCTGCTCAGGCGTGCCAGGATGATGGAGCTGAGATCGCCAAGGTGGGCCAGATGTATGCTGCATGGAAGCTGAACGGCTATGACCGCTGCGACTCTGGCTGGCTGGCTGACGGCAGTGTCCGCTACCCCATCTCCAGACCCCGCAGGAACTGCAGCCCGACAGAGGCGGCTGTGCGCTTCGTGGGATTCCCCGACAAGAAGCAAAAGCTCTTTGGCGTCTACTGCTTCAAGGGCCAGCAGTGAAGAGGAAAGGGCTCAGCCCTGAGCACCAAACTTATATAACCCATCAAAGAAAAACAACAACGACAACAACAACACCAATAAACAGAAGATGCATGTCGTTGCATCAGCTCATTACCTTACCAATACTGTGATAAATTGTTTTTATGAATACTGTAAAATCTCATTTTTCATCCTGCAATGATCCAAAACTATTTTGTAAGCTGAAACAAGCGTTATTCCTTAACATTTTCAGTCATGTAATATGTCGCTCATATAATATAGCAATACCATTTTTAGTTATACAAAATGTTGGTCATATAATAACACAGCACTATGGTTGAAATGGACTGGATGAGTTACATCTTCTAAGGGCTAGATTCAATCAGATCCGCTTTAGCCAACATCTACATAGCGGTTGTTTTGGCGGTGTTGGAGGTGGAACTGCATTAGAGCTGTCAAATCGGGGAGCAGCTGGTCTTGATCATTGTTGCAAAGCCACAACCGTCCCACTCGCATTAAAAGTGTAGGCTACATAGAAATAATGCTCTAATTGAAAATCATTCAATGAAATGAGGATTTCTATCACCCTAATCAAGGTGTAGATCACATTCCAGTGTTTGAACCTGGAAACTAGGCTACAAGGGATTTCTCTTAATTCTACTCCGTGCAGCCAATGGCAACATCCTCTTTAGGTATAATGCCAGGAGCCACTTGTGGATTTGACAGCTCTAACACAGTTCCACCCCCAACACCGCCAAAACAACCGTTATGCGGATGTCGGCTAAAGCAGATCTGATTGAATAGAGCCCTAACTAACATGTACTGAGGCCTATCTAGCAGCTTATGAGCTAAATTGCATGAACATAATGACCACTGTTTGACTATGGCAGAAGTCTATTTTGATTTCAGTAACACTTGCACAGTAATGCTACCACAAAACAATTTAAATATATATTTCAATCCGAATCTGAAGTGAATATTCATCTGAGGAGAGGGGCATTTCACAAAGGAGATTCAAGCTAACTTTCCTGAAACAGCAAACTAGGATATTGTTCCAAAGTTTCAGAATTTCAGAAAAGTTTGCTACTAATTTACAGACCCTAATCTCTGAAAAACACCTTGTATTGTTGCTTTTATTTTAATGATACCTTTCTCTCCTCTGTGTCTAAAGACTTCCCCCTTACACCTCTACTAACAATTCTTTGGGGTGCTTTCAACTTTATTAACTGTGATCCGACATGAAAACATTTCTGTTTAAGGCATAAAATGAATGTATGCGTGCCGAACTGTCACTCACTCATCATAGCTAGTTTAAATCAATAGCCATACAGAGCAATTAGTGTTACTAATATACCTTTTTTGTTTTCATTATCTTTTTCTAATGATCATTTTATGTCACTATGTGTGGCATATTGCATCTCTTTCGAGAGTAAGACATACTCCACATACCTGCCCCTCACCCAAATTTCAGTTGGAAAAATCTCAGCGTACTATAGGCCTACTATAGGCCTAGTGTTTAAACACAATGACCTAGCCATCCACTCACAGCCAAGTGCATATCAGGATTGCAATACAATTGGAGTGAATCCTTGCAAACTAAGCGGAACTCTGATATTGGTATTTAACAGCAGTACAGAAACAGCTGTATGTCTGTAACACTGGAATGGCAGCCAAATAGGGATCCATATTGACAAACTGCTGCTGTTGCAAAGGATTTGGGTTGACTGTAAATCATCACCGAAGTTACGAGCTGCAAACAAAGGGCTTACATTACACTTCTCAGAGCATGCAACCCCCTTTAAGACCCCGTTGCTAGTGTGCGACAGTGCTTTAAGACAGTGCCTTAAGCCAGGTGACCATTTTGGGTGATCCATCCAGGCCACCCAAGACCTGCTTTGAGAACTGCCAATTGTATAATTCAGGCAAAATGACGTTGACGCACAAATAAAAACGCAGGGTCTGACTTAAATCCTGGCTTGAAGAGGTTGGTCCAGTCCAGACTCGAAGATCAAACCAGTCACAAAGTATTTCAAAACAAATATAAAGTGGGAAAAAAGAGAGACTAGAAATATTGCATCTGACTTGTGGTCTATATATGTTATTGCTTGGTATTCTCTTAGCATTAGAATAGTAATGGGCCCCTAGGACATGCAGGAGGTCGACAACTGAGATCTGTGTTGACTGAAATCACAACCACTAGCCTATTGAAGCCAATATTTGCCAATAAAACTGATCATACAATTTATGGTGGTCATCTTTCTTTTTTTTGTGTGTTGTATTTCGGCTTACCTTTTTCTCTTTCCTAGATCTGGCATTGACATAGGTAGCATGTGGTTATTTTGGTTGAACCTGGTTTACTAACTGCAGTTAGATAAAATACACTGTTAAATAGACTGATACACATGCACCTGTGGAGGAGGAGATGCACTGCGGTACTTAATGCACCTGGTGGCCACACCAGATACTGACTGTTACTTTTGATTCCCCCCCCCCCCCCCCCCCCCCCCCACACACACACACATTGTTCGGGGACACATTATTCAATTTCTGTTATTCCAGTCACATGTCTGTGGAACTTGTTCAATGTATGTCTGTTGTTGTATCATGTTATGTTCATACAAATATTTACACAAACACGCAGTTGAGTTTACAAAAGAGAATGATATACAGTGCCTTTGAAAAATATTCCGGCCCAATGACTTTTTCAACATTTTGTTACATTACAGCCTTATTCTAAAATGGATTAAATACAAAAAAATCCTCAGTAATCTACCCCGTAATGACAAAGTGAAAACAGTGTAGAACCTTTTGAAAAAGTGTATAAAAAATACAATAAACAAATCCTTTATTTACATAAGTATTCAGACCCTTTGCTATGAGACTCGATATTGAGCTCAGGTGCATCTTGTTTCCACTGATCATCCTTGAGATGTTTCTACAACTTGATTGGAGTCCACCAGTGGTACACTCAATTGATTCGACATGATTTGGAAAGGCACACACCTGTCTATATAAGGTCCCAAAGTTGACAATGCATGTCAGAGCAAAAACCAAGTCATGAGGGCGAATGAATTGTCCGTAGAGCTCCGAGACAGGATTGTGTAATGGCACAGATCTGGGGAAGAGTCAGCTAAAAAAAATCTGCATCATTGAATGTTCCCAAGAACACAGTGGCCTACATCATTCTTAAATTGAAAAAGTTTGGAACCACCAAGACTCTTCCTAGAGCTTGACGCCCGGCCAAACTGAGCAATCGGGGGAGAATGTCCTTGGTCAGGGAGGTGACCAACAACCTAATGGTCACTCTGACAGAGCTCTAGAATTCCTCTGTGGAGATAGGAGACATTTCCAGAATGACAACCATATCTGCAGCACTCCACCAATCAGGCCTTTATGGTAGAGCGGCCAGACGAAAGCCAGTTCTCAGTAAAAGGCACATGACAGCCAGCTTGGAGTTTGCCCAAAGGCACCTAAAGGACTCTCAAACCATGAGAAGCAAGATTCTCTGGTCTGATGAAATCAAGATTGAACACTTTGGCATGAATGCCAAGCATCACGTCTGGAGGAAACCTGGCACCATCCCTACGGTGAAGCATGGTGGTGGCAGCATCATGCTGTGGGGATGTTTTTCAGTGGCAGGGACTAGGAGACTAGTCAGGATCGAGGCAAAGATGAACGGAGCAAATTAGAGAGATCCTCGATGAAAACCTGCTCCAGAGCGATCAGGACCTCAGACTGGGTCAAAGGTTCACCTTCCAGCAGGACAACTACCCTAAGCACACAGTCAAGACACCGCTGGAGTGGCTTCGGGACAAGTCTCTGAATGTTGTCAAGTGGCCTAGCCAGAGCCCAGACTTGAACCCGATCAAACATCTCTGGAGAGACCTGAAAATAGCTGTGCACAATGCTCCCCATAAAAACTGACAGAGCTTGAGAGGATCTGCAAAGAAGAATGGGAGAAACTCCCCAAATACAGGTGTGCCAAGCTTGTAGCATCACAACCAAGAAGACGATGTAATCCCTGCCAAAGGTGCTTCAACAAAGTACTGAGTAAAGGTTCTGAATACTTATGTAAATGTGATATTTCATCTTATTTGTAACACATTTGCAAAAATGTACAAAATCCTGTTTTTGCTTTGTCATTATGGGTTATTGTGTGTAGATTGATGAGGGGAAAAAACAATTTAATACATTTTCTAAAAGGCTGTAACGTATCAAAATGTGGAAAAGTAAAGTGTTCTGAATACTTTCCTGAAGGCACTGTAAAAGAAGGCTCTACTTTGTGCAACCCTGACATGGATTTGACATAAAACACTTAAATTGTGGAGGAGGATAGTGAGATCCATAATAAACTTGAAAAAATACAAAGTTATAAACAGGGACATCTACTTACTATCAAGACCAAACCTATAGGAAATGTGTGTATTTCCCCTTTATCTCCTCTGGCTGTTAATACTTCTCCATGGGAGACATGCCAGCTGTGCTTCAATTTACTCTTATCTAACAAGTGAGAAAGCAGGACAGACTAGACTTCTACTTTCTTTGCTTTGGTATGCTAAGTGTAAGTGTCCCCTAGCCTACCAAGTAGAATAAAGGGAGCTTTTTCTCCAAGTGGTTCTAACTGTGGTGAAATTGAATGGGGATACATTTGTGTAAGTGAAAAGAAAACCCAGAAGAACTTAAGGGTGTTAATTACCATCCCATGAACCGATTGACATGCCACTTTAAGAGGTCGTGTGACAGCCACTTCCAAGACTACTTAACGCACTGCAACCGACAGGGAGATGGCTGGAAATAGCATTAATAAGGCCATAAAAAACTATGTAGAGGTAAATAGGGACAGTGCTGTTTACAAAACAGTCATGAGTATACAGACTGTGTGTGTGTGCGCGTGTGTCAGGGGGTTACATTTCTTTCAATATATATATATTTTTTTAACTAGGCAAGTCAGGTAAGAACAGATTCTTATTTACAATGACGGCCTACCCCAGCCAAACCCAGACAACACTGGGCTAATTGTGTGCTGCCCTATGGGACTCCCAATCACGGGATTTGATACAGCCTGGAATCGAACCAGGGACTGTAGTGACACCTCTTGCACTCAGATGCAGTGCCTTACACCGCTGCACCACTCGGGAGCCCATGTTTCATGCTCATTACTGAAATCCAGATTAAGGATGAGGAGATGCCACAGAAATGAATGAACAATGTACATGGCGCGGGGGTGATCTTAAGATGGCGCCAACAGATATGGCAGCTCTGCTTCTAGTTCATAAGCAACTTCGCAGTATTTTTTTGTGTGTTTACAAGCATTTTGCTACACACGCAATAACATCTACTAAATATGTGTATGTGACCAATACAATTTGATTAGACTCAGACGGAGCCTGAGACGACCAGGAAACCAGAGAACGCCAGAGCACATTTCCTTTCCAAAACAGAAGAGGTCCCAGAAAGCATCCGATATCCCAAAGAAACCGTGTGAGAGTCTTGTTTTCCGGAGCTTAGCAGCGGGACATCTGCGTTTCATGAGGAAGATTGAAGGATTTCTTTCCCAGCCAGAGACCTGTAATCACAAATCAAGTCTGCTCTAATGACAGTGCAGCAGTCTACACAATGAGAACTTAACAAGCACCTTGTCATGGAGTGCATGTCCATGACTTGTAGACAATGAAACTGAAACAAATTATTGGTTTTAGACTCTTTATTGTATCTCTTCAAGGTATAGCCAAGAATCCTGAAACAAAAGAGAATGTTGGATTGAGTAGTGCATTCATTTGCCAACAATACTTTGGCATAAGGCGCCAAAGTCAAGTGTCTGCTGTGAGTCCCATGTATAAACCTGCCCATTTAAACGTACATGATCTAGCAATGTGAAATATTACTCGAATAACGATTGAAGTGTTGGTAGAGTATAATCATATAATTTAACCTACCTCGTGTGTTAGTCTGAAGCGCGGCGCTGTTTCCTTGTTGAAGTGCGGGTGTGCAGGAGGCAAATTAGTCTACTACTTCTTCTGGGGGGTTTATTGGGTGTTGGCATCCAACGGTATGGTGCATTACTGCCACCTACTGTACTGGAGTGTGGGCCAGAGACGGGGAAAAATAATCCTACCTGACAGCCTCTTAAAAAAGATAACAAAATATTTGAGACTATATGTAATGATGTCCTACTCAATATACTCTTTAAATTAATTTCCTGTATCCCTTCTCCCTCATACTAGACCTCAGCCTCTCTCTTTCCTTCTGATACTGCCCACACTGTAGCAATACATGCTCCACGGTCTCTGTTTCCTGGCAAAATCACACTTTCCCATTGGATGCTTTCCTATCACATTTATGTTCTTATTAAACTAGCTGTGTCCCACCATTAATCTTGTAAAAATAGCCTCCTCTCTTCTGTCCCTTCCAGCCGTCCTCCCCTCCTTGACTTTCCCCTGTACTTTAAATAAATGCCTGCCCTTAGTATCTCTATTCCACTGCTCCTGCCATCTCTGCACCATCACTGTCCACATCAGGCTTTTTGCCTCTGCCCTGCTCATTGAAACTATAACATCAACATCCCCACTTCTAAGTGCTTGTTTAGCCAGTACATCAACTGCCTCGTTCCCCTCCAACCCCACATGGGCTGGGACCAAAGTAAATCTTATCTGTTTATCCATCTGTCTAATCCTGCCATGGGGTTGTAGCACCTCATAAAGCAGGTCTTGTCTGCTACATGACCTAAAGGACTGGAAACGCATTAACACTGCACATGAATCAGAGCAAATAACTACTCTGTCTGGCTTGACTTCCTCCACCCACTGCAAAGCCAACCGTACGGCCATCAGTTCCGCCGTATATACAGCCAGACGATCTATAATACGTTTCCTGACTTCCACCCCACATTCCTGCACTACAAATGCTTACCCAGTACGTGTCCTTGGATCTTTTGAACCGTCTGTGTAAATGGCCCCAAAATCCTCCCTCTATATCTTTCTATAGTCTCTCCAACACTTCTAGATCAACTACTGGAGGCGGGAGTAGCCATGGTGGATTTACAGGAACAGCTACCGTTGGACTAAACTCCCTTCCATATAGTCCCATCTCCATCGCCTGGGTATTACCTACCCACCCAATGCTCGTGTTCTGTCTTTGCTTATGTTCCCAGCATACTTGTAAAATCCCTTTTGCAGGATGAGACACCCCATGTCCCTGTAGGTTGACCCAATAATGAATTGCCAGCTGCTGTCTCTTAATATGCAATGGCATAGCACCCATCTCCACCTGTAGTGCAGCCACCGGGGAAGTCCGAAATACCACACTACATATTCTGAGTCCTTGCCGCTTGGTAAGGATGTCTGGGCTACTGAACCATACGCTATACTGCCATAGTCTATTACAGATCGGATCAATGCAACATACATGATCCTCAATGAAGAACGCCCAGCCCCCAACTCCTTCCCCGTCAGACAGCGCATCACATTTAGCACCTTCTTACACTTTCCCAACACTCTCTCAATGTGTTCTGCCCAGGTCAGTCTAGTGTCAAAGTATACCTCAAGGAACCTGAAGGCCCCCACCCTCTCTTAGTCTCTCCCATATAACCTCAAGCATACTTCATCTCCCACCTTCATCCTGGTAAAGAACACTGAGTTTCCTCTGCAGAGAACCTGAATCCCCACATTAATGCCTACCGTTCTACCTCATCAATTGCTTCCTGTACCTTCCTGACTATGTTTGGCACCTTTCTTCCCCTCTTCCACAAGGCCCCATCATCTGCAAATAACGACCTCACAATATCCTGTTGTACCTGAGAGTAAACATCATTGATCATGATTGAGAACAACAAAGGACTAATCACGCTCCCCTGTGGTGTACCGTTATCCACCATGTAGCTGCCTGAGAGAGACTTCCCCACCCTCACCTGGATAGACCTTCCAAACAGGAAATCCTTTATCCATTTGTAGGTTCTCCCTCCTACCCCCATAATATCAAGCTTGATTAACACTCCCTCCTTCCACATCATATCATACGCCTTCTCCACATCAAAAAAGACAGCTACAACAGTATCCTTGTTCACCTGAGCCTTCCTGACCTCTGTTTCTAAGCAGAGCACTAGGTCCATAGTTCCCCTTCCCTTCCTGAACCCACTCTGATGTGGCGATACTAGCCCCCTGCACTCCAGGAAGTAAGTTAGCCTCTCCGTAATAAGTTAAAGCTATTGGCCGATAGCTTGTTGGCCTCATTGGGTCCTTCCCTGGCTTCCAGATTGGTGCCACTACTGCCTCCTTCCAATTGTCTGGTAGTTTCCCCTCCTCCCACACGGTGATGTACAACACCAAAACCTTATCCAGTGTCTCATCACCAAGATGGGCCAACATAACATAGCACACCTCATCTTTCCCAGTTGAAGTTAACCCAGCCTTACCTATTGCCCTTTTCACCTCTGCTATGGTAAATGGTGCATTCAACGCATCATTTACATCCTCCCTCCTTTCCAGTACTTCAGGATGCCTCTCTCTCATTTTCTCTCTCCCCCTCTTCTGACAAATATCTAGAGCTATGCACTTCTACAAACGCGTTGGCCATCATCTCTGCCTTTTCGTCATCTGTTACTGCCACATCCTTCTCACTTGTGAACACTTTTCCTGACAGATGTTGGAAGTTATGCATATTTTCCAGTACTCTAAATGACCTGTCCCTACCCCTCACCATTTCCCCACACTCCTCTGTCCACCATGGGACTGCTTTCCTCCTCCTCCTCCCTGAACTCTTAGGTATAGCCTCAGTAGCTGCCCCCACTAGTGTCATGCACAAACTAGGTGCCTTAACAGACTTGCCAAAACTATAGTTTGTTATTAACAAGAAATTTGTGGAGTGGTTGAAAAACAATTTTTAATGACTCCAACATAAGTGCATGTAAACTTCCGACTTCAACTGCACATACTAAAGATGCAGTAGCACTGTCAAAGCTGTACAAAAAAGTCTGCAATCAAGCAAACACCGGTCACAAACAATGTGTTTACAATACCACATTGGTAATAAAGCAAAATGTGTTAAACCGCAACTTCTGTGGAAGCTAGCTTTAGCTTGGTACCTAGGTAACACCAATACAACCAGCCTGAAAACATTGACCAGTAGAAACTGCAGTCATTTTCATTATTCTTAGCAATGATTTAGGAATTCTTGTGAGTATGCCACTTGCTGTTCGCCTATTGAAATTGAACTTCAGTTCATGAAAATAAATAGCTAGCGAGCTACTTAACCCTGTTGCCCAAAGCTAATGTTATAAGCAGCCAGCTAGCGTCAATTGGCTAGTGACGCTCGACCGGACCGGGTTATGTGTTGTGAAGCTATCCACAATAAGGATTAGGCACAGTAGTAGAATTTGCATTTTGCCTTCAAAATAAAAGTGTGTCATTGACAGTGATGCAAATGAATACAAATAGTAGAATTATGCTGTACTTTTATTTTGTAGGCTAACCGCAAAGTCCACCATTGTGGCTAATCCTTATTGTGGCTAGTTTCACATAGATGGGTCTGACCACCATTAACCAAATATTAAAACTGTCTTATAAATTAGGGTGATTTTAGATGATGACACGTAGCTATATAATCAGCTAGCTAACTATAGCTACTGAAACAGATTATGTTGTGTTATTTGACATGTCAAATTGTGTAATTTGACACGTCAAATAGTGTTATTTGATGTGTATCTTTTTTGACACGCAAAGACCCAAATGGTGTTCCATAGAAATCCTGGTTGAGAATAAAACGACTGAACAAATGAACAACGAAACAGCACAGCAAGTAAGTGAAAGAAATAGGTTTTGATTATGTTTTACTGGTAAGGGGTACATACGTAAATGCCAACAAAAAAACTTTTTGTTCAGTGTGGTGTGTGTGTGTTTGTGTAACCTTTTTTTAACTAGGGAAGTCAGTTAAGAACAAATTCTTATTTACAATGACGGCCCGGACTACTCTGGGCCAATTGTGCGCCTCCCTATGGGACTCCCAGTCACGGCCGGATGTGACACAGCCTGGATATGAACCAGCCTGGATATGAACTGTAGTGACGCCTCTTACACTGAGATGCAGTGCCTTAGACCACTTTGTCCATGTGTGTGTGTTAATTATTTAACTGTACTAGAATGCTTAAAAGGCCGCAATTTTTTTTTATATTGGTTATCGGTACCGTTATTTTTGGGTAAGGAAAATATCGGATATCGGTATCGGACAAAAATGTCATATCGGTGCATCACTATTTTAGACTATTTAATTTCAGTGGAAGGAGGCAATTTTTCAATGTCCCAAGTGCTGTTCAATCATCTTCAACAAGAATAATTAGGAATAAAAAAATATTTTCAAATTTTCTTCATGAAATGTTATCTTATTTTAGTCTTTTATGTTAAATGCTGCACTTTGTATGAGAATATTGACTATTTTCTGTACTTCCTCAAAGTCGTTGTTCACCCTGTGAACATTTTCTACAATGAAATTAATTATGTCACTTCCTTGGCCGGAAAACAACTGTGGTGAACCTGGTGAGTATCTAGATTTCATACTATTACATTTGCATCATTATATGTTGGTGAGGTGTTATGGGAAAGCATCATTTGTCCACACTGTTATGCAAAAATACAAGAGACGTTCATCGAATTTCATAATTTCAAAATATTATTGTGAAACAATGCAAATTCCTTTTCAAGTGGCCATTATCCTAGCATACCATTATCCTAGCTTCATCACGATCACTTGGAGCATAGTTGCTAATTTTAGCTCAAAATGTCCACCCTGTTATCTATGTACTGTACACTTAACAGGGCGGACATTCACTCAACAGGGTGGACAAATGGATATCTTTCACTAATGTGTTGCAAAATATGTGTTTTTGTTCATAAATTGTAATAAATAATTACAGTATACATATCAGGTATAGTATTTTAAGAATAAATATCAATTGAATCAGGTTTTTCTGAAGGAATGGCACTTCCTCTTAGTGCAGTTGAAAGACAGCGGCTATCAGGGAGTGTACGGGAGGCAAAGTCAGGTGCAGGAGAGCAGAGTATAGTAAACAGGCGCACTTTTATTTTTTGTTCCAAAACCGAGAGCACTACATAAATCAAACGCGCTCAAAACACGAAACATAACAAAAGTAAAGCGCGTAATAAAACACCACATAACATGAAACAATTACACACAAAGACATGATGGGAACCAGAGGGCTAAATACATGTAGATTGATTGGGGAATGAAAACCAGGTGTGTATGGAACAAGACAAAACAAATGGACATATGAAAAATGGATCGGCGATGGCTAGAAAGCCGGTGACGTCGATCGCCGAACGTCGCCTGAACAAGGAGAGGAGCCGACTTCGGCGGAAGTCGTGACAGCGGCAATACACAGAACGACAGAGAATGACGTAATGCTGACCCAGAAAGAAGGAGAGAGTATCTCGAGAAAGAGAGGGAGAGATGGAGGAAAGATAAATAGACAGGGATGAAGAAGGCAATAGCTGAACTCAGTGACAGAGTGCAGTGTGCAGAAAGGAAGAAATGGAGATATTCAAAAAGCATACTCAAGTCCAAGGCTATTGCGTTGCTGCATTCCCAAACACTCCCCTCAACTCCTGAAAATCAGCCTGGGCCTTCAAGGTTAGAAGAAGCTTAAGATAAGGCATTTAAGATTTTTAGTTGCTAAACTTTCTGGATGTAGAGGAACATAAGATTAAGGTGGAGTGCATGCACCGGAATGGCATCAACAAATTCTTCTTGTCAAGTCCAAAGGAAGATATTTGTTGGTACTCTGATGGACATATAATTTGTCTGATGCCAGAGCCACATGCTGTTAATAAATGCTCTGTGAATATGGAAAAATCCACCTGGAAGTATGTGGAAGAGCATTTGGGGTGAAAGGGGGGAGAGATGGAAAGAGGGGGAGCGAGAGCGGGGGAGAGGAAGAGAGGGACAGGAATGTGTTTTAATGCTAATTCCAATGATTTTGTACCGGCAATGTATTTTTGTGTTGTTGTTTTTCACAATGAATATGTAACTAAATAGCAGTTCCAATGTTGTTACTACATGTATTACTATGTAGATGTATATTCAGTGTTCAGGGTTTAATTTATGTTCTGTCCCGTTATAGCTGTCCACCCTGTTATCTTGGCATCTTTTTCAAATTAATTCAGTTACATTGTCAAATATCAAGGATTTGTGTAATGTATTTTAAAGAGCAAGACCCGGCCAACAACACACAATTATAAACTTGGATAAAATATGATTAATACCGGTCTCAATTTAGAAAGATATAAGGTGCAAATTATGCTTGACAAGCGGTAGCAGAATGGAAAAAGTTCCAAGTCTAGGAGCCTCACTGGCTCCTTAACAGCTTCTACCCCCAAGCCATAAGACTTCTGAACAATTAATCAAATGGCCAATGAGACTATTTACATGGACATCCCCCCCCCCCCCGTTTGTTTTTACACTGCTGCTACTCACTGTTTATTATGTATCCATAGTCACTTTACCCCTACCTACATGTACAAATGACCTCGTTAACCTGTACCCTTACACATTGACTCGGTACCGGTACCCCCTGTATACAGCCTCGTTATTGTTATTTTATTGTGTTACTTTTTATCATTTTCTACTTTAGTTTATTTGGTAAAGATTTTCTTAACTCTTTCTTGAACTGCATTGTTAGTTAAGGGCTTGTGAGTAAGCATTTCAAGCATGTGACAAATAAAGCTTGATTTGATTTGATATGGAGATGACTTGTGCCTCAAAGTGTGAGGGGGTTGTTTTAGATTGTGAACTGTACAACAATACGGAGTCTTGCTTTGGTAGCCATTACATTTCCTCTAATTAATTTGTTCTGTCATATCACTCGCATTTTAAAATATAATTTATTAGGTACACTTTTCTAGTACTGGGTTGGACCCCCTTTTCCTCCAGAACAGCCGTAATTCTTTGGGGTATTCTACAAGGTGTTGGAAGCATTCCACAGGGATGATGGTCCATGCTGACGCGATGGCATCACACAGTTGCTACAGATTGGACGACGGTACATTCGTGCTGAGAACAGCCCGTTCCATCTCATCCCAAAGCTGCTCAATTGGGTTGAGGTCTGTGGACTGTGCAGGCCACTCAAGCAAATTGGACTCGCTGTCATTCCAGGCGATGTTTTTCCACTCCTTAATTATCCAGAGTTGGTGATCGCGTGCCCACAGGATGCGCTTCTTCTTGTTTTTAGCTGATAGGATTGGAACCCGGTGTGGTTGCCAGCTGCAATAGCCCGTCCATGACAAGGATCGCTGAGACGTGAGTTCCGAGATGACGCTCTGCACACCAGTTGTACTGCGCCATTATTTGTCCGTTTGTGGCCCACCTGCTAGCTTGCACGATTGTTGCCATTCTCCTTCGACCTCTCATCAATAAGCTGTTTTCACCCACAGGACTGCCGTTGTCTGGATGTTTTCTGCTGCACCATTCTCTTTAAACACTGTCGTGCATTAAAACATTCAGGCAGGAATAAGGTATCTCCTGGATACGTGCTCAGGAGTTACTCAAGTGAAAGTAACTACCCCAGTTCATTGACAGTAGCTGTTCTTGTAGACAAAAGATTTGAGCAGTAAATGTCATGTCTTGCAACTACTGGAGTGCAAATGTGAAACAGTGCCACCTGCTGGTAATAAGTATGTACTACTAACACAGAGAGGTCATGTTGACCAACAGAATCAAAAAAAGTCTAAGCTTACTTCTGAACATTAATTCATGGTTTGGAATATGGTTTGAAACCTAGCCTCTACCAGACTGGTATTGAATGTAATGGTGGTGAGCTTACAAACAAAAAGGAGCCTAAGTTAAATGTACAAACATTTATTGTTTTTTGGGGGTGACGGAGAGCAGGTCTTGTTTTCTTTTTTTTTTTTATTACAAAAATCCCAGACATTCACATTGTAAAAAAAAAAGTTATGCTATGAATATAAAACTTTATTATGTGCACTTTAATGCTAAAACATAACTGGCAAAACGAGACAAACATACAAGACAAAAACGGTTTTAAAAAGCACAACTGCTGGGGACTCCACAAATTGATGACAGTCTTCAATTGTGCAACACAAAATCTCTACAAAGTGTTTCGTAATATTGTGACGAGGACAAGGCGTAATCAGCTGATTGAAGCCATACACTTTGGTCCATTGTTGACCCCTAAATGTCAAACTATAAGGTCAATTTAGTGTAGGGTGTAGTAAAGGAATATCTTCATCACATTGACTAATACTGTGATGATAGCTGTCTCCTGCAAAGCCTGTACAAAACATGTACAAAGTGTTGAGACTGTAGTCAGGCCAACTGATTGCATCATCAGAATATTTCACTGATGAAATAATAGCATAGCAAGAAGAGGAAAAGCAGCTTGAAAAAATAAATTACATCGCATCTCTTGTTGAAAAAGGTGTTTGTTCAAGTCTTTTGGAGTGTTTCACGGAGCACATTCTCTCAATTGTCATTTTGCGTTGACCTAAGTAAACGGCACCCATTATCAACGTATTATATATCCTTTAATATCTATTCATATACAGTTGAAGTCGGAAGTTTAAATACACTTAGGTTGAAGTCATTAAAACTCGTTTTTCAACCACTCCACAAATTTCTTGTTAACAAACTATAGTTTTGGCAAGTCGGTTAGGACATACATTTACATTTAAGTCATTTAGCAGACGCTCTTATCCAGAGCCACTTACAAATTGGTGCATTCACCTTGTGATATCCAGTGGAACAACCACTTTACACACTTTACACATATCCCTACCGGCCAAACCCTCCCTAACCCGGACCCGGAAAACGCTAAGCCAATTGTGCGTCGCCCCACGGACCTCCCGGTCGCGGCCGGCTGCGGCAGAGCCTGGGCGTGAACCCAGAGACTCTGGTGGCGCAGCTAGCACTGCGATGCAGTGCTCTAGACCACTGCGCCACCCGGGAGACCTACATACATCTACTTTGTGCATGACACAAGTAATTTTTTCAACAAATGTTTACAGACAGATTATTTCAATTATAATTCACTGTATCACAATTCCAGTGGGTCAGAAGTTTACATACACTAAGTTGACTTTGCCTTTAAACAGCTTGGAAAATTCCAGAAAATGATATCATGACAACAATGTCAAGGTATTGGAGTGGCCATCACAAAGCCCTGTGTGGGCAGAACTGAAAAAGCGTGTGCAAGCAAGGAGGCTTACAAACCTGACTCAGTTACACCAGCTCTGTCTGAAGGAATGGGCCAAAATTCAACCAACGTATTGTGGGAAGCTTGTGGAAGGCTACCCGATACATTTGACCCAAGTTAAACAATTTAAAGGCAATGCTACCAAATACTAATTGAGTGTATGTAAACTTCTGACCCTCTCGGAATGTGATGAAAGAAACAAAAGTTGAAATAAATCATTATCTCTACTATTATTCTGACGTATCACATTCTTAAAATAAAGTGGTGATCCTAACTGACCTAAGACAGGGAATTTTTACTAGGATTAATTGTTAGGAATTGTGAAAAACTGAGTTTAAATGTATATGGCTAAGGTGTATGTAAACTTCTGACTTCAACTGTAGGTGTTCCTTTTGTCGAGGTGGGAAAGGGCAGTGTGGAGTGCAATAGAGACTGCATCGTCTTTGGATCTGTTTGGGCGGTATGCAAATTGGAGTGGGTCTAGGGTTTCTGGGATCATGGTGTTGATGTGAGCCATGACCAGCCTTTCAAAGCACTTCATTGCGACAGACGTGACTGCTATGTGTCAGTAGTCATCTAGGCAGGTTACCTTAGTGTTCTTTTTAAACATGTTGGTATTACAGACTAGGATTAAATATCAGGAATTGTGAAAAACTGAGTTTAAATGTATTTGGCTATGGTGTATGAAAACTTCCGACTTCAATTGTATATTTATCTTTACAAGACACGGATGAGATGAGATGAAGGCTGCAGCTGATTACAAGGAACTGGTTATTTGTTCAAAACCGCCATCACAAGCACTCTAAATTGATTGGATCGGCCTCCCCCATGTTTCTTTTTTCTTTCGGTGATCTGAAATCTGATTGGTCAATGACGTGTGCCATCCAATAATCCCAGGGCCTACTCCGTTCCTCTGGTAAAGATGAAATCTTGGATGAAAAACTGCCTAAAATACATACAGTAATCATGTTTAACAACAAGACCTATATTGATGATAAACCCAAGGATAGATCCTCTTTCTTTGAAATTGTATTTCCGGATTATGGAGAAGATCTTAATGGGAGATGTATTGGGTACTGTGGATTCATTTGAGCATTAGGAGCTGCGTAGCACAGCCTATTTGAAAATGTTTTGTATTCATTTGCATAACACAAGAGCAATAATTTCACAAAAGCTGGCATTTGCCTGTATCTTTTTCACCATATAAGAGTTGAACAATCTTCAGTCTGTGTAAAATAGAGAACTGTCTAATGAATGCACTATTTGGTTCAAAGTTCTTCCCCAGCACACTCATGAGAGGTTATTTTTCTTTATTTTCCAGTAGCCAGCGGAAGGTATCCACTTTGGCGTTGTTATAAATTAGTGTCCCTTTATCAGAATATTCTTTGAAAAGGCACTTCATTCCAAGATTCCATCATCAAAATGGTAAGAAAATTTCACATTTCCTTTGGGTTTGTTTTTTTGTTCCTTTTTTGTTAAAAAGTATTTTTTCTTTTTTCATTTGTAAAAAAAAAAACATCTCCACATGAGTGACAGTCATGCATTCCTATTGTGTAGGTTCTGGAGATTGTGAGCATGCGTAACCTAGCCTAACCATGGCGATCACTGTCTTCTGTTTCGCCTGTTCACCGATCTCCTCAATCTCCTTCCTCGATGGTGAGGACGGTGTCGGGCCTCCGCCTCGTCGGACCGCCACTTGGAGTTGTTACTGCTGAACAGGCGGTAGCTCTGGTGCCTACTTGAGAATGCCCTTTGGGAGTTTGATGCTGAGGAAGAAACAATGGCACGTTGTCAGAAAATGTGGAGTGAAAACCAGTAAACAAATGTGTCCTCACTAGAATCAGTCAAATAATCAATCTATTGTACTTACGACTCATGCAAGCAATTTTGGGCATGTCCCATCGGCCATCTCCACGGCAACGGATGGTTGGCACATGCCTCTGGATGAAGCCGTCCTTATAATGGTACCTCACCAGAGCATTGATCTCATAGCGTGACCTCTTCCTGCCGAAGGTCTGAGCATTCTGTACCAGAGGGGGCTGATTACAGGCCACTGAGGAGAACACACAGGGGTAGATGGAAGAATGGATGGCTGAATGGATGGCTGAATAGAAATTTCCTGTATCCCTTCTCCCTCATACTAGACCTCAGCCTCTCTCTTTCCTTCTGATACTGCCCACACTGTAGCAATACATGCTCCACGGTCTCTGTTTCCTGGCAAAATCACACTTTCCCATTGGATGCTTTCCTATCACATTTATGTTCTTATTAAACTAGCTGTGTCCCACCATTAATCTTGTAAAAATAGCCTCCTCTCTTCTGTCCCTTCCAGCCGTCCTCCCCTCCTTGACTTTCCCCTGTACTTTAAATAAATGCCTGCCCTTAGTATCTCTATTCCACTGCTCCTGCCATCTCTGCACCATCACTGTCCACATCAGGCTTTTTGCCTCTGCCCTGCTCATTGAAACTATAACATCAACATCCCCACTTCTAAGTGCTTGTTTAGCCAGTACATCAACTGCCTCGTTCCCCTCCAACCCCACATGGGCTGGGACCAAAGTAAATCTTATCTGTTTATCCATCTGTCTAATCCTGCCATGGGGTTGTAGCACCTCATAAAGCAGGTCTTGTCTGCTACATGACCTAAAGGACTGGAAACGCATTAACACTGCACATGAATCAGAGCAAATAACTACTCTGTCTGGCTTGACTTCCTCCACCCACTGCAAAGCCAACCGTACGGCCATCAGTTCCGCCGTATATACAGCCAGACGATCTATAATACGTTTCCTGACTTCCACCCCACATTCCTGCACTACAAATGCTTACCCAGTACGTGTCCTTGGATCTTTTGAACCGTCTGTGTAAATGGCCCCAAAATCCTCCCTCTATATCTTTCTATAGTCTCTCCAACACTTCTAGATCAACTACTGGAGGCGGGAGTAGCCATGGTGGATTTACAGGAACAGCTACCGTTGGACTAAACTCCCTTCCATATAGTCCCATCTCCGTCGCCTGGGTATTACCTACCCACCCAATGCTCGTGTTCTGTCTTTGCTTATGTTCCCAGCATACTTGTAAAATCCCTTTTGCAGGATGAGACACCCCATGTCCCTGTAGGTTGACCCAATAATGAATTGCCAGCTGCTGTCTCTTAATATGCAATGGCATAGCACCCATCTCCACCTGTAGTGCAGCCACCGGGGAAGTCCGAAATACCACACTACATATTCTGAGTCCTTGCCGCTTGGTAAGGATGTCTGGGCTACTGAACCATACGCTATACTGCCATAGTCTATTACAGATCGGATCAATGCAACATACATGATCCTCAATGAAGAACGCCCAGCCCCCAACTCCTTCCCCGTCAGACAGCGCATCACATTTAGCACCTTCTTACACTTTCCCAACACTCTCTCAATGTGTTCTGCCCAGGTCAGTCTAGTGTCAAAGTATACCTCAAGGAACCTGAAGGCCCCCACCCTCTCTTAGGTCTCTCCCATATAACCTCAAGCATACTTCATCTCCCACCTTCATCCTGGTAAAGAACACTGAGTTTCCTCTGCAGAGAACCTGAATCCCCACATTAATGCCTACCGTTCTACCTCATCAATTGCTTCCTGTACCTTCCTGACTATGTTTGGCACCTTTCTTCCCCTCTTCCACAAGGCCCCATCATCTGCAAATAACGACCTCACAATATCCTGTTGTACCTGAGAGTAAACATCATTGATCATGATTGAGAACAACAAAGGACTAATCACGCTCCCCTGTGGTGTACCGTTATCCACCATGTAGCTGCCTGAGAGAGACTTCCCCACCCTCACCTGGATAGACCTTCCAAACAGGAAATCCTTTATCCATTTGTAGGTTCTCCCTCCTACCCCCATAATATCAAGCTTGATTAACACTCCCTCCTTCCACATCATATCATACGCCTTCTCCACATCAAAAAAGACAGCTACAACAGTATCCTTGTTCACCTGAGCCTTCCTGACCTCTGTTTCTAAGCAGAGCACTAGGTCCATAGTTCCCCTTCCCTTCCTGAACCCACTCTGATGTGGCGATACTAGCCCCCTGCACTCCAGGAAGTAAGTTAGCCTCTCCGTAATAAGTTAAAGCTATTGGCCGATAGCTTGTTGGCCTCATTGGGTCCTTCCCTGGCTTCCAGATTGGTGCCACTACTGCCTCCTTCCAATTGTCTGGTAGTTTCCCCTCCTCCCACACGGTGATGTACAACACCAAAACCTTATCCAGTGTCTCATCACCAAGATGGGCCAACATAACATAGCACACCTCATCTTTCCCAGTTGAAGTTAACCCAGCCTTACCTATTGCCCTTTTCACCTCTGCTATGGTAAATGGTGCATTCAACGCATCATTTACATCCTCCCTCCTTTCCAGTACTTCAGGATGCCTCTCTCTCATTTTCTCTCTCCCCCTCTTCTGACAAATATCTAGAGCTATGCACTTCTACAAACGCGTTGGCCATCATCTCTGCCTTCTCGTCATCTGTTACTGCCACATCCTTCTCACTTGTGAACACTTTTCCTGACAGATGTTGGAAGTTATGCATATTTTCCAGTACTCTAAATGACCTGTCCCTACCCCTCACCATTTCCCCACACTCCTCTGTCCACCATGGGACTGCTTTCCTCCTCCTCCTCCCTGAACTCTTAGGTATAGCCTCAGTAGCTGCCCCCACTAGTGTCCATGCACAAACTAGGTGCCTTAACAGACTTGCCAAAACTATAGTTTGTTATTAACAAGAAATTTGTGGAGTGGTTGAAAAACAATTTTTAATGACTCCAACATAAGTGCATGTAAACTTCCGACTTCAACTGCACATACTAAAGATGCAGTAGCACTGTCAAAGCTGTACAAAAAAGTCTGCAATCAAGCAAACACCGGTCACAAACAATGTGTTTACAATACCACATTGGTAATAAAGCAAAATGTGTTTAAACCGCAACTTCTGTGGAAGCTAGCTTTAGCTTGGTACCTAGGTAACACCAATACAACCAGCCTGAAAACATTGACCAGTAGAAACTGCAGTCATTTTCATTATTCTTAGCAATGATTTAGGAATTCTTGTGAGTATGCCACTTGTTGTTCGCCTATTGAAATTGAACTTCAGTTCATGAAAATAAATAGCTAGCGAGCTACTTAACCCTGTTGCCCAAAGCTAATGTTATAAGCAGCCAGCTAGCGTCAATTGGCTAGTGACGCTCGATCGGACCGGGTTATGTGTTGTGAAGCTATCCACAATAAGGATTAGGCACAGTAGTAGAATTTGCATTTTGCCTTCAAAATAAAGTGTGTCATTGACAGTGATGCAAATGAATACAAATAGTAGAATTATGCTGTACTTTTATTTTGTAGGCTAACCGCAAAGTCCACCATTGTGGCTAATCCTTATTGTGGCTAGTTTCACATAGATGGGTCTGACCACCATTAATCAAATATTAAAACTGTCTTATAAATTAGGGTGATTTTAGATGATGACACGTAGCTATATAATCAGCTAGCTAACTATAGCTACTGAAACAGATTATGTTGTGTTATTTGACATGTCAAATTGTGTAATTTGACACGTCAAATAGTGTTATTTGATGTGTATCTTTTTTGACACGCAAAGACCCAAATGGTGTTCCATAGAAATCCTGGTTGAGAATAAAACGACTGAACAAATGAACAACGAAACAGCACAGCAAGTAAGTGAAAGAAATAGGTTTTGATTATGTTTTACTGGTAAGGGGTACATACGTAAATGCCAACAAAAAAACTTTTTGTTCAGTGTGGTGTGTGTGTGTTTGTGTAACCTTTTTTTAACTAGGGAAGTCAGTTAAGAACAAATTCTTATTTACAATGACGGCCCGGACTACTCTGGGCCAATTGTGCGCCTCCCTATGGGACTCCCAGTCACGGCCGGATGTGACACAGCCTGGATATGAACCAGCCTGGATATGAACTGTAGTGACGCCTCTTACACTGAGATGCAGTGCCTTAGACCACTTTGTCCATGTGTGTGTGTTAATTATTTAACTGTACTAGAATGCTTAAAAGGCCGCAATTTTTTTTATATTGGTTATCGGTACCGTTATTTTTGGGTAAGGAAAATATCGGATATCGGTATCGGACAAAAATGTCATATCGGTGCATCACTATTTTAGACTATTTAATTTCAGTGGAAGGAGGCAATTTTTCAATGTCCCAAGTGCTGTTCAATCATCTTCAACAAGAATAATTAGGAATAAAAAAATATTTTCAAATTTTCTTCATGAAATGTTATCTTATTTTAGTCTTTTATGTTAAATGCTGCACTTTGTATGAGAATATTGACTATTTTCTGTACTTCCTCAAAGTCGTTGTTCACCCTGTGAACATTTTCTACAATGAAATTAATTATGTCACTTCCTTGGCCGGAAAACAACTGTGGTGAACCTGGTGAGTATCTAGATTTCATACTATTACATTTGCATCATTATATGTTGGTGAGGTGTTATGGGAAAGCATCATTTGTCCACACTGTTATGCAAAAATACAAGAGACGTTCATCGAATTTCATAATTTCAAAATATTATTGTGAAACAATGCAAATTCCTTTTCAAGTGGCCATTATCCTAGCATACCATTATCCTAGCTTCATCACGATCACTTGGAGCATAGTTGCTAATTTTAGCTCAAAATGTCCACCCTGTTATCTATGTACTGTACACTTAACAGGGCGGACATTCACTCAACAGGGTGGACAAATGGATATCTTTCACTAATGTGTTGCAAAATATGTGTTTTTGTTCATAAATTGTAATAAATAATTACAGTATACATATCAGGTATAGTATTTTAAGAATAAATATCAATTGAATCAGGTTTTTCTGAAGGAATGGCACTTCCTCTTAGTGCAGTTGAAAGACAGCGGCTATCAGGGAGTGTACGGGAGGCAAAGTCAGGTGCAGGAGAGCAGAGTATAGTAAACAGGCGCACTTTTATTTTTTGTTCCAAAACCGAGAGCACTACATAAATCAAACGCGCTCAAAACACGAAACATAACAAAAGTAAAGCGCGTAATAAAACACCACATAACATGAAACAATTACACACAAAGACATGATGGGAACCAGAGGGCTAAATACATGTAGATTGATTGGGGAATGAAAACCAGGTGTGTATGGAACAAGACAAAACAAATGGACATATGAAAAATGGATCGGCGATGGCTAGAAAGCCGGTGACGTCGATCGCCGAACGTCGCCTGAACAAGGAGAGGAGCCGACTTCGGCGGAAGTCGTGACAGCGGCAATACACAGAACTACAGAGAATGACGTAATGCTGACCCAGAAAGAAGGAGAGAGTATCTCGAGAAAGAGAGGGAGAGATGGAGGAAAGATAAATAGACAGGGATGAAGAAGGCAATAGCTGAACTCAGTGACAGAGTGCAGTGTGCAGAAAGGAAGAAATGGAGATATTCAAAAAGCATACTCAAGTCCAAGGCTATTGCGTTGCTGCATTCCCAAACACTCCCCTCAACTCCTGAAAATCAGCCTGGGCCTTCAAGGTTAGAAGAAGCTTAAGATAAGGCATTTAAGATTTTAGTTGCTAAACTTTCTGGATGTAGAGGAACATAAGATTAAGGTGGAGTGCATGCACCGGAATGGCATCAACAAATTCTTCTTGTCAAGTCCAAAGGAAGATATTTGTTGGTACTCTGATGGACATATAATTTGTCTGATGCCAGAGCCACATGCTGTTAATAAATGCTCTGTGAATATGGAAAAATCCACCTGGAAGTATGTGGAAGAGCATTTGGGGTGAAAGGGGGGAGAGATGGAAAGAGGGGGAGCGAGAGCGGGGGAGAGGAAGAGAGGGACAGGAATGTGTTTTAATGCTAATTCCAATGATTTTGTACCGGCAATGTATTTTTGTGTTGTTGTTTTTCACAATGAATATGTAACTAAATAGCAGTTCCAATGTTGTTACTACATGTATTACTATGTAGATGTATATTCAGTGTTCAGGGTTTAATTTATGTTCTGTCCCGTTATAGCTGTCCACCCTGTTATCTTGGCATCTTTTTCAAATTAATTCAGTTACATTGTCAAATATCAAGGATTTGTGTAATGTATTTTAAAGAGCAAGACCCGGCCAACAACACACAATTATAAACTTGGATAAAATATGATTAATACCGGTCTCAATTTAGAAAGATATAAGGTGCAAATTATGCTTGACAAGCGGTAGCAGAATGGAAAAAGTTCCAAGTCTAGGAGCCTCACTGGCTCCTTAACAGCTTCTACCCCCAAGCCATAAGACTTCTGAACAATTAATCAAATGGCCAATGAGACTATTTACATGGACATCCCCCCCCCCCCCGTTTGTTTTTACACTGCTGCTACTCACTGTTTATTATGTATCCATAGTCACTTTACCCCTACCTACATGTACAAATGACCTCGTTAACCTGTACCCTTACACATTGACTCGGTACCGGTACCCCCTGTATACAGCCTCGTTATTGTTATTTTATTGTGTTACTTTTTATCATTTTCTACTTTAGTTTATTTGGTAAAGATTTTCTTAACTCTTTCTTGAACTGCATTGTTAGTTAAGGGCTTGTGAGTAAGCATTTCAAGCATGTGACAAATAAAGCTTGATTTGATTTGATATGGAGATGACTTGTGCCTCAAAGTGTGAGGGGGTTGTTTTAGATTGTGAACTGTACAACAATACGGAGTCTTGCTTTGGTAGCCATTACATTTCCTCTAATTAATTTGTTCTGTCATATCACTCGCATTTTAAAATATAATTTATTAGGTACACTTTTCTAGTACTGGGTTGGACCCCCTTTTCCTCCAGAACAGCCGTAATTCTTTGGGGTATTCTACAAGGTGTTGGAAGCATTCCACAGGGATGATGGTCCATGCTGACGCGATGGCATCACACAGTTGCTACAGATTGGACGACGGTACATTCGTGCTGAGAACAGCCCGTTCCATCTCATCCCAAAGCTGCTCAATTGGGTTGAGGTCTGTGGACTGTGCAGGCCACTCAAGCAAATTGGACTCGCTGTCATTCCAGGCGATGTTTTTCCACTCCTTAATTATCCAGAGTTGGTGATCGCGTGCCCACAGGATGCGCTTCTTCTTGTTTTTAGCTGATAGGATTGGAACCCGGTGTGGTTGCCAGCTGCAATAGCCCGTCCATGACAAGGATCGCTGAGACGTGAGTTCCGAGATGACGCTCTGCACACCAGTTGTACTGCGCCATTATTTGTCCGTTTGTGGCCCACCTGCTAGCTTGCACGATTGTTGCCATTCTCCTTCGACCTCTCATCAATAAGCTGTTTTCACCCACAGGACTGCCGTTGTCTGGATGTTTTCTGCTGCACCATTCTCTTTAAACACTGTCGTGCATTAAAACATTCAGGCAGGAATAAGGTATCTCCTGGATACGTGCTCAGGAGTTACTCAAGTGAAAGTAACTACCCCAGTTCATTGACAGTAGCTGTTCTTGTAGACAAAAGATTTGAGCAGTAAATGTCATGTCTTGCAACTACTGGAGTGCAAATGTGAAACAGTGCCACCTGCTGGTAATAAGTATGTACTACTAACACAGAGAGGTCATGTTGACCAACAGAATCAAAAAAAGTCTAAGCTTACTTCTGAACATTAATTCATGGTTTGGAATATGGTTTGAAACCTAGCCTCTACCAGACTGGTATTGAATGTAATGGTGGTGAGCTTACAAACAAAAAGGAGCCTAAGTTAAATGTACAAACATTTATTGTTTTTTGGGGGTGACGGAGAGCAGGTCTTGTTTTCTTTTTTTTTTTTATTACAAAAATCCCAGACATTCACATTGTAAAAAAAAAAGTTATGCTATGAATATAAAACTTTATTATGTGCACTTTAATGCTAAAACATAACTGGCAAAACGAGACAAACATACAAGACAAAAACGGTTTTAAAAAGCACAACTGCTGGGGACTCCACAAATTGATGACAGTCTTCAATTGTGCAACACAAAATCTCTACAAAGTGTTTCGTAATATTGTGACGAGGACAAGGCGTAATCAGCTGATTGAAGCCATACACTTTGGTCCATTGTTGACCCCTAAATGTCAAACTATAAGGTCAATTTAGTGTAGGGTGTAGTAAAGGAATATCTTCATCACATTGACTAATACTGTGATGATAGCTGTCTCCTGCAAAGCCTGTACAAAACATGTACAAAGTGTTGAGACTGTAGTCAGGCCAACTGATTGCATCATCAGAATATTTCACTGATGAAATAATAGCATAGCAAGAAGAGGAAAAGCAGCTTGAAAAAATAAATTACATCGCATCTCTTGTTGAAAAAGGTGTTTGTTCAAGTCTTTTGGAGTGTTTCACGGAGCACATTCTCTCAATTGTCATTTTGCGTTGACCTAAGTAAACGGCACCCATTATCAACGTATTATATATCCTTTAATATCTATTCATATACAGTTGAAGTCGGAAGTTTAAATACACTTAGGTTGAAGTCATTAAAACTCGTTTTTCAACCACTCCACAAATTTCTTGTTAACAAACTATAGTTTTGGCAAGTCGGTTAGGACATACATTTACATTTAAGTCATTTAGCAGACGCTCTTATCCAGAGCCACTTACAAATTGGTGCATTCACCTTGTGATATCCAGTGGAACAACCACTTTACACACTTTACACATATCCCTACCGGCCAAACCCTCCCTAACCCGGACCCGGAAAACGCTAAGCCAATTGTGCGTCGCCCCACGGACCTCCCGGTCGCGGCCGGCTGCGGCAGAGCCTGGGCGTGAACCCAGAGACTCTGGTGGCGCAGCTAGCACTGCGATGCAGTGCTCTAGACCACTGCGCCACCCGGGAGACCTACATACATCTACTTTGTGCATGACACAAGTAATTTTTTCAACAAATGTTTACAGACAGATTATTTCAATTATAATTCACTGTATCACAATTCCAGTGGGTCAGAAGTTTACATACACTAAGTTGACTTTGCCTTTAAACAGCTTGGAAAATTCCAGAAAATGATATCATGACAACAATGTCAAGGTATTGGAGTGGCCATCACAAAGCCCTGTGTGGGCAGAACTGAAAAAGCGTGTGCAAGCAAGGAGGCTTACAAACCTGACTCAGTTACACCAGCTCTGTCTGAAGGAATGGGCCAAAATTCAACCAACGTATTGTGGGAAGCTTGTGGAAGGCTACCCGATACATTTGACCCAAGTTAAACAATTTAAAGGCAATGCTACCAAATACTAATTGAGTGTATGTAAACTTCTGACCCTCTCGGAATGTGATGAAAGAAACAAAAGTTGAAATAAATCATTATCTCTACTATTATTCTGACGTATCACATTCTTAAAATAAAGTGGTGATCCTAACTGACCTAAGACAGGGAATTTTTACTAGGATTAATTGTTAGGAATTGTGAAAAACTGAGTTTAAATGTATATGGCTAAGGTGTATGTAAACTTCTGACTTCAACTGTAGGTGTTCCTTTTGTCGAGGTGGGAAAGGGCAGTGTGGAGTGCAATAGAGACTGCATCGTCTTTGGATCTGTTTGGGCGGTATGCAAATTGGAGTGGGTCTAGGGTTTCTGGGATCATGGTGTTGATGTGAGCCATGACCAGCCTTTCAAAGCACTTCATTGCGACAGACGTGACTGCTATGTGTCAGTAGTCATCTAGGCAGGTTACCTTAGTGTTCTTTTTAAACATGTTGGTATTACAGACTAGGATTAAATATCAGGAATTGTGAAAAACTGAGTTTAAATGTATTTGGCTATGGTGTATGAAAACTTCCGACTTCAATTGTATATTTATCTTTACAAGACACGGATGAGATGAGATGAAGGCTGCAGCTGATTACAAGGAACTGGTTATTTGTTCAAAACCGCCATCACAAGCACTCTAAATTGATTGGATCGGCCTCCCCCATGTTTCTTTTTTCTTTCGGTGATCTGAAATCTGATTGGTCAATGACGTGTGCCATCCAATAATCCCAGGGCCTACTCCGTTCCTCTGGTAAAGATGAAATCTTGGATGAAAAACTGCCTAAAATACATACAGTAATCATGTTTAACAACAAGACCTATATTGATGATAAACCCAAGGATAGATCCTCTTTCTTTGAAATTGTATTTCCGGATTATGGAGAAGATCTTAATGGGAGATGTATTGGGTACTGTGGATTCATTTGAGCATTAGGAGCTGCGTAGCACAGCCTATTTGAAAATGTTTTGTATTCATTTGCATAACACAAGAGCAATAATTTCACAAAAGCTGGCATTTGCCTGTATCTTTTTCACCATATAAGAGTTGAACAATCTTCAGTCTGTGTAAAATAGAGAACTGTCTAATGAATGCACTATTTGGTTCAAAGTTCTTCCCCAGCACACTCATGAGAGGTTATTTTTCTTTATTTTCCAGTAGCCAGCGGAAGGTATCCACTTTGGCGTTGTTATAAATTAGTGTCCCTTTATCAGAATATTCTTTGAAAAGGCACTTCATTCCAAGATTCCATCATCAAAATGGTAAGAAAATTTCACATTTCCTTTGGGTTTGTTTTTTTTGTTCCTTTTTTGTTAAAAAGTATTTTTTCTTTTTTCATTTGTAAAAAAAAAAACATCTCCACATGAGTGACAGTCATGCATTCCTATTGTGTAGGTTCTGGAGATTGTGAGCATGCGTAACCTAGCCTAACCATGGCGATCACTGTCTTCTGTTTCGCCTGTTCACCGATCTCCTCAATCTCCTTCCTCGATGGTGAGGACGGTGTCGGGCCTCCGCCTCGTCGGACCGCCACTTGGAGTTGTTACTGCTGAACAGGCGGTAGCTCTGGTGCCTACTTGAGAATGCCCTTTGGGAGTTTGATGCTGAGGAAGAAACAATGGCACGTTGTCAGAAAATGTGGAGTGAAAACCAGTAAACAAATGTGTCCTCACTAGAATCAGTCAAATAATCAATCTATTGTACTTACGACTCATGCAAGCAATTTTGGGCATGTCCCATCGGCCATCTCCACGGCAACGGATGGTTGGCACATGCCTCTGGATGAAGCCGTCCTTATAATGGTACCTCACCAGAGCATTGATCTCATAGCGTGACCTCTTCCTGCCGAAGGTCTGAGCATTCTGTACCAGAGGGGGCTGATTACAGGCCACTGAGGAGAACACACAGGGGTAGATGGAAGAATGGATGGCTGAATGGATGGCTGAATAGAAATTTCCTGTATCCCTTCTCCCTCATACTAGACCTCAGCCTCTCTCTTTCCTTCTGATACTGCCCACACTGTAGCAATACATGCTCCACGGTCTCTGTTTCCTGGCAAAATCACACTTTCCCATTGGATGCTTTCCTATCACATTTATGTTCTTATTAAACTAGCTGTGTCCCACCATTAATCTTGTAAAAATAGCCTCCTCTCTTCTGTCCCTTCCAGCCGTCCTCCCCTCCTTGACTTTCCCCTGTACTTTAAATAAATGCCTGCCCTTAGTATCTCTATTCCACTGCTCCTGCCATCTCTGCACCATCACTGTCCACATCAGGCTTTTTGCCTCTGCCCTGCTCATTGAAACTATAACATCAACATCCCCACTTCTAAGTGCTTGTTTAGCCAGTACATCAACTGCCTCGTTCCCCTCCAACCCCACATGGGCTGGGACCAAAGTAAATCTTATCTGTTTATCCATCTGTCTAATCCTGCCATGGGGTTGTAGCACCTCATAAAGCAGGTCTTGTCTGCTACATGACCTAAAGGACTGGAAACGCATTAACACTGCACATGAATCAGAGCAAATAACTACTCTGTCTGGCTTGACTTCCTCCACCCACTGCAAAGCCAACCGTACGGCCATCAGTTCCGCCGTATATACAGCCAGACGATCTATAATACGTTTCCTGACTTCCACCCCACATTCCTGCACTACAAATGCTTACCCAGTACGTGTCCTTGGATCTTTTGAACCGTCTGTGTAAATGGCCCCAAAATCCTCCCTCTATATCTTTCTATAGTCTCTCCAACACTTCTAGATCAACTACTGGAGGCGGGAGTAGCCATGGTGGATTTACAGGAACAGCTACCGTTGGACTAAACTCCCTTCCATATAGTCCCATCTCCGTCGCCTGGGTATTACCTACCCACCCAATGCTCGTGTTCTGTCTTTGCTTATGTTCCCAGCATACTTGTAAAATCCCTTTTGCAGGATGAGACACCCCATGTCCCTGTAGGTTGACCCAATAATGAATTGCCAGCTGCTGTCTCTTAATATGCAATGGCATAGCACCCATCTCCACCTGTAGTGCAGCCACCGGGGAAGTCCGAAATACCACACTACATATTCTGAGTCCTTGCCGCTTGGTAAGGATGTCTGGGCTACTGAACCATACGCTATACTGCCATAGTCTATTACAGATCGGATCAATGCAACATACATGATCCTCAATGAAGAACGCCCAGCCCCCAACTCCTTCCCCGTCAGACAGCGCATCACATTTAGCACCTTCTTACACTTTCCCAACACTCTCTCAATGTGTTCTGCCCAGGTCAGTCTAGTGTCAAAGTATACCTCAAGGAACCTGAAGGCCCCCACCCTCTCTTAGTCTCTCCCATATAACCTCAAGCATACTTCATCTCCCACCTTCATCCTGGTAAAGAACACTGAGTTTCCTCTGCAGAGAACCTGAATCCCCACATTAATGCCTACCGTTCTACCTCATCAATTGCTTCCTGTACCTTCCTGACTATGTTTGGCACCTTTCTTCCCCTCTTCCACAAGGCCCCATCATCTGCAAATAACGACCTCACAATATCCTGTTGTACCTGAGAGTAAACATCATTGATCATGATTGAGAACAACAAAGGACTAATCACGCTCCCCTGTGGTGTACCGTTATCCACCATGTAGCTGCCTGAGAGAGACTTCCCCACCCTCACCTGGATAGACCTTCCAAACAGGAAATCCTTTATCCATTTGTAGGTTCTCCCTCCTACCCCCATAATATCAAGCTTGATTAACACTCCCTCCTTCCACATCATATCATACGCCTTCTCCACATCAAAAAAGACAGCTACAACAGTATCCTTGTTCACCTGAGCCTTCCTGACCTCTGTTTCTAAGCAGAGCACTAGGTCCATAGTTCCCCTTCCCTTCCTGAACCCACTCTGATGTGGCGATACTAGCCCCCTGCACTCCAGGAAGTAAGTTAGCCTCTCCGTAATAAGTTAAAGCTATTGGCCGATAGCTTGTTGGCCTCATTGGGTCCTTCCCTGGCTTCCAGATTGGTGCCACTACTGCCTCCTTCCAATTGTCTGGTAGTTTCCCCTCCTCCCACACGGTGATGTACAACACCAAAACCTTATCCAGTGTCTCATCACCAAGATGGGCCAACATAACATAGCACACCTCATCTTTCCCAGTTGAAGTTAACCCAGCCTTACCTATTGCCCTTTTCACCTCTGCTATGGTAAATGGTGCATTCAACGCATCATTTACATCCTCCCTCCTTTCCAGTACTTCAGGATGCCTCTCTCTCATTTTCTCTCTCCCCCTCTTCTGACAAATATCTAGAGCTATGCACTTCTACAAACGCGTTGGCCATCATCTCTGCCTTCTCGTCATCTGTTACTGCCACATCCTTCTCACTTGTGAACACTTTTCCTGACAGATGTTGGAAGTTATGCATATTTTCCAGTACTCTAAATGACCTGTCCCTACCCCTCACCATTTCCCCACACTCCTCTGTCCACCATGGGACTGCTTTCCTCCTCCTCCTCCCTGAACTCTTAGGTATAGCCTCAGTAGCTGCCCCCACTAGTGTCATGCACAAACTAGGTGCCTTAACAGACTTGCCAAAACTATAGTTTGTTATTAACAAGAAATTTGTGGAGTGGTTGAAAAACAATTTTTAATGACTCCAACATAAGTGCATGTAAACTTCCGACTTCAACTGCACATACTAAAGATGCAGTAGCACTGTCAAAGCTGTACAAAAAAGTCTGCAATCAAGCAAACACCGGTCACAAACAATGTGTTTACAATACCACATTGGTAATAAAGCAAAATGTGTTAAACCGCAACTTCTGTGGAAGCTAGCTTTAGCTTGGTACCTAGGTAACACCAATACAACCAGCCTGAAAACATTGACCAGTAGAAACTGCAGTCATTTTCATTATTCTTAGCAATGATTTAGGAATTCTTGTGAGTATGCCACTTGTTGTTCGCCTATTGAAATTGAACTTCAGTTCATGAAAATAAATAGCTAGCGAGCTACTTAACCCTGTTGCCCAAAGCTAATGTTATAAGCAGCCAGCTAGCGTCAATTGGCTAGTGACGCTCGATCGGACCGGGTTATGTGTTGTGAAGCTATCCACAATAAGGATTAGGCACAGTAGTAGAATTTGCATTTTGCCTTCAAAATAAAAGTGTGTCATTGACAGTGATGCAAATGAATACAAATAGTAGAATTATGCTGTACTTTTATTTTGTAGGCTAACCGCAAAGTCCACCATTGTGGCTAATCCTTATTGTGGCTAGTTTCACATAGATGGGTCTGACCACCATTAATCAAATATTAAAACTGTCTTATAAATTAGGGTGATTTTAGATGATGACACGTAGCTATATAATCAGCTAGCTAACTATAGCTACTGAAACAGATTATGTTGTGTTATTTGACATGTCAAATTGTGTAATTTGACACGTCAAATAGTGTTATTTGATGTGTATCTTTTTTGACACGCAAAGACCCAAATGGTGTTCCATAGAAATCCTGGTTGAGAATAAAACGACTGAACAAATGAACAACGAAACAGCACAGCAAGTAAGTGAAAGAAATAGGTTTTGATTATGTTTTACTGGTAAGGGGTACATACGTAAATGCCAACAAAAAAACTTTTTGTTCAGTGTGGTGTGTGTGTGTTTGTGTAACCTTTTTTTAACTAGGGAAGTCAGTTAAGAACAAATTCTTATTTACAATGACGGCCCGGACTACTCTGGGCCAATTGTGCGCCTCCCTATGGGACTCCCAGTCACGGCCGGATGTGACACAGCCTGGATATGAACCAGCCTGGATATGAACTGTAGTGACGCCTCTTACACTGAGATGCAGTGCCTTAGACCACTTTGTCCATGTGTGTGTGTTAATTATTTAACTGTACTAGAATGCTTAAAAGGCCGCAATTTTTTTTTATATTGGTTATCGGTACCGTTATTTTTGGGTAAGGAAAATATCGGATATCGGTATCGGACAAAAATGTCATATCGGTGCATCACTATTTTAGACTATTTAATTTCAGTGGAAGGAGGCAATTTTTCAATGTCCCAAGTGCTGTTCAATCATCTTCAACAAGAATAATTAGGAATAAAAAAATATTTTCAAATTTTCTTCATGAAATGTTATCTTATTTTAGTCTTTTATGTTAAATGCTGCACTTTGTATGAGAATATTGACTATTTTCTGTACTTCCTCAAAGTCGTTGTTCACCCTGTGAACATTTTCTACAATGAAATTAATTATGTCACTTCCTTGGCCGGAAAACAACTGTGGTGAACCTGGTGAGTATCTAGATTTCATACTATTACATTTGCATCATTATATGTTGGTGAGGTGTTATGGGAAAGCATCATTTGTCCACACTGTTATGCAAAAATACAAGAGACGTTCATCGAATTTCATAATTTCAAAATATTATTGTGAAACAATGCAAATTCCTTTTCAAGTGGCCATTATCCTAGCATACCATTATCCTAGCTTCATCACGATCACTTGGAGCATAGTTGCTAATTTTAGCTCAAAATGTCCACCCTGTTATCTATGTACTGTACACTTAACAGGGCGGACATTCACTCAACAGGGTGGACAAATGGATATCTTTCACTAATGTGTTGCAAAATATGTGTTTTTGTTCATAAATTGTAATAAATAATTACAGTATACATATCAGGTATAGTATTTTAAGAATAAATATCAATTGAATCAGGTTTTTCTGAAGGAATGGCACTTCCTCTTAGTGCAGTTGAAAGACAGCGGCTATCAGGGAGTGTACGGGAGGCAAAGTCAGGTGCAGGAGAGCAGAGTATAGTAAACAGGCGCACTTTTATTTTTTGTTCCAAAACCGAGAGCACTACATAAATCAAACGCGCTCAAAACACGAAACATAACAAAAGTAAAGCGCGTAATAAAACACCACATAACATGAAACAATTACACACAAAGACATGATGGGAACCAGAGGGCTAAATACATGTAGATTGATTGGGGAATGAAAACCAGGTGTGTATGGAACAAGACAAAACAAATGGACATATGAAAAATGGATCGGCGATGGCTAGAAAGCCGGTGACGTCGATCGCCGAACGTCGCCTGAACAAGGAGAGGAGCCGACTTCGGCGGAAGTCGTGACAGCGGCAATACACAGAACTACAGAGAATGACGTAATGCTGACCCAGAAAGAAGGAGAGAGTATCTCGAGAAAGAGAGGGAGAGATGGAGGAAAGATAAATAGACAGGGATGAAGAAGGCAATAGCTGAACTCAGTGACAGAGTGCAGTGTGCAGAAAGGAAGAAATGGAGATATTCAAAAAGCATACTCAAGTCCAAGGCTAGTGCGTTGCTGCATTCCCAAACACTCCCCTCAACTCCTGAAAATCAGCCTGGGCCTTCAAGGTTAGAAGAAGCTTAAGATAAGGCATTTAAGATTTTTAGTTGCTAAACTTTCTGGATGTAGAGGAACATAAGATTAAGGTGGAGTGCATGCACCGGAATGGCATCAACAAATTCTTCTTGTCAAGTCCAAAGGAAGATATTTGTTGGTACTCTGATGGACATATAATTTGTCTGATGCCAGAGCCACATGCTGTTAATAAATGCTCTGTGAATATGGAAAAATCCACCTGGAAGTATGTGGAAGAGCATTTGGGGTGAAAGGGGGGAGAGATGGAAAGAGGGGGAGCGAGAGCGGGGGAGAGGAAGAGAGGGACAGGAATGTGTTTTAATGCTAATTCCAATGATTTTGTACCGGCAATGTATTTTTGTGTTGTTGTTTTTCACAATGAATATGTAACTAAATAGCAGTTCCAATGTTGTTACTACATGTATTACTATGTAGATGTATATTCAGTGTTCAGGGTTTAATTTATGTTCTGTCCCGTTATAGCTGTCCACCCTGTTATCTTGGCATCTTTTTCAAATTAATTCAGTTACATTGTCAAATATCAAGGATTTGTGTAATGTATTTTAAAGAGCAAGACCCGGCCAACAACACACAATTATAAACTTGGATAAAATATGATTAATACCGGTCTCAATTTAGAAAGATATAAGGTGCAAATTATGCTTGACAAGCGGTAGCAGAATGGAAAAAGTTCCAAGTCTAGGAGCCTCACTGGCTCCTTAACAGCTTCTACCCCCAAGCCATAAGACTTCTGAACAATTAATCAAATGGCCAATGAGACTATTTACATGGACATCCCCCCCCCCCCCGTTTGTTTTTACACTGCTGCTACTCACTGTTTATTATGTATCCATAGTCACTTTACCCCTACCTACATGTACAAATGACCTCGTTAACCTGTACCCTTACACATTGACTCGGTACCGGTACCCCCTGTATACAGCCTCGTTATTGTTATTTTATTGTGTTACTTTTTATCATTTTCTACTTTAGTTTATTTGGTAAAGATTTTCTTAACTCTTTCTTGAACTGCATTGTTAGTTAAGGGCTTGTGAGTAAGCATTTCAAGCATGTGACAAATAAAGCTTGATTTGATTTGATATGGAGATGACTTGTGCCTCAAAGTGTGAGGGGGTTGTTTTAGATTGTGAACTGTACAACAATACGGAGTCTTGCTTTGGTAGCCATTACATTTCCTCTAATTAATTTGTTCTGTCATATCACTCGCATTTTAAAATATAATTTATTAGGTACACTTTTCTAGTACTGGGTTGGACCCCCTTTTCCTCCAGAACAGCCGTAATTCTTTGGGGTATTCTACAAGGTGTTGGAAGCATTCCACAGGGATGATGGTCCATGCTGACGCGATGGCATCACACAGTTGCTACAGATTGGACGACGGTACATTCGTGCTGAGAACAGCCCGTTCCATCTCATCCCAAAGCTGCTCAATTGGGTTGAGGTCTGTGGACTGTGCAGGCCACTCAAGCAAATTGGACTCGCTGTCATTCCAGGCGATGTTTTTCCACTCCTTAATTATCCAGAGTTGGTGATCGCGTGCCCACAGGATGCGCTTCTTCTTGTTTTTAGCTGATAGGATTGGAACCCGGTGTGGTTGCCAGCTGCAATAGCCCGTCCATGACAAGGATCGCTGAGACGTGAGTTCCGAGATGACGCTCTGCACACCAGTTGTACTGCGCCATTATTTGTCCGTTTGTGGCCCACCTGCTAGCTTGCACGATTGTTGCCATTCTCCTTCGACCTCTCATCAATAAGCTGTTTTCACCCACAGGACTGCCGTTGTCTGGATGTTTTCTGCTGCACCATTCTCTTTAAACACTGTCGTGCATTAAAACATTCAGGCAGGAATAAGGTATCTCCTGGATACGTGCTCAGGAGTTACTCAAGTGAAAGTAACTACCCCAGTTCATTGACAGTAGCTGTTCTTGTAGACAAAAGATTTGAGCAGTAAATGTCATGTCTTGCAACTACTGGAGTGCAAATGTGAAACAGTGCCACCTGCTGGTAATAAGTATGTACTACTAACACAGAGAGGTCATGTTGACCAACAGAATCAAAAAAAGTCTAAGCTTACTTCTGAACATTAATTCATGGTTTGGAATATGGTTTGAAACCTAGCCTCTACCAGACTGGTATTGAATGTAATGGTGGTGAGCTTACAAACAAAAAGGAGCCTAAGTTAAATGTACAAACATTTATTGTTTTTTGGGGGTGACGGAGAGCAGGTCTTGTTTTCTTTTTTTTTTTTATTACAAAAATCCCAGACATTCACATTGTAAAAAAAAAAGTTATGCTATGAATATAAAACTTTATTATGTGCACTTTAATGCTAAAACATAACTGGCAAAACGAGACAAACATACAAGACAAAAACGGTTTTAAAAAGCACAACTGCTGGGGACTCCACAAATTGATGACAGTCTTCAATTGTGCAACACAAAATCTCTACAAAGTGTTTCGTAATATTGTGACGAGGACAAGGCGTAATCAGCTGATTGAAGCCATACACTTTGGTCCATTGTTGACCCCTAAATGTCAAACTATAAGGTCAATTTAGTGTAGGGTGTAGTAAAGGAATATCTTCATCACATTGACTAATACTGTGATGATAGCTGTCTCCTGCAAAGCCTGTACAAAACATGTACAAAGTGTTGAGACTGTAGTCAGGCCAACTGATTGCATCATCAGAATATTTCACTGATGAAATAATAGCATAGCAAGAAGAGGAAAAGCAGCTTGAAAAAATAAATTACATCGCATCTCTTGTTGAAAAAGGTGTTTGTTCAAGTCTTTTGGAGTGTTTCACGGAGCACATTCTCTCAATTGTCATTTTGCGTTGACCTAAGTAAACGGCACCCATTATCAACGTATTATATATCCTTTAATATCTATTCATATACAGTTGAAGTCGGAAGTTTAAATACACTTAGGTTGAAGTCATTAAAACTCGTTTTTCAACCACTCCACAAATTTCTTGTTAACAAACTATAGTTTTGGCAAGTCGGTTAGGACATACATTTACATTTAAGTCATTTAGCAGACGCTCTTATCCAGAGCCACTTACAAATTGGTGCATTCACCTTGTGATATCCAGTGGAACAACCACTTTACACACTTTACACATATCCCTACCGGCCAAACCCTCCCTAACCCGGACCCGGAAAACGCTAAGCCAATTGTGCGTCGCCCCACGGACCTCCCGGTCGCGGCCGGCTGCGGCAGAGCCTGGGCGTGAACCCAGAGACTCTGGTGGCGCAGCTAGCACTGCGATGCAGTGCTCTAGACCACTGCGCCACCCGGGAGACCTACATACATCTACTTTGTGCATGACACAAGTAATTTTTTCAACAAATGTTTACAGACAGATTATTTCAATTATAATTCACTGTATCACAATTCCAGTGGGTCAGAAGTTTACATACACTAAGTTGACTTTGCCTTTAAACAGCTTGGAAAATTCCAGAAAATGATATCATGACAACAATGTCAAGGTATTGGAGTGGCCATCACAAAGCCCTGTGTGGGCAGAACTGAAAAAGCGTGTGCAAGCAAGGAGGCTTACAAACCTGACTCAGTTACACCAGCTCTGTCTGAAGGAATGGGCCAAAATTCAACCAACGTATTGTGGGAAGCTTGTGGAAGGCTACCCGATACATTTGACCCAAGTTAAACAATTTAAAGGCAATGCTACCAAATACTAATTGAGTGTATGTAAACTTCTGACCCTCTCGGAATGTGATGAAAGAAACAAAAGTTGAAATAAATCATTATCTCTACTATTATTCTGACGTATCACATTCTTAAAATAAAGTGGTGATCCTAACTGACCTAAGACAGGGAATTTTTACTAGGATTAATTGTTAGGAATTGTGAAAAACTGAGTTTAAATGTATATGGCTAAGGTGTATGTAAACTTCTGACTTCAACTGTAGGTGTTCCTTTTGTCGAGGTGGGAAAGGGCAGTGTGGAGTGCAATAGAGACTGCATCGTCTTTGGATCTGTTTGGGCGGTATGCAAATTGGAGTGGGTCTAGGGTTTCTGGGATCATGGTGTTGATGTGAGCCATGACCAGCCTTTCAAAGCACTTCATTGCGACAGACGTGACTGCTATGTGTCAGTAGTCATCTAGGCAGGTTACCTTAGTGTTCTTTTTAAACATGTTGGTATTACAGACTAGGATTAAATATCAGGAATTGTGAAAAACTGAGTTTAAATGTATTTGGCTATGGTGTATGAAAACTTCCGACTTCAATTGTATATTTATCTTTACAAGACACGGATGAGATGAGATGAAGGCTGCAGCTGATTACAAGGAACTGGTTATTTGTTCAAAACCGCCATCACAAGCACTCTAAATTGATTGGATCGGCCTCCCCCATGTTTCTTTTTTCTTTCGGTGATCTGAAATCTGATTGGTCAATGACGTGTGCCATCCAATAATCCCAGGGCCTACTCCGTTCCTCTGGTAAAGATGAAATCTTGGATGAAAAACTGCCTAAAATACATACAGTAATCATGTTTAACAACAAGACCTATATTGATGATAAACCCAAGGATAGATCCTCTTTCTTTGAAATTGTATTTCCGGATTATGGAGAAGATCTTAATGGGAGATGTATTGGGTACTGTGGATTCATTTGAGCATTAGGAGCTGCGTAGCACAGCCTATTTGAAAATGTTTTGTATTCATTTGCATAACACAAGAGCAATAATTTCACAAAAGCTGGCATTTGCCTGTATCTTTTTCACCATATAAGAGTTGAACAATCTTCAGTCTGTGTAAAATAGAGAACTGTCTAATGAATGCACTATTTGGTTCAAAGTTCTTCCCCAGCACACTCATGAGAGGTTATTTTTCTTTATTTTCCAGTAGCCAGCGGAAGGTATCCACTTTGGCGTTGTTATAAATTAGTGTCCCTTTATCAGAATATTCTTTGAAAAGGCACTTCATTCCAAGATTCCATCATCAAAATGGTAAGAAAATTTCACATTTCCTTTGGGTTTGTTTTTTTTGTTCCTTTTTTGTTAAAAAGTATTTTTTCTTTTTTCATTTGTAAAAAAAAAAACATCTCCACATGAGTGACAGTCATGCATTCCTATTGTGTAGGTTCTGGAGATTGTGAGCATGCGTAACCTAGCCTAACCATGGCGATCACTGTCTTCTGTTTCGCCTGTTCACCGATCTCCTCAATCTCCTTCCTCGATGGTGAGGACGGTGTCGGGCCTCCGCCTCGTCGGACCGCCACTTGGAGTTGTTACTGCTGAACAGGCGGTAGCTCTGGTGCCTACTTGAGAATGCCCTTTGGGAGTTTGATGCTGAGGAAGAAACAATGGCACGTTGTCAGAAAATGTGGAGTGAAAACCAGTAAACAAATGTGTCCTCACTAGAATCAGTCAAATAATCAATCTATTGTACTTACGACTCATGCAAGCAATTTTGGGCATGTCCCATCGGCCATCTCCACGGCAACGGATGGTTGGCACATGCCTCTGGATGAAGCCGTCCTTACACTGGTACCTCACCAGAGCATTGATCTCATAGCGTGACCTCTTCCTGCCGAAGGTCTGAGCATTCTGTACCAGAGGGGGCTGATTACAGGCCACTGAGGAGAACACACAGGGGTAGATGGAAGAATGGATGGCTGAATGGATGGCTGAATAGATAAATGGGTGGATTGATGAATGGATGGATGAATGGATGATTAGATCATGTACACAGTCAGTGGATTGAAATAGCGCTCAACTGGGCACTGCATGTTTTACATTGTGTAGTTGTGGTGAACACACTCCCCTTTTTAAAATATGGCAAAAAGTATTGTTTTCAAAGAAAATTAAAATTAAAACAACAACAAAAAACAACTTTGTCTTACCTGTGCCTTTCTTGCAGGTGAAGGTGAGGTGATAATTACAGGGCACATCGTTCCACTGGCCGTCCTCGTGCCAGATCATCACCACACAGTCCTCTCCAGACGAGAAGAAACTGTCCGGCTGGTTGGGGCGCCAGTTTTCATATTGCTGATGGGGAGGGAAAGAAAGAACAGAAACAAACTATTATGAAAAGATGATCATCATCGTCATCAGTAGCAGCAGCAGCATCATAATCATCGTCGTCCTCATCAGCATCCACCTCAGCATCATCAGGTTTAGGATTATGTTTATTTCAACATCTTGGTAGATATGGAGAAACATATATAAAATCTGATGCAATACAATATAAAACACAAGTAAAATACATGATCGGTGTATCATCAATGAATCACAAGTCATAAACAACCAATTGACATACCACTAAATCAAATAGGATCAGACCAGGATCTCCGTAAATACAACATAGAGATTTTCCACTAGCAAGTGTCTCACTTTGTCCTACCCCATACAACACAAAAACACATACTCTGTCTCTCTAAGAATGACAGCTAACAGCATGCTGACAACACTGCTTATCTCTGGGGTATAATTGGAACAGTAGATATGGTCAGTGATAGTCCAGTCTTAAGCCCGCTCTAGGGCAACGGCTACACAATCAGTACATTCACTATCACAGTAAATCCCAAATATTTCTTACCCCTAACATGACCCACCAGCTCCCACTTGCTATTGCACGTAAATGTACCAAGTTAGACTCTATTGATAATAAAGGAACTTGGGCTTTTACCAATAATGTGTAAGATGCATTGTTTGATGCGGCAGGAGGGAGCAACACAGCTGTTGAAACTATAAAACAAATGCCGTTGGTTTCACATTTGCAGTCTGTGTTACTAACAGCCTTTCAGTATGTATACTGAACAAAAATATTGCAACAATTTGAAAGATTTTACTGAGTTACAGTTCATATGAAGAAATCAGTCAATTTAAATCATTAGGCCCTAATCTATGGATTTCACATGACTGGGAATACAGATATGCATCTGTTGGTCACAGATACCTTAAAAGAAATGGGCCTCACAATGGGCCTCAGGATCTCTTCACGATATGTCTGTGCGTTGGAATTGCAATCAATAAAATGCAATTGTGTTCGTTGTCCGTAGCTTATGCCTGCCCATACCATAACCCCACCGCCACCATGGGGCAGTCTGTTCACAGCGTTGACATCAGCAAACCGCTCGCCCACGTTGGACGTACTGGACGTACTGCCAAATTCTCTAAAACGACATTTCAGGTGGCTTATGGTAGACATTAAATTATCTGGCAACAGCTCTGGTGGACATTCCTACAGTCAGCATGCCAATTGCACACTCCCTCAAAACTTGAGACACCTGTGTCATTGTGTTGTTTGACAAAATTGCATATTTTAGAGCGGCCTTTTATTGTCCCCAGCACAAGGTGCACTTGTGTAATGATCATGATGTTTAGTCAGCTTCTTGATATGCCACACCTGTCAGGTGGATGGATTATCTTAGCAAAGGAGAAATGTTCACTAACAGTGATGTAAACAAATTTGTGCATTTGAGAGAAATACGCTTTTTGTGTGTATGAAACATTTCTGGGATCTTTTATTTCAGCTCATTAGACATGGGACCAACACTTTGCATGTTGCGTTATATTTTTGTTCAGCGTAGTTAGCTGGTGAGGCAATTTCTGAATGTGACAGCTGTATGTGATTCTTAGATTCCCCACATGGGGGCACAATTTTCCTCTTTCCTGTTCAGATCAATACAGACTTTTGACACATCTGTAACTATTATAATGGTCATGTTGTGGCGCTATAGACATCACAACAAAAACATTTCTTAAATAAGATGTATTATTTAAACACGTGTTAACTTACAAACAAAGATCAGGCGAAGAGTTGTAAAATGTACTGTCACTTAGGGTAAGCTAAATCACTTTTCATTTTCTCCCACTTTCAAACTGACTCTCCTACCCCTCTGTCTCTCTGACCACCCTCTTAGCCTCTATCCTAACCCTCTCCACCCCTCTGTCCTCTATCCTCACCCCCTCCACCCCTGTCCTTTATCCTCACCCTCTCCACCTCTCTGTCCTCACCCCATCCACCCCTCTGTCCTCTATCCGCACATCACCCCATCCACCCTGCTGCCTCAGAGACCCCAAAGGATACTGCAGGACCAGCTACTCTATGACATAATTATACAGAGTTTTCTGAGAGAGGCTTCACTTCAAAGCCAAACAAAGGAAGAGAAAAGAGATCAAAACACAAAATAGACTGAGCATGTGAGCCCTGCTCAGATACACATTTACACTGCTACAGAGATGTGCTGTGCAGCATGGAAATAGTCTGGAGAAATATAAGGTTTCTACTAGAAATACAACGTCATTTTGCCAATTTGTAAGATGGTGGACACAGATCAATTTTGGAGTATTGCATATTATCTATTCATCCAAGGAAAGTATATTCCAAATGCTGCACTAATAATATACGTTTCCTAAGTCAGGATATTTTTTCCGAACAAGGTGAGAGCTGGGTTAAGAGATTCTCAATGCCTTGCTATCGTCATTGTACACTACAATCTTAGAAAAGGAAAGGTGCTATTTAGAACCTAAAACTGTTCTTCGGCTGTTCCCATAGAAGAACCCTTTGAAGAACCCTATTTTGAAAAATCTTTTCCACAGAGGGTTCTACATGGAACCCAAAAGAGTTCTACCTGGAACCAAAAAGGGTTCTCCTATGGGGACAGCTGAAGAACCTTTATGGAACACTTTTTTCCAAGAGTGTACACCAGCGGAGGCTGCTGAGGGGAGGATGGCTCATAATAATGGCTGGAACAGAGCAAATGGAATGGATTCAAACCATGTGTGTGATGTATTTGATACCATTCCACCTATTCCACTCCAGGCATTACCACAAGCCTGTCCTCACCAATTAAAGTGCCATCAACCTCCTGTCGTGTACACGTTTCCAACAACATACAATAGTATTATGTCATCACATCCCACATACAATACATGCGTGGAATTATTAGTGTAACTCAGCTTCCACACACTACAATGCACATACACGTACAGTTGAAGTCAGAGGTTTACATATACTTAGGTTGGAGTCATTAAAACTTGTTTTTCAACACCTCCACCCATTTCTTGTTAACAAACTATAGTTTTAGCAAGTCGGTTAGGACATCTACTTTGTGCATGATACAAGTAATTTTTACAACAATTGTTTACAGGCAGATTATTTCATTTATAATTCACTGTATCACAATTCCAGTGGGTCAGAAGTTTACATACACTAAGTTGACTGTGCATTTAAACAGCTTGGAAAGTTCCAGAAAATGTTGTGATGGCTTTAGAAGCTTCTGATAGGCTAGTTTACATAATTTGAGTCAATTGGAGGTGTACCTGTGAATGTATTTCAAGGCCTACCTTCAAAACTCAGTGCCTCTTTGCTTGACATCATGGGAAAATCAAAAGAAATTATCCAAGACCTCAGAAAGAAAATTGTGGAAGGCTTACTGAAACATTTGACCCAAGTTAAACAATTTAAAGGCAATTCTACCAAATACTAATTGAGTGTATGTAAACTTCTGACCCACTGGAAATGTGATGAAAGAAATAAAAGATGAAAGAAATAATTCTCTACTATTATTCTGAAATTTCACATTCTTAAAGTAATGTGGTGATCCTAACTGACCTAAAACAGGGAATTTTTACTAGGATTAAATGTCAGGAATTGTGAAAATCTGAGTTCATATGTATTTGGCTAAGGTGTATGTAAACTTCCGACTTCAACTGTACATGTAGAGTATATATTGACACAGCTTCAGAGCTGCTTGGAATGCACTGCTGCATTGATCAGAGCTACCATCTCTCAGCGCGGCTTTTTGTTCAAATAGTCTGTTCAAAGCTGTGACCCCCCCCCCCCCCATTCCTTCCCTAAGGCCCCATGCAGGGACCCTGTCATTACGGTTAGCAAACACATCAGCTTCCTGCTCAGCTGACTGACTCAACAAACACCCGCTTGGGCAACCCCACAACAGCCCCCTGCATCCTCCACAAAATAATCAAACAGCCTCTTCATCCCCCCAATCCCCCCCCCCCCCACACAGTATAATTTATACATGTTCTGAATTAATTGAGAATCAAGGCTGTGCGTGTTACAGTTGAAGAGGGAAGTTTACATACACCTTAGCCAAATAGATATGAACTCAGTTTTTCACAATTCCTGACATTTAATCCTAGTAAAATTTCCCTGTCTTAGGTTAGTTAGGATCACTGACTTTATTTTAAGAATGTGAAATGTCAGAATAATAGTAGAGAGAATGATTTATTTCAGCTTTTATTTCTTTCATCACATTCCCAGTGGGTCAGGACTTGACATACACTCAATTAGTATTTGGTAGTATTGCCTTTATATTGTTTAACTTGGGTCAAACATTTCAGGTAGCCTTCCACAAGCTTTCCACAATAAGTTGGGTGTATTTTGGCCCATTCCTCCTGACAGAGTTGGTATAACTGAGTCCGGTTTGTAGGCCTCTTTGCTCGCACACGCTTTTTCAGTTCTGCCCACAAATTTTCCATAGGGTTGTGGTCAGGGCTTTATGATGGCCACTCCAATACCTTGACTTTGTTGTCCTTAAGTCATTTTGCCACAACTTTGGAAGTTTGTTTGGGGTCATTGTCCATTTGGAAGAACCATTTGCGACTAAGCTTTAATTTCCTAACTGATGTCTTGAGATGTTGCTTCAATATATCCACATCATTTTCCTTTCCTCATGATGCCATCTATGTTGTGAAGTGCACCAGTCCCTCCTGCAGCAAAGCAACCCCACAACATAATGCTGCCACACCCGTGCTTCACGGTTGGGATGGTGTTTTTCGGCTTGCAAGCCTCCCTCTTTTTCCTCCAAACATAACGATGGTTATTCTGGCCAAACAGTTCTATTTTTGGTTCATCAGACCAGAGGACATTTTGCCAAAAAGTACGATCTTTGTCCCCATGTGCAGTTGCAAACGGTAGTCTGGCTTTTTTATGTCAGTTTTGGAGCAGTGGCTTCTTCCTTGCTGAGCGGCCTTTCAGGTTATGTTGATATAGGACAAGTTCTACTGTGGATATAGATACTTTTGTACCCGTTTCCTCCAGCATCTTCACAAGGTTCTTTGCTGTTGTTCTGGGATTGATTCGCACTTTTTGCACCACCGTTTTTCAGATAGAACCTTCCTGATAGAACCTTCCTTCCTGAGCGGTATGGCGGCTGCGTGGTCCCATGGTGTTTATACTTGCGTACTATTGTTTTTACAGATGAACGTGGTACCTTCAGGCGTTTGGAAATTGCTCCCAAGGATGAACCAGACTTGTGGAGGTCTACAATTTCTATTCTGAGGTCTGATTTCTGATTTATTTTGATTTTCCCATGATGTCAAGCAACGAGGCACTGAGTTTTAAGGTAAGCCTTGAAATACATCCACTGGTACACCTCCAATTGACTCAAATTATGTCAATTAGCCTATCAGCAGCTTCTAGAGCCATTACATCATTTTCTGGAATTTTCCAAGCTTTATAAAGGCACAGTCAACTTAGTGTATGTAAACTTCTGACCCACTGGAATTGTGATACAGTGAATTATAAGTGAAATAATCTGCCTGTAAACAATTGTTGGAAAAATTATTTATGTCATGCACAAAGTAGATGTCCTAACCGACTTGCTAAAACTATAGTTTGTTAACAAGAAATTTGTGGAGTGGTTGAAAAATGAGTTTTAATGACTCCAACCTAAGTGTATGTAAACTTCCGAATTCAACTGTACGTGTGTGTGTGTGTGTGTGTGTGTGTGTGTGTGTGTGTGTGTGTGTGTGTGTGTGTGTGTGTGTGTGTGTGTGTGTGTGTGTGTGTGTGTGTGTGTGTGTGTGTGTGTGTGTGTGTGTGTGTGTGTGTGTGCATTGTAGTGTGTGGAAGCTGAGTTACACTAATAATTCCACGCATGTATTGTATGTGGGATGTGATGACATAACACTATTGTATGTTGTTTGAAACGTGTACACGACAGGAGGTTGATGGCACTTTAATTTAACAATGAAGAGGTGACTCAGGGATGCTGGTCTTCTTGGCAGAGTTCCTCTGTCCAGTGTCTGTGTTCTTTTGCCCATCTTAATCTTTTATTTTCATTGGCCAGTCTGAGATATGCATTTTTCTTTGCAAATCTGCCTAGAAGGCCAGCATCCCGGAGTCGCCATTTCAACGTTGAAGTTGAGACTGGTGTTTTGCGGGTACTATTTAATGAACCTGCCAGTTGAGGACTTGTGAGGCGTCCGTCTGTTTCTCAAACTATACACTCTAATGTACTTGTCCTCTTGCTCAGTTGGGCACCGGGGCCTCCCACTTCTCTTTATATACTGGTTAGAGCCAGTTTGCACTGTTCTGTGAAGGGAGAAGTACACAGCGTTGTACAAGATCTTCAGTTTCTTGGCAATTTCTCGCATGGAATAGCATCATTTCTCAGAACAAGAATAGACTGATCAGTTTTAGCAGAAAGGTCTTTGTTTCTGGCCATTTTGAGCCTGTAATCGAACCCACAAATGCTGATGCTCCAGATACTCAACTAGTCTAAAGGCCAGTTTTATTGCTTCTTTAATCAGAACAACAGTTTTCAGCTGTGCAAACATAATTGCAAAAGGGTTTTCTAATGATTAATTAGCCTTTTAAAATGATAAACTTGGATTAGCTAACACAACGTGCCATTGGAACACAGGAGGGATGGTTGCTGATAATGGGCCTCTGTACGCGTATGTAGATATTCCATAAAAAATCAGCCGTTTCGAGCTACAATAGTCATTTACAACATTAACAACGTCTACACTGTATTTCTGATCAATTTTATGTTATTTTAATGGATAAATAATGTGCTTTTCTTTCAAAAACAAGAACATTTCTAAGTGACCCCAAACTTTTGAAATGTAGTGTACATCTAATGTGTTTTGTTCTTCTTCTGTCCAGCTTCTTATGCAAGAGATTATTTAATACAAGTTATGTTAATAGACTCTCTGCTCCCAGATAAAGTCGAGATACAGTAAAGCTGACCACCCACCCAGGCCCACTACCCTACCCCTTCTCTCTATTTGCTGCCGTGCACAGGTGCTGCCCATCTGTGTGTCTGGCTGCTGATTGGTGGCCCTTCCCCCGGGTGCCTGCTGTGCTTCCCGAGGAGAGGGAGGAGAGGGGGAGGCCTGTACCTGTCTGTGCCTGTCAGCTCCTCTCTATTCCGCATCACTGACACCTTCATTCCTATCTCTCTCAGCTGAGAGGGGATCCTGCTGCAAACGGACACAACTTATCTCCTGCCCCCCAGGCGCTCTCTGTCCTTCCCCCTTCCACCCTCCCCCTCTCCACTGGTGATGGTGGGCTCTTATCTTTGAAGTGGAGAGTTCATCTGTATTACGTAGCTGAAAGTAGTAATTAACCACTTTCCTGTTTAGTGAGGGGAATCTGCAGTAAGTTTACACAGCCATAAACAAACACACTTCCACTTGTGCAGACGCATAACGCTACATACTGAGGCACACCTCGTGGCTCTTCTTTTTTTTTTTTTTTTTTAAATTGTTAAAGTTTGTGAATGACAGAGATTGTTGTCATTGAGTGGCACCCGATGTCACTGGACATGTAGTGTAGCGTGACACCAAGCCAGTGCGCTCGTCCAACAGGGTGTCGAGGACAAAGTAGTGTACATCATGAGAAAGTGACCACAGTGAGTTTATTTTTTCACTACTTCAGGATATTTTTTTTAAATGTAACCTTTCTTTAACTAGGCAAGTCAGTTAAGAACAAATTCTTATTCACAATGACGGCCTACACCGGACAATCCCGGACGACGCTGTGCCAATTGTACGCCGCCCTATGGGATTCCCAATCACGGCCGGTTGTGATACAGCCTGGATTCGAACCAGGGTGTCTGAAGTGACGCTGAATTGCAGTGCCTTAGACCACTGCGCCACTCGGGTGATGGCCACCCAGATGATGGTGTCAGCAACATATTTAACAGGGTTCAACACTGTCACTGAGGCTAAAAACTGTGAGAACCCCTTCTTACCATGGGCATGCTGTCGGTCCAGCGGAAGTCATTATCGTACATCTTATCGTTCAGGCCGATCCATTGGTAGTCCTGTCCAAGACCTGGTGGGCACGGCACAATGAAACACAGGAGGTCAATGATTTGATTCCACTGCCTTATTAGGCGTATTTCAGTCCCTCCATAAACACAGAGAGGCATTTTTAAATACATGCATCACTCTTCCTGTTCCAACTGCCTGCCTCCATTCTCTCTCTCTCTCTCTCTCTCTCTCTCTCTCTCTCTCTCTCTCTCTCTCTCTCTCTCTCTCTCTTTCTCTCTCTCTCTCTCTCTCTCTCTCTCTCTCTCTCTCTCTCTCTCTCTCTCTCTCTCTCTCTCTCTCTCTCTCTCTCTCTCTCTCTCTCTCTCTCTCTCTCTCTCTCTCTGTCTCTCTCTCTCTCTCTCTCTCTCTCTCAGTCGAGACATTTGTCGTCTACTCTGCTGGCGCTGCTAACCAGCCAGAAAACTACTGTAGTCATCCACTATGCCTCTTCAACTATTACTCCACAGCCCATATACACTGCTGAGGTGAGAAAATACTGACTTTAATGCGAGCAGCATGGGGATGCATGTGTTGTGAATCCCCTGGTGTTCCTGGAAATCCGTTCCAGATGTAGGATAATCCTACTATTGGCCGCTACCTTGCAGGGGTTGTGCCTTAAGAGGTATACTGTCTGTGACACGCCGTAGAAGTAACTTACAGATTGTTAATACGGTGTTATTGAGCGTTCTTCTCTGCAAGAGTGTCTGTCTGCTTGCCTGTCCGGTAATGCAAACGCTTTGAACTATTAGTTGGTTGTGTCTTGTGTGCAACTAATGGCGTTGTTTGTGTGTCGTGCACGTGCATGTGTGATATCACACTTACGGTTGACAAACTGCTGCTCGTCATGGGAGAGAATGCTGGTGAGGTGTGCCCCCTGTACCCGACACTCCTTCTCCGCTGTGTCCCAGTTCCTCCTCTGGGGGGTGTACTTGTAGCAGTGTCCCTGGAATTTATGCCAGCCGTAGTCACATGCCTGAGTGTCTGAGAGAGAGAGCGAGAGAGAGCGAGAGAGAGCGAGAGAGAGAGAGAGGTAATATGATTAGTAGATATAAAGGTTACACATATTCCAATACCCTTTCACTATTATTTCACAGAAAAATAAAATCTGCCTTAAAGAATTAAGAATGTCCAATCTGTCCAACACCTGCAAGAGCCTAGTCCTATCTGCATGTTTATCTTTGTTTGTTACTAATCCTCCAGTGCATAACAAATAGATTAAGGAGATATTTGGGAGAAAGACAGAGAGCAGGGTACTGTGTGTCTGGCCCTGTTGCTATCTCGGACACACTAATTAGAGCTATCTCTCTCACTGTATTTCTCTCTCTCAGGGTCAGGATATGGCTGCTGCCTCCATCACCCCCCAGCACCACTAAACGAGTGGGGAGATCAAACAAAGAAAGATACTTAGGGTCTACAACAGCAGGAGTATCACACTAACAGCCTGGATAGCTGTGTGTACTGGATCTTCCCCAAATCTCAGGTCGATGCTAAACAATTTAAGGTTATTATTCTTATCATAGCTAATTAAAAGTGAAATACTTTAAGATTTTGGAATGTAATTTATATAGCTCTGCAAGGTGACTGCATATATATAGCTTTTTAAAATGTATATAGCTCTGCAAGGATACTGCATATATGGATAATTATGTTGGGAAACCCCTGACTTGGTACCAATTAATATTATATAATGTAGTTGAGCATCGGCTGGCAATTCCTAATATAGATTAGCATCAGCTGGCGATTCCTAATATAGATTAGCATCAGCTGGCGATTCCTGCAGCAGTTACTGTAACTGGAACCAAGCCAGGGGTTTCCCAAAATAAGAATCTAAGTATGAAGCATCACACATTCAGCTATCAATCCCCTCAGTTTCGAACAGACACACCGGAAGAATAACATCTCCTAACCTCATTACATAAGGGCTGCATTAACACAGGCAGCCCAATTCTGATATTTGTTATACTTATTAGGCTTTTGGTCAGCTCTGAAAAAGATTTGATGTGACTGGTCCAAAAACAATTTGTGGAAAAAAATATCTTAATTGAGATGCCTATGTAAGCACAGCCCTTTGGTAGCCTACACTAGTGGTTATCTATGTATCTTTTTCAATATCAGATTTCATTAACCATTTTGATTGTAACCCTGTCATGATGCAATCGGGTGTGTGTGTGTTGTGTGTTTGTGTGTACTACTGTGACACGTCTATTTACTTCTATTTACTATTTACTCTCTCTCTCTTGTCGTGGTTACTCCCTCGATACAGCTGTACAACCCTACGGATTAATCGTGACCTTTTCTCTGTTTGTCTACCCTTACTGTTTCTCTTCTGGCACGAGACCCTTAGAAAACAGCTGGGTCTTAGCACACAGGATCCGTCCCTGGCTCGCTGATGAGTGAAGGCAGCAACATTCGAGGTGTGGTCGGGACAAACTGGCCCATCTGGATAATGCCCTTGGTCAACACACTAGGGACAAAATGGGTTGCAGCGAAGCTATAGACTCGAATAAGAGGCTATGAGTTGGTCTGGATGACATCATCCTTCGTCATTACACCCATCCATGTCAACGAGTGTCCCGACCCAGGTTCTGTTGAACAAATCCAGCAATGTCTACTGATTCCTTTCACATTCCCTGCTTAAGGCCAGGGATTGATTGCGTCGTTGTTGAGCTGATTAAGACTAGCACACCTGTACTGGTAAATTCCTTCACAGCTTGACCGGTGTGGGTATCAACCAAATGTCTGTGATTTCTTTATTAGGCCATTGTGTTTCCAGTCATGTGGAATTTGTAGAGACTGTTGGCCCTGGCAATGTGTTTAGTAACACTACCCTATATCTTAATAGTATGAGTGCCTGAGGCCGACACTAAGGCCTGTAAAATGTGGATGTCCTGAAGACATAAATAAAGATGTTTATGACTCAGAGACTGTCTGTGAGTGGAAGCAGCAGGTGTTATGGAGAAGGCACTGAATGGAGCTGTACTGTGAGGTGGGAGGTGACCATCACATTTCTACTCTAACTCCAGTGTTTTAATGACTCAGGCTCATCGTCTCACTCTATTTCCCAGCGGCGCAGGTAACTGATCACATATTAAGATAGATCACACATACACACACACACACACTATCTGGAGATACGTCACTTTTCTCCAACAACGCCAAATGTCTTTCCTCTGTTTCCTAAATTCAATGATCTGTGATGTATTTTTGTGTGAATTAGAAACCAGCGATGGAGCACCTTGAGCCATTGCTACGAACAATGACGTAGTTTATTTTACTATGTCATATTCTCCCTTGTACGTACAAGTGCTCTAATGTGTGGATACACTGTAGGTCGGACATAAAAACATTTATGTCCGACTGGAAGCCTGAAACAACCTAAAACCAATATCTTATCAAATTATTTGATTCAGCTGATATGTTCGACAGGGAGAGGATCATACTGACAGATCCCATGGAAATTGTAACAAACATACCTTCATCACAATACAATCCAGCATAGCTTGGGAGGCAAACACAGGTGAAGGAATTCAGGCCGTCAATGCATGTACCTCCATTGCGACAGGGGTTGGATTGACATTCATCAATGTCTGAAAATTATTTTTGAAATAACATGGGTAGATTACACTGCATAGGAAAACAAAAAAACATGGGGGGGGGGGGCAAATACATATTTCTGAAGAACTCTATGAATCCAAATATTATACAGATCCTACCATTCGTCAAATTTTGGCACATGGCTAATGCACCCAACGCTACACCAGTAAGCCACCAAAATGTGTCTTCTTTAAAATGTATTTCATTAGCATATTGACAACTGATCATCACACTCTAAAAAAACACGTAGTCCACCACTGACTAAAAAAACATTCTTGGCATACCTGTCTCACAACGATCTCCACTGTAGCCAGGGGCACAGCTGCAAGATTGGAAACTTCCGCTTCTGTAGCAAGAGCCCCCATTCAGACACATGTTCTCATCGCAGGAGTGGATGCCTGTGGTGTAGAATAGGAGTAAAACGAGAAAAACAAACACTCAAATGATTTCACATTCTAGAGAAGACAAATGTTAAATGACAAATGTTAAAACGTTTGATATGATGGTATTATTTCCATAACACACAATAGCATTGTATTATTGACCAACATTTTTTAAATGACATACCTGCAATCTCAACTGTCTCACCAACAGTCATGTGGCCCAAATCCATTCCAGTCTCAGCTGAAGTGATAGTTTCCACTACCTTGATGGGGGGTTCACCCTCGACTAATGTAGGTCCTGATACATTATCATAGTCCACACTTTCCTCCTCCTCACACACAGATGAAGGAGTGCTTTGGATCATAGAGACGGATTCTGTCCGGCTCGGTGTTTCAGCTGGCGATACAGTTGTGTACTCTGGCATTTCCCACATTGGCATCTTAGTGGCAGGAGTAACAACGTCAGAAGCCGTCTTTCCTCCGGGACTGCTCTCAGAACCCGCCGACTCAATTTCAGCCCTAGGATGCGTGAGAGAGGGTGAACCAGTGATGGCGGTTGCAAGTTCTGTCTGAGTAACAGAGCGGGATGGGGTGGTCTCCTCTGTTGTGTCACTCTCTGGCTTCACAGCGGAAACTTTGGTCACCTTTTTCTCCAAGCTGCTTCCTGAGCTGCTTTCTGAGCTGGAGGAGGCCAATACTGACTGAGTCACAGGTGGGTTTGACTCTTCCTCTGAGCTGCTCGATGAACTGCTCTCTGAGCTTGATGATGCACTCTCAATCTTCTGAGTCTTTGTTGGGACAGTGCTGAGCGCGGTTGCTTCTACCTCAGGTGTTGTGGTGGTTTCAATGAGGGAAGGTTTAGACTCAACCTGTAAGGGCTCTGTAATACTTTCATAGTCCACCTCTTCATCAATGTCTGTCGTTGGTGTTCTATACACTTTAGTTTCTAACACTTTCTCAGTTAGAGGAGAGCCAATGGCAGAAATGGCTGTTTCTTCGACCTCAGCCTCTTGTTCGGAGCTGCCCTCTGCACTAGGAGAAGCATCCTCTGTTGTAGGTACCTGGCTTGAAGCTGCAACTTGTTCCTCTTCCTCTGATGTAGATAGTACAGCATCAGTCTTCACTGGAGAGGCAGTGGAGACTAAATTTGATTCGGAGCTCTGTGCGGGTGTTGTTATAGTGTCAACAGACTGGCTTGAATCTTCCTCAGTCAGCATGGGTCTGGTTGTGGGCATTGCCGTTTCCTCAGAAAATATGTCAGGTTGGGAACGATGGGTAAATGCAATCTCAGACAGGGCCTCTTGGAGCAAAGCCTCAGGTGTTGTCAGGTCTGGTTTGTGGGAAAATGTTGTGACAAACTGGATCATCACATTGGCCTCCGTTGTCACCTTAGTGGAATGGACAGAGACAATTGGAGGGGCTGTACTAGCCAGGAGAGAGGCTTCTGTTGCAAAACCATCTGCGGTGAAACCCTCACTTGTCTGGTCCCCTGAGCTCTTGTCATCTGTAAAAGGTAAGACGGAGCTGGTTTCAGTATCATCAATAACTGATGGTTTGTCAGAGCCTGCTGGTCTCTCTGTTTGCTCAGTGACTTCACTCTCTGCTGTTACAGTTTCCTGTGAAGATACTGTAGCTTTCTCAGTGCTATACAGAGAAGAAACTGTAGTAGTTGGTGAGTCTTTGGTAAACCTATGAGGAGTCTGGTCACCTGAGCTCTCCTCATCTGTATCAAGTAGGACTGAGCTCCCAGTGCTTTCCATTGAACTGGAAACACCCGATGGCTGTTCTATGCTTGTTGATTCCATCTGTTTTGTTTCTTCACTATCAGCAGTTATTTCAGCAGAGGCGAGGTCACTCATTGAGTCGGGTTTCTCTGTGCTGTACAGAGAAGACACTTTTGTAGATGCCATATTTTCACTATCTGCTCTTGTGGTCATTAAGTGTGGCATTTCTGTGGTTGTTACTTGTTCAGTGGCAGACTCTTTGGTAGACATATCAGGGGTTTGATCACCTGAACTAGTTTTGTCTGTAGAGGAGAGAACTGGGCTTGTCTCCGTCTCATCAATAACAGGAGTAGATGATGGCTGTTTTGAGCCTGATGGCCTCTCTGTTTCTTCTGTGACTTCCGTCTCTGCTGTTACAGTTGCATGTGAAGATATTGTAGGTTTCCCAGTGCTATACAGAGATGAAGCTAACGTTGTGACAAACTCTTTGGTAAACATATCAGGAGACTGGTCACCTGAACTCTCCTCAATTGTATCAGGTAGGACTGAGTTCACAGTGCTTTTCATTGAACTGGGAAAGTATGATGGCTGTTCTGTGCTGGTTGATTCCGTCTGTTCTGTTTCTTCACCATCACCAGTTATTTTAGCAGAGGTGAGGGCACTTTCATATTCAGAGACTGGTGATGTGGATGTCTGCAATGGCTTGGCTGTGCTACTGTGCACATGAGCTTCTGTTTCAAGAGACTCCTGGGTGGTCATTGGAGTCGTCTCGTCTACAGAACTATCTTCATCTGTTGATCCTGTTTCTGTGTCATCAACACTTGGAGTAAAAGACTCCTGAGAGTCGGATGGTTTTTCGGTATGATCAATAGCAGCACTCGCTTCTGGTGATTTTGTTGTTGTCATTACATGTAGGACTGGGCTCGCCTCTGCCTCATCAATAACAGGAGTAACTCCTGGTCCCTCGGTTTGGTCTGTGGCTTCAGTCTCTGTTGTTACCGATTCTTGTAATAATGTTGTGAGTTTCTCTGTGCTAAACAGAGAAAAAACTGTGGTTGTTGTAGTTGCATACTCTTTGGTAAACATAGCAGGTGTCTGATCACCTGAGATCTCTTTATCGACGGAGGTGAGGACTGAACTTGTGTCAGGGGCAGTGCTGACAGCTGTAGGTTCTCCCTCTGGTTTTGTGGTTGTTTGAAGAGCAGTTTCAGATTCAACCTGTAAGAGATCTGGAATATTTTCATAGTCCGCCTCTTCCTCAATGTCTGGCAAAGCAGATGATACCGCAGCGGAAGCAGGTGTACTGTACACCGCAGTGGCATTGTCCGTGACTAGAGTAACAATATACCCGGTCGCTTCCTCCTTTATAGAGATACTGGTGGGAATGCAAGTCCTGTTGACCTCACTATCTTGTTCTGAGCTGACCTCTGTATCAGTAGAAACTCTCTCTGTTGTAAGTCCCTGGCTTGAAGATTCAACTTCTGATTTAAATGGTATTGCTGTAGAAGCCGTGGCAACAAAAGGTGATTCTGAGCCCTGTGCAGGTGTGGTTACAGTGTCAATGGAGTCCCTTGAATCTACCTCAAGCAACATGGGACTCGTGGTGGCCTCTGCAGTTTTTTCAGATGAGACGTCAGTGAGAGGATGTTGGGTAAATGCAATCTCAGACCTGGCCTGATGGAAAGATTTCCCAGGCTTTGTCATGTCCACCTTGGGCACAAAGGTTGTGACAAACTGGACCACCACATCAGGCATTACAGATGGCTCAACAGTGGAATGGACAGACAAACTCAGCTGGGAGTAAGCTTTCTCTGTGTTCTCAGTGCTAAACGGAGACAACACTGTAGTAGATGTAGTCTTTTCACTCTCTGCTATTGCTTTTTCAGGTGACATTGTTGCGGCTGTTACCAGCTCCATTTTCACAGTACTGTCAAATGGAGAAACTGTGGTAGTTGCAGACTCTTTGGCAAACATATTAGAGGTCAGCTCACCTGAGCTCTCTTCGTTTGCAGAGGTTATATCCGAAATGGAAGCAACTGAAGGTTTCTCAGTGCTGTAGAGAGAAGAAGCTGAAGTTATAGCAGTCCTTGCAGTCTCATCTGTCACAGTTTCATTTGACGATGTTATTACTTGTCCTGGTGTCTCAGTGCTAAACAGAGAAGAACCTGTAGTTGTGGCTGTAATTTGTTCCCTTACAGTAACAGACTCTTTGGAAAACATTTCAGGGGTCAGATCATCAGTGCTCTCTTCATGCATGGAAGTTATTTCTGAAACGGACACCCCTGATGGTTTCTCTGTGCTATATAGAGAAGAAGCTGAAGTTGTAGCAGTCCTTGCAGTCTCATCTGTTACAGTTTCACGTGACATTGTTGTTACGTGTAAGGGTTCCTCAGTGCTAAACAGAGAAGAAACTGTAGCTGTAGCAGTCTTTTCACTCTCTGCTGTAGCAGTTTCCTGTGACGCTGTGGTAGGTTTCTTAGTGCTATCCAGGTAAGAAGTTGTAGTTACAGAGTCTTTGGTAAACATATCAGGGGTCTGGTCACCAGAGCTTTCTTCATCTGTAGAGGTTAAATCGGAAATGGAAGCTACTGATGATTTATCTGTGCTATACGGAGAGGATGTGGTTTCAGAGGGTTTGGGTGTCCAAGTTGTCATTTCCTCCCCAGAGATGCCCTCCTCTGAGAATGAAGGTACTGGAGTTGTAACCTCTGTCACTTCTCCCTTCTTAGTAGCTGTTGAGCTCGTGTCTGGGGTGGGAATTGTGGTTTGGGAGGTCTCCACTACAGAGGCGGAGGTTCCAGAGCCTTCAGAGTCGTCATCCCCTGAAAACCCATCAACAGGGAGTGGACTGGTTGATTTCACAGTCTCTCTGTCTTCCTCATTGGACACTGACGTCTGTTGTGTAGCAGCGGCAGACACCACGCTGGCTTGCATGGAACTAGATAAAGTTGTTGTGTTCTCCACTTCAGAATCCTCATCAGATGGGCCTCCTCCTGCAGAATCAATAGTCTTAGGAGAAGGGGTGGTGGATAATTCCATCTCATCTGTCAGGAATTCATCATGCTCACTGCTAACTGTGGTCTGTGTGCTTGCATCTATGGGGTGAGTTGATGCATGGGAGGATACAGGGGCAGAAGGATTAGTCTCTGTATTGGACTCCTCTTCAGTGACACCATCTCTGGACAACTCATTAACAAATATATATGGTGTGGTGAAGGCCGTCTGAGAGCTGGACTCTGTGAAAACAGTTGTGGCTTGCGTGGTTTGAGCTACAGTGGACATGACCTCTGAACTAGATGCCTCAACATACTCTATAGATGATGTGGTGGTCGTTATTACAGTCTCTGAATCTTCAAATTTTGTAGAGCTGCTTGTCGTCTCAGCACTTGCCTCTGCAGATATATTTACGGAGGTGACTGATGGGATTTGTGATGTAGCCAGACTCGTTGGGTCAATTGTGGAAGAAGAGTAGTAATCGGTCCCAGACCCTTCAGGTTCCTCTGTCATTGCAATGGAGGAGTGTGGTGTCATGGTAAGGCCTGTGACTCCCCCTGCTTCCTCTGCAAAGACGGTGGGGTGGAATTGTGAGGAGGGGTCCACCATTGTCACAGTATCAGCGTCAATCATTGTGTCATCTTTAGTGATAATCTCAGCGGTTGTGGTCATGCTGTCCACAACAGTGGAGAACAGTTCGTCCTCATCTTTGGCCTCTTCTGTAAATATGATAACTGGGCTTGTCGGTGGTTTTGTACCATGCAGCACCATGGTGGGGGTCTGGTCAGTTTTGGTTTGGCTGCTGGTTGAGGTGATGATCATAACCTGCTGGTCAGTAACACCCTGATAGATAATAGAGGGGATGGCAGTGGATATGGGTGACTGTGAACCAAAAGGCACTGTTGTATGGTCTCTGACAGTGGTGTGGTCCCTTGCTACAGTGTGGTCTCCAGTGGTTAAATGATCACTCGTTGTATGGACTCTCATTGTAGTATGGTCTCTTTTGGTTGTATGGAATTGGTGTGTTGTATGGTCACTCATAATTGTACGATCACTCAGAGTAACAGTAACAGGGGGCTGTGTAGCCTCAGGAAAGATGGTGGTTTCTGTGTCTGGGCTGATATGACCTTCCTCATCTGGGCCTGGTGTGCTTGACACAATGGATTCTGTTTGGCCTGTTGCCTCGCTGAATGTGTCGCTCTCAGCTGATGGTTGTTGTGGTTGTGCCATCCGTTTTGTTATGTCATCGACACCCGTTGTCTTGGGAGCGGTGTAGTCAGAGTGAGGTGATATGGAAGTCTGAGAAGCTTGCATTATTGTTGACATTGGTGTGGTCATTCCTTGTTCTGTTACGACAGTACTGACAAGAGAGGACAATGTTGCAGTGACAGACTCTTTGGTCAACATATCATGGGTCTGATCACCTGAGCTTTCTTCATCTGTAGAAGAGACTACTAAGCTTGTCTCTGTGTTAGGGAAAACTCTGAATATGGTAGATTCTCCCTCAGGTTTTGTGGTAGTTTGAACAGGTGAAGGTAAATAGTCCACCACTTCATCAATATCTGGCAAAGTGGATGATGTGAAAGTGACGGAAGTAACAAGTTGTTCTGAGCCTGATGTTTTCTCTGTAACTTCGCTCTCGCCTGTGGTCATTACAAATGGCAGTGCTGTGGTTGTCACTTGTTCTGCTTTGACAGTGCTGTACAATGAAGTAACAGTTGCAGTGACAGACTCTTGCGTGAACATATCAAGGGTAAGGTCACCAGAGCTCTCTTCATCCTTGGAGGTTAAATCTGAAATGGAATCAACTGATGTTTTGTCAGTGCTACAGGGAGAAGAAGGTAAAGTTGGAGCAGTTCCTGCAGTCTCAGCTGTCGTTTCATGTGATGCTGTGGTCAGTATTTGTGTTGGCTTGTCAGTGCTGAACATTGAAGTTGCTGTAGTAGTCTTTTCACTCTCTGCTGTTGCAGTTTCCTGTGACGTGGTGGTAGGTTTCTTACTGCTATCCAGGTAAGAAACTGTAGTTACAGAGTCTTTGGTAAACATATCAGGGGTCTGGTCACCAGAGCTTTCTTCATCTGTGGAGGTTAAATCTGAAATGGAAGCAATTGATGGTTTATCTGTGCTGTATAGAGAAGAAACAGAAGTTGTAGCAGTCCTTGCAGTATCATATATTGCAATTTTATGTGACTTTATTGTCAATACTTTTCCTGGTTGCTCAGTGCTGAACAGAGAAGAAACTCGAGTCATGGATGTGACATGTTCTGTTTTTTCTGTGCTGTATATGGAATAAGCTTTTGCAGTGACAGACGCTTTGGTAAACATATCCGGAGTCTGGTCACCAGAGCTTGCTTTGTCTGTGAGCGTTACATCTGAAATGGAAGCAACTGATGGTTTATCTGTCACATCACTTTCCAGGGCCTGAGCTTTGCTAGACGTAACCTTTGCAGTTGTGCCAGATGATATAGTTACATCAAGCTCAACATCTGTTTCTTGGATTGTTTCAATGCTGAAAGAAAATGTGTTAAAATCCTGCTTTGTCGTTGCTGTCCTAGACAGGGGAGGAGAAGTTGTGCTTGCAGGTTGCTGAGTAGACACGTCAGAGATGTCTTCACCTGAACTCACGTCCTCTGTCCCTTCAGCCTCAGCTGTAGAGTCTATTGTCAAGTCCCCACTACCCTGCTCTGTGAAAGAGGCTGTGGAAGCCTCTGTTGTATTATCTGTGCTTGACATGGAAGGAGATTGGATTAATGTGGACTTCTGGGACCGTGTGAACTCTGTTGAAGATTCAACACGAGGTGTTTCAGGTGCGCTTTCAGTCTCTCTGGTTTCAGTCTCATTGGTTGCAACAGTGAACTGGTCCTGCGGTTCAGTGGTGCTCTGCACTTGTGCCTCCACACCTGACTCTTCTGCTTGGATTTTCTCCTGGGCATCATCTGTTGGTGAGATTTCAGAGACCTCCATGTCTACATAAGTGAAGGAAGTGACAAAGGGTTTTGATGTGCTTGCTAGTCCAGTTGTTTGGTCCACAGATAGCTCCAGAGTTTCAACGTCTGCAGTGGGAGTGTATGAGGGTGTTTCATCTATTTCTTCTGTGGGTGTGATGACTGTTCCTACAGTTGTGCTTTGGAAGGGGTCACTGCTGATTATTGGGGAGGAAGATTTGGCCATCACAGCTTCTGACCCTAGTGATGTTGCAAATTCCTTGTTAAACATATCAGGTGTCAGGTCGCCAGAGCTCTCTTCATCTGTGAATGTGACCACTGAGGCCGCCACATGTGAGTCAGCGCCAGCTGAATGTCCCTCGGTGCCTGTTAGTTCTCCTGTCTGTTCAACCCCCTTGGTTCCATCAGTTACCTCTGTGCTTACTGATTTTGTAACCGTTGAGTCTGTTGAAGATGATGTAGTATGCAGTGGGGCTGTTGTAACAGCAGATGTATCATCACCTGAACTCTCATCCTCTTTGCCCTCACTTTCTGAAGTAGAGGGTTCTGTGAAGTCTCCACTTCTCTGCTCAGACAATGAAGCAGTGGCTGATTGTATTGTCTCAACTGTGCTAGTGGAGACATGATATTGTGTTGACATAGATGCTTGGCTGATCTGTGTTGACCGTGTTGAGGATGCAACACTTGGCTCATCAGATGTACTCTCTGTCTCATCTGTGGCTACAGTGAACTGGTCCTGTGGATTAGTGGAGGTCTCCATTGGTACCGCTTCACCTGAACCCTCTGGCTGAGTTGTCTCTTGGTCATCCTCTGTAGTTGTGATTCCAAATCTCTCCATGTCTTTGGGTGTAGAGGTGCTGTGAGTAACCTGTGTTGAGGCCCCGGTTTGTTCTGTCACCTGTCCAGTTGATGTATGAGGAGTGGTATAACTACTGACAAACTCAATTATCGTAGCTTGCACCTTGCTAAACATATCAGGGGTCTGGTCACCAGAACTGTCTTCTTCTGTTGAGGTCACTGTTGGTGTTGATGTAGTGTACGCACTAACTGACTCTGATGGGAATGCAGTTGTTGCAACAGATTCCTTGGTGAGAATCTCAGTTGTTGCACCACTTGAGTTTATATCCTCTTCTGAAGTGAGAACGGCTATTGTCTCTGTTTCATCAATGACGAATACAGCTGATGACATTTCTGAGCCTGTTGGTTCTTCTGGCTGTTCTGTTCCAACTGTACTATACACTGGAAGAAGAGGTGTTGCATCTGACTGTGCAGTAAACATATCGGGAGTCTGAACTCCTGAGATCTCCTCTGGGATGGTACTCTCAACATGAGCAATGGTACCTGTGCTACGTAGAGAAGAAACTCTAGTAGCAGTAGCAATCACTTTACATTCTGCTGTTGCAGTTTCCTGTGACCCTGAAGTCATTACATGTCCTGGTTTCTCAGTGCTGAAGAGGGAAGTCGCAGATGTCTTTTCACTCTCTGCTGATGCAGTTCCCCGTGACGCCGTTGTAGGTTTCTCAGCGCTATACAGGGAAGAAGCTGCAATGATTGTAATCTTTGAAGTCTCAGCTGTTGCAGTGTCAAGGGATGATGTAGTCACTCCTTGTCCCGGTTTCTCAGTGATGAACAGAGACGTTGCTGTAGTTGTGGCAGTCTTTTCACTCTCTGCTGTTGCAGTTCCCTGTGACGCTGTGGTAGGTTTCTCAGTGCTAAACAGAGAAGAAGCTGTGATGATTGTATTCTTTGAAGTCTCAGAGGTTGCAGTTTCATGGAATGCTGTAGTTACTAATTGTTCTGGTTTCTCAGTGCTGAATAGAGAGGACTCTGTGGTGGTTGCAGTGTCTTTGGTAAAAATATCAGGGTTCTGGTCACCTGAGCTCTCTTCGTCTTTGGAAATGAGGACTGAACTTGTGTCAGGGTTAGTGCTGACGATTATAGGTTCTCCCTCAGGTTTTGTGGTTGTTTGAATGGTAAATGGTATAGTTTCAATGAGTGGAGGCTCTACTCGTATGTCATAGTCCACATCTTCATCAATTTCTGGTGAAGTGGATGATGTGACAGTAATGGAAGCAAAATGTGTTGCTTCTGTGCTGTACAAAGAAGATGTAGGTACTAAGGAAGACGTATTGGTAAACATTTCAGTTGTCTGGTGACCTGAGCTTTCTTCATCTGTAGAGATGAGGACTGAACTTGATTCTTTGTCACCAGTAATATGGGTAACAACATTGTTTTCTGTTACTTGTCCTGGTTTCTCTGTGATATATAGAGATGAAGCTGCAGCAAGAGCCATCTTTGAAGTCTCAGCTGTTGCAGATTCATGTGACGATGTAGACACTGTTTGGCTCGGTTTCTCTGTACTGAATAGAGAGGAGACTGTCGTAGTTGCAATTTCTTTGGTAAAAGTATCAAGGATTGAGCTTGTCTCTGTATCGCCAATGTTGGAAACACCTGATGTCTTCCCTGTTTGTCTAGTCGGTTCAGATTCTGTTATCTCAGTTAATGCTTCCTGTGAGGTGCCGATCACTGTAGCTGATGTCCCCATTGATTCCCATGTCTGATCTATCAGGGTAACGACGGGAGTCATTGGTGATTCTTGGGTAAAGATTTCAGTTGTGTCCGCTGAGCCCTCCTCTGTGAGGGTATAAATTAAACCTGTTGTTTTTTCGACACTTGCAGTGACTGATGGGTGGACAGTTGCATCTGTTGTCTTTGTTGTAGCATCCAAAGAAGTGGCGGCAGTACCTGCTGTGGCCGGGGACCCAAAAGGTGACACTGTTGATGCCCCATTAGCATGTCCACCGGGTCCAACAGTTGTTGATTTAGTGGACACCTCATCCCATATTGTGACTGGGCTGAACTTAGGAGATGCAGTTGTTACAGAAGCCATACCGGTGAACATCTCAGTTGTCTGACTGACTGGACTCTCTTCTTCTACTGATGTGAATCTTGTCTCTGCATCATCCCTAATAGGAATAGATGTTGACTTAGAAGACGTTTCATCCTTCATTGTGACTGTGCTGACCAGAAGAGAGGCTTTTGTTGCAGAAGTCACACCGGTGAACATGTCATGGGTCTGTTTACCTGAGGTCTCTTCATCTGTAGAAGTTATTACTGGAGATGCAATAGTAGTGCCTGCCATACCAGGAGTAACTGGGAGTGTATCTTTGCTTGAGGTTTCTACTTTCTGCTCAGTCACACCACTTATCACAATAGCTCCCTGTGTTGTGTATCTGCTGACTGAGTCTGATAGAGAGGGCATGGTTGTCTTGATCATCTGAACAGTAGTGTACATTGGATACGCTGTTGTCACTGGAGTCTCTTTGGTGGACATCTCAGATGTCTCTTCATCTATAGACCTGACAGCTGAACTCGTCTCTGCATCATCAATAACTGGAGTTACTCTTCCTGTTTTCACTATCACTGTTGCCTCTGTATCAGGCTGTGTTGTGGTTGTTTCCAGCTCTGTTTTGATTGTGCTTGAAGCACTTTTTGTGGGGAATATATTAGGAGTCTGGTCACCTGAGCTCTCTGTAGTGGATGAAGAGGAAGTTGTTTCGGTGCCATCAGAAACAGGATAAAGTGGAAGTTTTCCTGTGACTGTACTTTCTGCAATTCTTTCTGTGCTGTACTGAGAAGTTGCTGTGGTTGTAGTGATCTTTCCACTCTCTGCTGTTGCAGTTTTTTCTGATATTGGTGAAGGTTTCTCGGTGTTATACAGAGAAGAAGTTACAGAGATTGTAATATTTGAAATCTCAGCTGTTGCAGTTTCCTTTGATACTGAAGTCGTTACATGTACTGGTTTCTCAGCGCTGAACAGAGAATACACTCTGGTAGTTGTGGTGTCTTTGGTAAGCATACCAGGTGTCTGATCACCTGAGCTCTCTTCTTCTGTGGAGGTGAGGACTGAACTTGTAACAGGGGTGGTGCTGACGGTTGTAGGATCTCCCTCAGCTTTTGTGGTTGTTTGAACAGCGGAAGGTATAGATTCAAGAAGTGAAAGCTCTTCAGTAGTGTCATAGTCCACCACTTCAATAATATCTGGCAACGTGGATGATGTGACAGTAATGGAAACTAAACTCGTTGCTTCTGTTCTGTACAAAAACGACGCAGGTGTCACGGAAGAAGTCTTTGTAAAAATCTCACTTGCTTGGTCACCTGAACTCTCTTCATCTGTAGTGGTTAAAGAGGAAGTTGTTTCTGTGCCATCAGAAACAGAAGTAACTGAAGGTTTATCTGTGGCTGTACTTTCTGCAGTTTTCTCTGTGCTGTAGAGAGATGTTGCTTCAGTTGTAGTGGTCTTTCCACTCTCTGCTGTTGCAGTTTCTCGTGAAACTGTTGTAGGTTTCTCAGTGCTATACAAAGAATATGCTGCAGATATTGCCACCTTTGATGTCTCACCTGTTGCAGTTTCATGTGACAATGCCATCCCTACATGCCCTAGTGTCTCTGTACCGAACAGAGAGAATACGTTGGTGGTTGCAGTGGCTTTGGTAAACATATCAAGGATTGAGCTTGACTCTGTGCCATCAATAATGGGAACACCTGATGTCCTTCCTGTTTCTTTGGTTGGTTTAGATTCTGTTATCTCAGGTAATACTTCCTGTGAGGTGTCAATCACTGTAGCCGATGTCCCCATCGGTTCCCAAGTCTGATCCATGAGGGTAACTACGGGACTCATAGATGATTCTTGGGATGATTCTGTTGCAGTTTTATATGACGCTGTAATCCCTACAAACCCTAGTTTCTCCGTACTGAATAGAGAGGACACTGTGGTAGTTGCAGTGTCTTTGGTAAAAATATCAGGGGTCTGATCGCCTGAGCTCTCCCCATCTGTAATGGTAAGTACTGATGCAATTGTCTGAACATCAGCACTCTCCTCACCAGTAGAGGAGATGACTGAGCTTGTCTCTGTGTGACCAGTAACAGGGGTACCTGAAGGTTTTTCTGTGTTTGTGTGCCTCTCTGTGACTTCTGCGACAGTCTCCACTGTTGCAGTGTCTTGTGACATTGTTGTTGTCTTTGTGATATATACAGAAATAATTGTAGTAGTAGCGGTCTTAGTGTCAGCTGTTGCAGTTTCATGTGATGCTGTAGTCACTGCATGTTTTGGTTTCTCAGTACTAAACAGAGAATATGCTGTGGTTGTTGTAGTTACAGAGTCTGTGGAATCACTTGTCTGGTCACCTGAGCCCTCTTCATCTGTAGAGGAGATTACTGTGCTCGTCACTTCATCATCAATGATAGGTGTAACTGATGGTGTTCCTGAGTCTGATGGTTTCTCAGTCTGATCTGTAACTTCACTTTCTCCTTTTGGGATCATTAAATCTGGCATTGCGGTGGTTGTCATTTGCTCTGCGTTGACTGTGCTATAAACAGAAGAAACAGTTGTAATGACAGGCTCTTTGGTAAACGTATCAGAAGGCTGGTCAACTGAGCTCTTTTCATCTGTTGCAGAGGGGATTGAGCTGGTCTCTGTATCAGTAGCAGAAGTTTCTGTGGCTTTACTCTCCTCTGTTTCATGTGACGTTGTAGATATGACATCTTTTGGTTTCTCAGTGCTAAACAGATAGGAGACTGTGCTGGTTGGAGTGTGTTTGGTAGACATATCAGGCACCTGGTCACCCGAGCTCTCTTCGTCTGTAGAAGAGAGGACAGAGCTTGTCTCTGTTTCATCAATTATGTGGACAGTGGAGGGCTTTTCTGTGACTGATGTGTCTTCATTTGAAGCATTTCCGATTGTTATATCTACAGGTTGCTTAGTGGTAGTCATCTCAATCTCCTTTTTGATTGAGCTGAACAATGTGGGGCCACTTGTGGCTGTAGACTCGGTGGGGAACATATCAGGGGTCTGATCACCTGAGCTCTCTTCGTCTGTGGAATCAAGGACTGAGCTTTTCTCTGTAACAGGAAAAGATGACGGTTTTTCTGAGCCTGACAGTTTCTCAGTCTGCTCTGTGACTGAACTCTCTGCAGTTTTATGTGACACCGTTGTAGTAACTACTGGTTTATCAGGGCTATACAGAGAAGACACTGTGTCAGTTGCCGTGTCTTCGGTGAAAACCTCACTTGCCTGGTCACCTGAGGCCACTTCGTCCGTAGAGGATAAGGTCGAGCTTACATCTGTTACCGCAGTATCCATTGCAGCGCCACTAGAAAAACCTGTGCTGATAGTAACAGAAGGTGAGACTGTTGATGATACATCAAACACTTCACTGGGTTCAATGCTCGATGATACTGTTGATCTATCATCCTCCTTTCTGCCCGTGCTGAACATAGGAAATGCTGTTGTCGCAGGAGACTCCTGAGCGAACATCTGAGTTGTCTTTTCTCCAGAACTCTCTTCATCTATCGAAGTGACGGTCGTGCTAGTCTCGGTGTCATCAGTCACAGGAGTAGCTGAGGGTTTCTCTGTTTGCTCTGTAGCCTCACTGGTTGCCGTTGAGGTCGTGGGCACATCCTCTTCTGTTTTGACTATAGTATAAAGAGGAGAGAGGTGTGTTTCAGTAGCTATACTAGGAGACATATCAGGATCACCTGAACTTTCCTCCTCCATCAGATTTGGGGTAAGTGAAGGTTTGTCTTTGCTTATGGTGTCTTCTAGTTTACGTATCTCACCTGTCCCAATTGTGTCCTGTGTGGTGTATCGGCTGACTAAGTTGAAGAGAGATGCCATGGTTGTCTTAACCATCTGAATAGGACTATATATTGCAGAGACAGTTGTTGCAGGAGATTCTTTGGTTGGCATTGGAGATGTCACTGGACTCTTAGAACTCTCTTTTTCTGTGGAAGTGGAGGCTGAGCTTGTCTCAGTCTCATCAACGACAGTAACAACTGATGGTTTTTCTGTGCTTGTTGTGCCTTTGGTGAATGCTGTTACCTCTCTTTCCATTGCCGCTTGTTGTGTAGTGTCTGCTGAACTTGTTCTTGGTGATGTTTTTGTGGATCCTAACAAAATCTGTTCTGCGCTGGATAATGGAGAGCTGGTCGTGAACATTTCAAGAGTTTGGTCTCCTGAGCTCTCCTCCCCTGGTACAGAAATGACATGTGTTGCAGTAGTGTATTTCACCGTGGGAGACACTGAAGGCAGGCTAAGCGTTGTTCCCTCTTGCTGGCTTGTCAAAGATTCAGCTGTGGTAGAGATCATTGAAGGTGATTCCGTGCTGCCTGCCTCTTTGGATGGCATCACCTCAGTCTTGATTGTTTCCACTAAATGTGTCTGGCCACTTGTCATTGAGGGAGGCAGAGCGATGCTAGCTGGTTCCTGAGGAGTGTGTGTGGCCTGTGCGGATCCTTTCTCCTCGCCTGAGGTGGTGCCCTCAATGTCACGTATGGTCACTGGCACTGATACATCTTCAACATCTCCAGAAGAGGGCGTAGAGACCGACAGTAGAGGGGTTTGAATGGAGATTTCAAAATCTGGAAGAGCAGAGGTGCTCTTTGTTACGTCTGCAGTGTCAATGTCATCAGTGGCAACGTGTATTTCTTCTGTGGGAGAAACAGAGGGCTCTTCCCCTTCTGGCGGATTCACCTCCGCATCCCTGTCATCATCTGGCGGTTGTGTCCCTGACCCCTCCACCTCTTTGCCATACACAGAGGTGCTGATTTGTTGGCTTCCCTCAGGAGTCTTGGGTGCATAAGCTGTTTGGCTTTGTTCTGAAGTTTTGCTCACTGCTGTGCCAGATGATGAAACAGTGGACACTGCTTCAGTGGATGTAGTTATGACGTCACGTGGTCCCTCTGTGGTCTCTGAAACAGATGATAGACCCTCAGCTCTTTGCTCCGTTTTGGATGGAGTGGTTCCCACCATTGTTGTGACCGGTGCAGAGGTTGCAGTCACATCTGTTTGCACAACACGGCCTTGTGTGGTTCCCTCAACCTGCTCTGGGGTTGTGGTGGGAGTTGACTCCACATGAACCACCTCAGGCCCATAGTCATAAAAAAATGTATCCAGAGTGGACATCGACAAAGGCAGTGGGGTACGTGAGAATGGGTCCCCCGTGGACTCCAAAGAGCTCTCATGATCAGGCTTATCTGGTATAGTATCAGGTATCTCTATCAGAGGGTAATCAAACACAGTGGGGGTCAACTTCTCCTCACTGCCCCCCAGCGCGGTCACATTCTCCTCAAACTGGTCACCTCTTCCTCTCCCTGCTTCCTCCTCTACCTGTCTTCTCTCTTGCTCCAGGGTCACCTCGTGTTTGCCATTGATGAAGATCAGCGTTGGAGTCATGGTGACGGCAGCAGAGGAGAAGAAGTCAGGTTCTCCACTGCCCGGGATAGGTTCACCGTCCACCAGGGAAGGGGTGGCCCGGTCAGGAACGACAGGGATGACAGGGAACTGACCCAGTTCCGGCACCTCTGGGAACACAGGGAACTGACTCAGAGTGTCTAAGGTCGGCAGAGTCATATCCACTGAAACGAGAGAGGAAAATGGAGAGAAAAGATGAGAGAGTGATTGAAATACATGACAATGACACTATGATGAGCAATAGTGTGGCTAGCATTAGTTAATGCATTCGTTTACTCCTATTTACTTAGTGAAAGTGATTGATACAGTGCACAAAATTAAGAATTGTGACATTTTTCTTAAACTTTTGATTTGATTTCTTCCCTCCTGAACTTCCACCTATTTACTAAACACAGAAATGGTCATTCTCAACTATTTAAATCACTCGGAGCGCTCAAATTCCATAACTACTGGAACGGCAAAGACGGTCAATCTGACCGTTTATATTTTAGTTGTGTAAATATTACATAATAAATAAATGATTGCTGAATCAATGCATTTATTCTGTTACAAATGGTGATAAGAAACCTTAGGACACCAAATGTAAATTGCAATTAGTCAGAAAATATACTAATCGACGCAGAAGAGCATAGACTGGAAAATACTCAAATAAGACGATGGTGTATTTTCTGACTGTAAGAAAACAGTTGCCTACCGAGCCGGCCTGTCTTAACTACGCCTAAACTATATTGAAACTAATTTCACACATATAATAATAATAATAGATGTGGCTTAAAGACAGTATTAAATTCACAATAGTCTGATGGGTGACAATACTATCAATTGTCAAATAGAGAACGAAGAGACTGATGACCAGTGCATCTTACATTGACAAAAAAAGGGAACAGAGCTTACAAATAGCACTTCTTCCATAATCATCCTACAGAGGTCCATGCAGGTCAGACATTTTGATTGCTATACGCTTGCAGAAAGAGCATATTCCAAGATTTATAATGACGTTTTTTTGTCAAAAAACTCTACAGATTACACTGATCGTCTCTGTTTCAATATATCACTTTTTCCTAGAATAACTGTGGCTCCTGTGAGTGTTTGTCATCTGAGTAAGCTACTGGTGACAATCAGCAATAGCCATTTGGGAAGAAATATCCTTTCTATTTTCTTCTGTTATATTCCATTATATTCTTACTGTAAAAGATATGTGTGTTGACTGTGTTAGGGCAGGGCCTGTGATGTCTGCTAAATGAACAAGATGATTTCATTGGCATGGAGCAGCCATAGATTGGCTACTAAGCACAGATAAATACTACTCAAAACGTGCTATTCTGTTCTCTTGAAATCAATTGACCGGTATCATGTTTTTTATGACCTTCCTAAACAAAATAGTATTGATTTCTTTGCGAATGTGTGATATCAACACTAGGAAGTCCGAGCATCACCATGATTCAAAACTAATTGAAATGTTAAATATAGCATGGATTATCTAAAGATGAATACATTTGATTTTGTGAAATAAGACAGTCCTATGAATACATGAATTGAAAGGTATTTTCCCAACCTCCACAGTTCTGTCAGTGTTCAATGCCCTGAAGCTGTACTTAGCGGTAATCCAAATGAAACAAATCAATCCCATGTTAGTCCTTACCTCCTGCAGTTTAATTAACTCTAGTCAGCTCAACGCTTTACAATAACAATGGACCTGAATACCTGTATGATAACATAGGCCTAGGGCATCGGTGTGGGGGGGTCAAAAAGTGGCTAAATTCTGCACGAAGTAGAGCTCAACATCTTGTCCCTGTTATGTGCGTATGACTTAATGATTTTAGATGGCCACAGCATCTTCATGACCAAGACAGCACAGGAGGACGAGTGAATTGAATTGTCCAAGCAGAAAGTGTCTTACAATAAAGGTCAGCCTACAAATAATCAAAACATTATTTTCATTGTTTCATGATGTAGACTTTTCCTAATCTTGACAAATGTTGCCATTTTAACAGCGGCGCTGCATCTTTGCGGAACATCATTGGCCGTTCTGGGTTCATCAGTGTTGCGTCACAGGTCTTATAAAAACTCCAAACTTGGTTTGGAAAGCACACTGAGTGACATGCTTCACGAATTAACGTGATGTCATCTGGCCAACCTCACATTGTTTGTCACTGATGCTTCAATCAGGCTCTTACGGGGAGCATTATTCATCCATATACACTGAGTGTACAAATTAATTAGGAACACCTGCTCTTTTAATGACATACTGTAGTCTGACGAGGTGAATCCAGGTGAAAGTGATGATCCCTTATTGATTTCACTTGTTAAATCCCCTTTAATTGGTGTAGATGAAGGGGAGGAGACAGTTTAAAGAAGGATTTTTAAGCCTTGAGACAATTGAGACATGGATTGTGGATGTGTGCCATTCAGAGGGTGAATGGGCAAGACAAAAGATTTAAGTGCCTTTGAACGGGGTATGGTAGTAGGTGCCAGGTGCATCGATTTGAGTGTGTCAAAAACTACAACGCTGCTGGGTTTTTCATGCTCAACAGTTTCCCGTAATTATCAAGAATGATCCACCACCCAAAGGACATCCAGGCAACTTGACACAACTGTAGGAAGTATTGGAGTCAACACAGGCCAGCATCCCTCTGGAGTGCTTCCGAGACCTTGTAGAGTCCATGCCCCTATGAAGTGAGGTTGTTCTGAGGGCAAAAGGGGGTGCAACTTAATTATAGGTAGGTGTTCCTAATGTTTTGAACACTGATTGCATACAGTGCATTCGGAAAGTATTCAGGCACCTTCCATTTTTACACATTTTGTTATGTTACAGGCTTATTTCTAAAATGGATTAAATAAATAAAAAATCCTCACACACAATACCCCATAATGACAAAGCGAAAACAGTCTTTTACACATTTTTGCAAAAAAGAAATACTCAGACCCTTTGCTATGAGACTCGAAATTGAGCTCAGGTGCACTCTGTTTCCATTGATCATCCTAGAGATGTTCCTACAACGTGATTGGAGTCCACCTGTGGAAAATTCAATTGATTGGACATAATTTGGAAAGGAACACACCTGTCTATATAAGGTCTCACAGTTGACAGTGCATGTCAGAGCAAAAACCAAGCCACGAGGTCGGAGGAATTGTCCGTAGAGCTCCGAGACAGAATTGTGTCGAGGCACAGATCTAGGGAAGGGTACCAAAAAATGTCTGCAGCATTGAAGGTCCCCAAGAACACAGTGGGCTCCATCATTCTTAAATGGAAGAAGTTTGGAACCACCAAGACCATCCCTAGAGCTGGCCGCCCGGCCTAACTGAGCAATCGGGGAAGAAGGGCCTTGGTCAGTGAGCTCCAAAGTTCCTCTGTGGAGATGGGAGAACCTTCCAGAAGGACAACTATCTCTGCAGCACTCCACCAATCAGGCCTTTATGGTACAGTGGCCAGACGAAATGACACCCCACTTGAAGTTTGCCAAAAGGCACCTAAAGGACTCTTAGACCATGAGAAACAAGATTCTCTGGTCTGATGAAACCAAGATTGAACTTTTTGGCCTGAATGCCAAGCGTCGTGTTTGGAAGAAACCTGGTACCATCCCTACGGTGAAGCATGGTGGTGGCAGCATCATGCTGTGGGGATGTTTTTCAACGGCAGGGACTGGGAGACTACTCAGGATTGAGAGACAGATGAACGGAGCAAAGTACAGAGGTTTTCATCAAGGATCTCTTGATGAAAACCTGCTCCAGAGCACTCAAGATCTCAGACTGAGGTAAAGGTTCACCTTCCAACAAGGACAACGACCCTAAGCACAAAGCCAAGACAATTCAGGAGTGGCTTCGGGACAAGTCTCTGAATGTCTTTGAGTGGCCCAGCCAGAGACTGGATTTGAACCCAATCCAACATCTCTGGAGAGACCTGAAAATAGCTGTGCAGTAACACTCCCCATCCATCCTGACAGAGCTTGGGAGGATCTGCAGAGAAGAATGGGAGAAACTCCCCAAATGCAGGTATGCCAAGCTTGTAACGTCATACCCAAGCTGACTCGAGGTTGTAAAAGCTGCCAAAGTACACTGAGTAAAGTGTCTGAGTACTTATGTAAATGTGATATTTCAGTTTTTTTTTATACTTTTGCAAAAATGTATAATAACCTGTTTTTGCTTTGTCTTCATGGGGTAGTCTGTAGATTGATGAGGGGGAAAAAATTTAATACATTTTAGAATAAGACTATAACATAGCAAAATGTGGAAAAAATCAAGGGGTCTGAATACTTTCCGAATGTGCTGTATGCTCGGTGTAACACTGACCTTATTAAGCCCCTGCCCTTTTGGCTGAAAGGTCCCTCTCAGACCCCAAGTTAGCTTAGGCCCTGAGCAAAGATAGACATCCTGTTCCTGCCCTGAGCAGATCCACTGGATGTCAGTGTTTCCCTAGAGAGGAACGTGCGAAACATCCGAAGATCAGCCCACACAACTGCCTAAAGCCTTTGGAAAATAAGTGCTCACGAGTCCCCTCGAGGCGCACAATCCTCTTTTTTTTTTTTCTTCTTCTCCAAAATGTTTAACAAACTTTGTACTTCACTCCCTGATCTGACAAAACTAAAACTATCTATAAAGCAGGTGGCAAATGGCTTAACACAGAGCAGTGTTGTGGTCTCTCTGTTATAGTGAACAGCTCTGCATTCTTTGGCTTGTGACTTGCAATCCAACCAACGCCAGGGTAGGGGATAATGGTTATTCATTCACTATTCACTCCTCCTCCATCCATCTCTCTCTCCCCCATCTGAAAAGTGGAGTTTCCCACAAGCTGTGGCTCAGCTAGATTAGTGGCTGGGAGAGAGAACACCTGCAGGAGTCGGACACCTGTTTAAGGCCAGTGGAGCCTGGGAACACAAGAGAGCAATAACCCAACCCCTCACACACACACACACACACACACACACACACACACACACACACACACACACACACACACACACACACACACACACACACACACACACACACACACACACACACACACACACACACAACCCCCCTATTTAATCACCGCACCTTACCTCACTCGACAGCCCCAACTCACAACCACTCCCCTCCCCTTTCTACTCCCCACCACCACCACCACAATTGCCATGGCTCCCCGCTTCCCTCCTGTCCCTTCCAGCCTCAGTTGCTCAGTGGCCGGTGCCCAAGCTCCTGGTGCCGTATTACGAATCTGTTCAAATAAAACCAGACGCCCACATAAACCCAGGCCAGCGGTGGCTCTGGAGGAAGAGCAGTGCTCCATGCTGAGGACAGGCACAAACGCTCTGTTGTGTGCAAATCATGAACTCAGCAACACAACTCACCAGCCCCACAGGGCCTTGTGTATCTCATTACTGCAATTCAATGGGCAGGTAGGTAATGTGGTTGCTTTGAAGGAATCATTTTGCACTGGATAGCACATAATAAGGTTGGACCACACACTAAAATTTGAAGGTCAAATTATAAGTGGACAAATACCAATGTGCACTTATGGAATCTGTTTGTTCATTCTCAACTGGGAGATGTGAATGATTATTCTAACTTCTCAAGCCCTTTGTTTACTATGACTCCAGTGAGTGTACAAAACGGGACAATATCTTTCAGAGGCCAATTTCCATAAACCAGGGGTATCTTCGGTGAAGGTCCTGGTTGCACCAAACAATGTGGCACTAAAACACCCATAATCTCCCTCTCTAGTCAGGCCACCACAACACCAACTGCTCAGCTGTCCTTACAGAGCAACTAACTTCCGCAGTCCCATGTCAGAATTAGACATGCATCCATGTTTCTCCCTGTTCACAATGCCCTCGCAAAACTGAATCCTACTTGAAGGTAACAGCACTCACTGTTGCCCCTACTGGCCAGTTTCCACGTCTTCTCCCGACGTCGTCGGACATGGATGGATGTCAAATACTGACTTGTATCACAGGTGGCCTGGCTGCACAGAGAGGGGAGACTTTGCCTTAAAATATTTATCATAGTACAAAACGTGTACGAGTACACACAGCAGTCTTCTAGAATATTGAGTTGGTGTTCAGGCTGCAGTGTGATGACAGGCATCTGTGCTTAGTCAGGTAGGCTGCCAAGCCTCCTCCTTTGCTGCCAGGCTGGCAGAGGGAGTTACACATACACACACACAGAGGGTGTGGCCTTGGTCCTTGGTGTGGCTCCTCTGCACACAGCTTTGGCTCTCTCCCCAGGTTGCACCAGCAGGCCTGCACTCAGAGGGAGAGGGAGTCCAGATCACCAGTACCCAGGCTCCATGGCAGTCCCAAACCATGTGTGTCTTGTACCACTGTGCCAGAACACCAGACTCATTTACAATTAGTGTAGCACCACATTAGGTCAGGAACGCTTGAGTGCATAGCTCTGGTTGGATGCTCACAGTCACAACATGATTGCCATGCTGGAAACCATGTGTGTGCATGTATCCCTTCTCTCCTCATATTTCTCTACCTCAACTTTCTTCAAGACCAGCCATATCCTCTGACTTAAGGACAAAAGTATAAAACATTCCCATATACTGTAATGTGAAGTGGGTGAGGTAAGGTTACTGACATACGTTAAAAGGCAACTTCAGGAGAAACGACTTGCCTTACACTGAACAGTGGCATTATGACTCATGGTAAAATATTATAATTATGCTGTCCTACCTATACCCCAGCATTACTCAACAATCATGAGTAATTTAGCCTGAGACACACTGCCACTCTGAGCAACCGTCATCCAACCAATAACCTGCCTACTAAGTTGTAAGACACTCCTGTTCAGTAATCTCTCCGCTGGCCGATTGACCGTGAGGTGAGTTGTGGAACTCAACACACCGCATTCCGTTGTCTTACACCATTGCGGCTGCCTCCATGAAGGAGAATACCAGAGATAGCGAGAAAGAACAGTGGGGGGAGTAAGCCTAAGTCATAATTGACATCATGAGGTTCCGGAGGCCTCACTGTTATGCTGACCGCAAGACCTGTTAATACAATAAACAGCTGCATGCTGAGAGATTGTGGCCTTTTTCATTTTTCATTCAGTGTTTATTTCCCTATGACCCCCATGTCTGTCTGGACATCTGTTCAGCTGGACTGACTGACCGAGTTGAGGTGGTCCAGGCACTAAGCTGCAGTCTGTCAACGGATGTGGGAGAGAGGACCCACAGAGGAATTCGCTAGCTAGCTAGGGGGGATAGGAAAACAATAACAAAAAACGGGTTTCGCAAGAGGTCCCTTGACAGGTCTAGAAGGGTGGACATGGAAAATATACCTGTTTACTCTTATTTAATCCAACGACTTGATTGGAAGTCATGTTATTTATTTGTTTTTTGCGCTTTATAGCTACAGTGTATGATCATGTAAAAATCTGACAATAGGCTGATACTCAGGGGCTTTTCTCCTGTCATTTTCGAAGGGTCTTTTTAAATAGCCGACATGACTCTTGCTTGGTCTAAGGTATTTCAAAAAAATACGCTAAAGTGGCCTATATAGAGTAAAATGTTGTGATGATTTTAATTAAGGCCAGACAACACACCCTAATAAGGTCATTTTTTCTCCCTTAATCACATCGCAATCAACCTTTACCAGTTGAATGTGGACAAAAATTGTAACTTTTTTGTATTACAATCCATTTGAAATATTGTATGAAAATATGCAAATGATGTGACTCCTCATTAAATATGTGCATATTTGTATATCACACAACAACAACAACATTCTGGACACTGGATGAAGTCAGCCTAAATATTTTGGTTTTAAGATACATTTTGTTAAGATACTCTAGGACTGAATGTATACATAGCAGGTTGTGGATAAATACTTTTTTTCATCTGTCCAGCAGTAAAATACTAAAGAAAGGTACGTAAAATGTATTTTTGGTGTATCTTTTAGAAGAAAAATGTCAAACCCCAAAATGTTTTGGACAACATATCAACAATTATCTATGCACGTCTGGAGTTTATGTCTAAGGATAACCACACACAATTTGGTGAATGCAGATGCGTCTGAAGCTGAAAACAATGTGTGGGCATGTGGGGAGAGTGTGTGGGAAGAGACTTTCGGAAAATGACAGTTGAAGACAAGTACACTGATTTTAGAAACACCAAACACATATTTAGACCCAATCACCATCTCTTCAAAGTAAGTTGCTACATACAGTATAGTCCAGTTTGTAAAATTCTCTATGAAATGGGTTTTTGAATTGTGTGATTCAATTATGGAAATGATGGATGTCCAGTGGTGTTTGAAATGATTAAAACCCTTGATAAAGATGAGCAATAATGACTGTATAAAATAAATAGCTCATATACTGAGCTACGTGTGTTTTGTTTGCTCCAAAAAATAGGGAAATTATATGACATGAATACAATTGCTCAGAGATTTTGTTTAACAATTAATACTTTTTTCTCAAAGTTATTGACACCCCTAAAGATTCTTATAAATAGATTAGTCAAAATTGGTATTTGGTCTGATATTGCTAGCACGCAATGACTACATCAAGCTTGTGACTACAAATGTGTTGGATGCATTTGCAGGTAGTTTTGGTTGTGTTTCAGATCATTTGTGCCCAATGTAAATAATGTACTGTGTCATTTTGAAGTCACTTTTATTGAAAATAAGAATATAATGTTTCTAAACACTTCTACATTGATGTGGATGCTACCATGATTGTGGCTAATCCTGAATGAATCGTTAATAATGATGAGTGAGAAAGTTACAGCGGTTCAATAATCATACCGCCAAGACATGCTAACCTCTCGCTATTACCAATAACAAGAGAGGCTAGCATTTCTTAGCTGTAAGATGTTTGACCCTCTGTCTCACACATCATTATTCACGATTCACTCAGGATTATCTGTCATCCTTTTTGAGAAAATTAGCCAACCCAGTGATTCATTTCCTCATCCTTGTTGTGCAGTAAGGGTGCTATGAAAAAACATGAACAAACGCTTTAAAACCACCCAAATACATCCTTTTAGAAACGGAAAGCTCTCAGTATAGTGATGCAGTTTAGATGTTGTACACTATTCTAAAATTCTAAACTATTCTAAAATGGTTTTTTCCTTCATCAATCTACACCCATAATGACAAAGCAAAATGTTTATAAATGTATATTCAATTTTTTTTACTGATATATAACATTTACGTAAGTATTCAGACCCTTTACTCAGTACTTTGTTGAAGCACCTTTGGCAGCGATTACAGTCTTGAGTCGTCTTGGGTATGACGCTACAAGCTTGGCACACCTGCATTTGGGGAGTTTCTCCCATTCTTCTCTGCTGATCCTCTCAAGCTCTTGGCATTCAGGCCAAAGAGTTCAATCTTTGTTTCATCAGTCCTTTAGGTGCCTTTTGACAAACTTCAAGCAGGCTGTCATGTGCCTTTTACTGAGGAGTGGCTTCCGTCTGGCCAATCTACCATAAAGGCCTGATTGGTGGAGTGCTGCAGAGATGATTGTCCTTCTGTAAGTTTCTCCCATCTCCACAGAGGAACACTAGAGCTCTGTCACCTCGCTGACCAAGGCCCTTCTCCCCCGATTGCTCTGTCTGGCCAGGCGGCCAGCTCTAGGAATGGCCTTTTTTTATTATTTGTACTTTTGCAAACATTTCTAAAACCTGTTTTGGTTTTGTCATTATGGGGTATTGTGTGTAGATTGATGAGGCCCTTTTTTTATTTAATCAATTTTAGAATAAGGCTGTAACGTAACAATGTGGAAAAAGTGAAGGGGTCCGAATACCTTCCAAATGCACTGTAACATTCCATTTACATAAAAGACAGAGATTTGGTTGTAAAAAGGCAAACTTTTCGTTCATGGCACATTAATTCCACAGTATTTTAATGTTTTGTTTCGGTAATGACAATCATATCGGCTGTATTTCTGTACTTTAAAAGTGATATATCTTAAAAACATGATTGCTGACATGCAAAACTATTTGGGTCTATATCAACAATTGACTAATGAAAAGCAAATACCAAAAGAACGTTTTTGGTCAGAGTTTTTCTTGAACTTTTTTAGATATTTTTGGGGGTGGGAATGTAATTTGCACCATGTTTGTAGAATCACCCATATACGTAGAGATACATGATAAACTAGATGGCTAACTGTGTTGTCACCCATGAAGATGTGTTCAATCATCTAGCATAGTTAGCACCCATGCTAAATCAGAATACTGTTAGCATATTCCAAAAGAGTACAGCTTCATCATTTGCAAAGCCAAAAAACTATAAACATTATTGCTAAAATGATGGTTGGTGTAAGCTTTGAAGGTGGTAAAATCCTGATGAGAGATGTTCCATAAAGGTACTAAAATTAACAACAACCAAACCAGATGCTGATGTAGCAACGCCGCTATGCGTATGTCTGTGTGTGAGAGGGAGAGAGAGCAGCACATACATTCTCCTTGGCTGAGAGTCAAAACCCCCACTTCAGGACCCTGGACAGCACATGGTCTTACTGTATCTGCCAAAAAACCCTCTACTGTACATTCATGTGCATCGACAGAGAGCAACGGCACAGTATGCTATAAGTGTTAACACATGCCTACGTTACAGACAACCACTCTCTGTCACATAGGGCCTAGGCCAAAACATAAAGAGCGGTTCTCCACAGTAAAACCAAAACATGTACTGTGCTTATGTTTTCATAAGCTTTTTAGCAAGTCAACAGTTTGCAAGTGATCAAGTTGATATCACACCCCAGTAACAGTAGTTTAACACATCTGACCTCCTACCAGAGCAGACATAAAGGATCCCAGGCATGGGCTGATCTGAAGAACTAGTCCTTATGCACCACATTACTATGTAGTAGGCCTAATCCTATTACAGGAAGTACTGGTCTTTCCAGGTGACGTACAGCAAACTTTATCAACCGCAATTAACTCATGCGGACAAGATTACTGTCAAGAAAAGAGTCATCATCTGGAGAGCTACTTGTAGTTTGACCTTTATATAACAAACTTTACATAGGTCACCGAACTCTGAATTGGTACAGAGCAACGTTTACCTCAAATGTCTAGCCTATATCATATAACCATAACAATGCACTTAATGGAATATAGTGAACAAGAGGTATTCTTCTTACCTGACTCGTTTTGCTTCTGCTCGTCGGCATTGATGTTGATGACTTGGATGGGGAGTCCATCTGGGCCCACAGTGGCTGGAGCGCTGGTGGAGGTCAAGGGAGCAAATGAGAAGAACTCTGTATCGATGTCTGTGGTGGTGTCCTGGCCTTCAGTCAAGGTTTCACTGAGGGACTCAGGAAAGTGAGTGGTGGACTCTTCAATGACCTGATCACCTGAGCTCACATCCTCAGCTGACGTCTCACTGCCGATGAGAATGGCGGCTGCTGTTGGATTCACTGAGGAAGGTTCCTTAGAGGTCACGGTTGCATGTGAAGTGGTGGTTGTGGAAACACTTGGTGGATCCTTTGTTTGACTCGCATCCTCCTTGTACAGAATGGCTGGTGTCTCTAAATCACGAGGAAGAGGTTTCTGTGTGGGCTCAGCTTTAGAAGCCCCTTCTGTCTCAGTCGGGTGAGTGATAACTTGTATGATTGAGTATTGGGATGAGGGTGTGGTCGGGGCATCAGTTGCTGAGCCATCTAAAGGCTTTGATGATGACTTTGTTGGTATTGCTGATCTTGTAGCTCCTGATTGTGTTGGGGTAGTGGTCTCCATGCCGGTGTTGGGCTCTGTATCACACACGATGGTGGTAATCATGGTTGTTTCATCCATGACAGTGGTGGTAGAGGTGCTTGTTGAGGGATCGTCATGCACCGCTTGGGTTGGCGGAACGGGTGGGGTACCCTCTACAAATCCTGCAGTTCCAATCTCATCAACATAGCCTGGGGAGGGGGTCGTTGAATGAAGGCCCTCCTCAGAGTATGGCTCTCTTTCTGGGTACACTGTCGTGCCAGCGGGACTGTATGAATCAGTGTGGGGGCTAAGTGTGCTTCTGTCCTCAGTGTTTACTGCCACTGTAGATGATGCCCTTGGTGTAGGTGGCAAGGTGACCAGGTCAGCGATGGTTTCGGGACCCATTCCACTGCCCTCCACATCTTCAGTGAATAAGGTCACAACCAGACTGGGAGTGACAGTGGATATTGTGGGTGGGGTAGTTTCAGTGATGACTGCATTAGGGGATCCCTCAAGGACCTCTGCTGTTGTGGGCGGGGCAGTGGCAGTTCCACGTACAGACGCATCTTGAGTGGCGGAGGCCATCACCATTGTGGAATCGTCTGCGGTTTCAAGAGTGGAGGGCTGTTCAGTTACATGTAGACTGGACTCATATGTAGTGTCCTCAGTACTAACAGGTGCATCTTTAGTTTTCTCAGTGGTGATTGGTTCAGTTGGTTCGGTTGTCGAAACTGATTGGGCGTCTATCAGGTCAGAGGTCATCTCTGCAGTGATCCCTTCCAGGGTGGTTTCCTCTGTGTTTCCGTGAGCAAACATGGGTTCTGTGCTTGGAGAGGCCTCTAGAAGAATGTCAGGCTGAACTGTGCCCACTTCTATCACATTGTGATTCTCTGGTTCTTCTGTGGGCTCAGCCAATCTCTCTCCCGTGTTCGATGGCTGGGCCACGGCGGTATCTACGGACACTTCAGGTGTGGCATCTTCTACCTGGACGACTGCAGTGGCCTGAGGGGGAGCAGGGAAGGTAGAATCACTAGGATGTGGACTTCCTGTTGTGGGTGGAGCTTGGAACGTGTCTCCACGGGGAGGGAACGACTCCACATGGCTTGGGCTTTCCTCAAAGTCATCAACATTGTAATCGGGGAAGGATGTTGTCGTGAAAATGTCGCCTTCTTGTTTTGCAGCGGCAGTGGTGTGTGGCGAGGTCACCTCCTCAAGATCGCCTTCATGTGTTACCGGGGTGGGGCGAGGTGATACCATGCTGGTTGAGAACATAGATGAAGGGGCCGCTGTTTCGGCTGATTCTCCGGTCTCTGAAACAAGTTCAAAACCTGGGGTCTGAGTAGTGCTGCCTCTGTCCAGGGGAGAGAGAGCTGTGGTGGGACCAATGGCGGATGTGGCCAGCATGGGGTGAGGCGTGGTAGCACCCTCCACAGACACTTCCACCCAAGTCATCTGATTTATCAGCTTCTTCCTAGCTGAGGATAGAGAAAGATAAATAAAGTGTATTACTGTCAAATAAATCCCCAGAAAAAAAAACAGCAGACCAAAATAACCAATGACCAGCATAGGAAAATTTGGCCAGGCCCAAAAATACTTTGTTACATAAGATCAGAGTGATTAATAGACAGTAAATTAATATCCCAGCGTTTTATTTTTGGACCACATAACTATTTCATCTGGGATCTTTCATTCTATTTTCAAACTATCCAGTTCTTGTCTGAGGCTCCTTGGCTGGCACCAGAATGGCACGTTTGTCTTGGCTATACCTTGCCAACTCACTCAGTCCACCAGGTTTCACACAGCACTACCCACTCACAATGCAGCACACACACTGGTATATGGCACAACGCCAGTATAGACTTCAGTATGAACCCTACAGAGAGAAGTAGTCTTTAGAAATAACATGACACTTAGAGAGACATCATTGTCTCGTGGGACTTACCCACAAAGCTTTGACAGCTACTGTTTCTACCCCTGGTCCAACCATAAATTCACCCTCACTCTCTAAGAAATAATGATATAATTCTGAAATGGTATGGAGGAGACTCTCTGGAGCATTGGTTTTGGAAGGAGTTTCACAGCATCCACCCCAGAGGCTTGTGATCATAACAAGGGTGGACATTACCAAGTAATGGTCGTAAACTGTGTCTTGAAGTACAATATTATCATGTTGATCCACTCTGAATGTTCTTTTCCCACATTCCCACCACTAACACGGGCTAATTTACCTCGCTAAAGCAGATAATGTAGGTGAGGTCATTTTCAAAGCTTTCTATTTCAGAGCACATGTTGAACATTCATTTTACATTTCCTATTGTGTCTACGGGCATTCATGGGGCCATTAAGGGTCAATTAAACAGCATATAAACTTTTCGGGCATCTTCTGTTGTGGTTTTGTGGAGTGGCCCTGAGTCTTGTCTTCTGGTCTCTTCCATGCCTGTCCTCCCACAGTCTCTGTGTTTACTAGTGTTTCCCTCCCTGTGGTCCAGCTCCTGACTTTTATATGTATTTGTATTTGTGGTCACTTGGGCTGCTACTCCAGTATTCATATTAAATAGACTAATCATAATTATGATCCCTCTCTATAAGTTACAGCACCGTATGAATAATAGAGGTTAAGCTGCTAAGAGACCAAGAATGAATTCCTCCCAGACTGCTCTGTGACTGGATCAAAGCTTGAATGTTCAGAAGGCACATCCTTGCTTGTTCTCATCCTGTCCCAATGTCTGACCCACTCACACTCTCCACTCACACTCTCTCTCACCCTCTCACCCTCTCTCTCTCCCGCTCTCATATACTGTACAGACACAGGCACAGGCACAGACAGTGTGACAGTTTCAGTATTCTCTCCTCAGTGGCGCGACACAGACTGTGTAAAGCAGACAGCAACTCTTCAGCACTACGTACTTGCCCTCCTTCTCCACGCAGCTATCTCTAATGTAAGGTTTGAGAAACTTTTTTCACGAACAGTAAAAATAGACCCTGGTCTATAAGAAAGCAGACGGGGTGCATTATCTCACTGGATGTTTGTGTGCGGTCACTTTTACTGGGGCCTTTGTCTTCTCCAGTCCAGGGACCAATTATCCCTCCATTTTCCTCCTCTGCCACTCTTTCATCTAACTGACTAATGTTTATACAACATCTTCTTTGGTGTTTTGTGTTCCTGCAAGGGGAAATTGTGAAGAATTCCAGCCAATGGAAAAGGGGTTACTTGAAAAGCACTTAGGTGAGAACAAAACCAAAAAAGCACTGAGAGCGCTAAAATGGAATACACAAAGCGGGAGGTCAGGGTGCCCTGTTTGTGTGACCTCCTAACCCTGTGGGGACTTATCACACGGAGAGCTAGCGTCTCTCAGGGAGACCCAATAGCCTGGTAGGGGGCGGCTTATCTCGCTGACCCTCTTTTAAAAAGATGGAAAGCCCAGGTCAGAGGTCACCGAGGCTGACTGGCTTTAGAAGTCCGGCCAGTAACTTTGTCCATTAACCTAACGTCTGCTCCGATAACCACCAAGTGAGAGCGATGGAAAAGGGGAAACTCTGACAGCTGAAACAATCTGAAAGAGGAGGAAAGAGAGAGATAGGCTGACAGGTGCTGTATCTGCACTTTTTCGTCACACGGATATAGTCATGTTTAGATGCAGTTTATCTAACTTCAATCAGATAAGTACAGTGCCTTCAGAAAGTAATCATACCCCTTGACTTATTTCAATTTTTTGGGGGGGTGGATCAGCTTTAATGGATTGTGGCTTCTATCAATGTAATTGTCTGCATAATTTCTAATCCCCTATACATATGTTTTTTATCTGTAAATGATTATTTTCATCTTTATTATTTTCCCCCTTAACCTACCACTCCTTCCCTAATTGGAGTAAACTAATTAAATATATTTTTCTTCTTAATTTTGTTGTGTGACACCCTGCATTCAAAATGGATTAAATCAAAACATTATCACCAATCTACACACAATACCAGATAATTACAAAGTGAAAACCCATTTTTAGACATTTTTGTATTCCCCTGAGTCACGACTTTGTAGAAGCACCTTTGGCAGCGATTACTGCTGTGAGTTTTTCTGAGTAAGTCTTTAAGAGCTTTCCACACCTGGATTGTGCACGATTTGCCCATTATTATTTTCAAAATTCTCCAAGCTCTGTCAAATTGGTTGTTGATCATTGCTAGACAACCATTTTCAGGTCTTGCAATAGATTTTCAAGTAGATTTAAGTCAAAACTGTATGTCGGCCACATAGGAACATTCATTGTCTTCTTTGTAAGCAACTCCAGTGTAGATGTGGTCTTGTGTTTTAGGTTATGAAAGGGGAATTCATCTGCCAGTGTCTGGTGGAAAGCAGACTGAAACAGGTTTTCCTTTAGGATTTTGCCTGTGTTTAGTTCCATTCCATTTCTAATTTATTCTGAAAAATTCCCCAGTCCTTAACGATTAGAAGCATACCCATAACATAGTGCAGCCACCACTATGCTTGAAAATATGAAGAGTGGTATTGGGTAATGTGTTGTATTGGATTTGCCCCAAACATAACACTTCGTATTCAGGACAACAAGTTAATTGCTTTGCCACAATTTTTGCAGTATTACTTTAGCGCGTTGTTGCAAATAGGATACATGTTTAGGAATAGGTTTGTTCTTTACAGGCTTCCTATTTTTTCCTCTGTCAATTGGGTTAGTATTGTGGAGTAACTACAGTGGCTTGCAAAAGTATTCACCCCCATTGGTATTTTACCTATGTTGTTGCCTTACAACCTGGAATTAAAATAGATTTTTGGTGGGTTTGAATCATTTGATTTACACAACATGCCTACCACTTTGAAGATGCAAAACATTTTTTATTGTGAAACAAACAAGAAATAAGACAAAAAAACTGAAAACTTGAGTGTGCGTAACTTTTCACCCCCCCAAAGTCAATACTTTGTCGGCCACATTTTGCAGCAATTACAGCTGCAAGTATCTTGGGATATGTCTCTATAAGTTTGGCACATCTAGCCACTGGGATTTCTGTCCAATCATCAAGGCAAAACTGCTCCAGCTCCTTCAAGTTGGATGGGTTCCGCTGGTGTACAGCAATCTTTAAGTCATACCACAGATTCTCAATTGGATTGAGGTCTGGGCTTTGACTAGGCCATTCCAAGCCATTTAAATGTTTCCCCTTAAACCACTTGAGAGTTGCTTTAGCAGTATGCTTGGGGTCATTGTCCTGTTGGTAGTTGAACCTCCGTCCCAGTCTCAAATCTCTGGAAGACTGAAACAGGTTTCCCTCAAGAATTTCCCTGTATTTAGCGCCATCCATCATTCTTTCAATTCTGACAAGTTTCTCAGTCCCTGCCGATGAAAAACATACCCTACAGCATGATGCTGCCACCACCATGCTTCATTGTGGGGATGGTGTTCTCGGGATGATGAGAGGTGTTGGGATTGTGCCAGACGTTGTGTTTTCCTTGATGGCCAAAAATCTAAATTTTAGTCTCATCTGACCAGAGTACTTCTTCCATATGTTTGGGGAGTCTCTCACATGCCTTTTGGCGAAGATCAAACATGTTTGCTTATTTCTGGGCTCTCTTCTGTAAAGCCCAGCTCTCTGGAGTGTACGGCTTAAAGTGGTCCTATGGACAGATACACCAATCTCCGCTGTGGAGCTTTGCAGCTCCTTCAGAGTTATCTCTGATTAATGCCCTTCTTGCCTGGTCCGTGAGTTTTGGTGGGTGGCCCTCTCTTGGCAGGTTTGTTGTGGAGCCATATTCTTTCTATTTTTTAAATAATGGATTTAATGGTGCTCCGTTGGATGTTCAAAGTTTCTGATATTTTTGTATAACCCAACCCTGATCTGTACTTCTCCACAACTTTGTCCCTGAACTGTTTGGAGAACAGTTCATTTAATAAAGAATAATAACGTGAACACTACAAGCTACAAAACAATAAATGTGAAAACCGAAAACAGTCCTATCTGGTGCAGAACACAAAGACAGAAAACAATCACCCACAAACCAACAGTGCAAACAGGCTACCTTAATATGGTTCACAATCAGAAACAATGCAAAACATCTGCCTCTGATTGAGAACCATATTAGGCCAAACAACAAACCCAACATAGAAACACAAAACATAGACTACACCCACCCAGCTCACGTCCTGACCAACTAAACAAAGACTAAACCAAGGAAATAAGGTCAGGAACGTGACAGCTTGCTTGGTGGTGCCCCTTGCTTAGTGGTGTTGCAGACTCTGCAGCCTTTCAGAACAGGTTTATATATACTGAGATCATGTGACACTTAAATAAAGTCACCTGTGTGCTATCTAACTAATTATGTGACTTCTGAAGGTAATTGGTTGCACCAGATCTTATTTAGGGGCTTCAGAGCGAAGAGGGTGAATACCTATGCACGCACCACTTTTCAATTTTTTGTTTTTTGAATTTTTTGAAACAAGTAATTTTTTTCATTTCACTTTACCAATTTGGACTATTTTGTGTATGTCCATTACATGAAATCCAAATAAAAATTAATTTAAATTACAGGTTGTAACGCAACAAAATAGGAAAAACGCCAAGGGGGATGAATACTTTTGCAAGGCACTGTACAATGTTGTTGATCCATCCTTAGTTTTCTCATATCACAGCCATTAAACTCTGTAACGGTATTAAAGTCACCATTGGCCTCATGGTGAAATCCCTGAGCGGTCCCTTTCCTCTCTGGCAACTGAGTAATTAAGAACGCCTGTATCTTTGTAGTGACTGAGTTTATTTATACATTATCCAAAGTGTCATTAATAACTGCATCATGCTCAAAGGGATATTTAATGTAAAAAATATATATTTTTACCCATCTACCAATAGGTGCCCTTCTATGCGAGGCATTGAAAAACCTCCCGTGGTCTTTGTGGTTGAATACGTGTTTGAAATTCACTGCTGGAATGAGAGACCTTACAGATAATTGTATGTGTGGGGTACAGAGATGCGGTAGTCATTCATGCAACTTATTTTGTTACTTGTTAAGAACATTTTTACTCCTGAACTTATTTAAACTTGCCATAACAAAGAGGTTGAATACTTATTGACTCAAGACATTTAAGAACATTTTTACTCCTGAACTTATTTAAGCTTGCCATAACAAAGAGGTTGAATACTTATTGACTCAAGACATTTAAGAACATTTTTACTCCTGAACTTATTTAAGCTTGCCATAACAAAGAGGTTGAATACTTGTTGACTCAAGACATTTCAGCTTTTCATTTTTTTTATTTATTTTTTAATCTGAAAAACACTTTGGAATTGGGGTGTTGTGTGTAGACCAGTGCCAAAAAAAATCTACATTTTATCCATTTGAAATTCAGGCTGTAACACAACAAAATGGGGGGGAAAGCCAAGGGGTGTGAATACTTTCTAAAGGGACTGTATATTATGAACTATTTTAACAGATTATATTTGTATATTTTATGAAGGAGTATGTGACTGTTTTCTCTGCTCAACTGTGCCAATGAGGTTATCCAAGGCTAACCACAGAGAAAGAAAACAAAAAATGTGTCCTGCCTTGAAGTACAGTATTACAGGTAATAAAACCGGACAGACAATGATTGTGTAGGACTCTCCAATAAACTATTGGTAAGTAAATCATCCATTAGTATCACATTGGGCTATGCATCGAGTTCAAAGGCAGCATGAGTTTAGAATGATGATTTCACACTCCTGTTAGCCAATCCCAATTTGGTTCCAGAGGTAACGGTCGGTAACCCAAAAGGACATGCAGTGAGGTCAGTAATTCACTGTACTGGGCTACACAGCCTAGCTCTAGCACAAAACGCACAACGCTCTACATAGGGATCCGTTTCATCTGTTTTATTGATGATTTCTTCTATCAACAAACAAAAGAAACACGAAAGTGACCATGCAAATAAACCTGACAATTGATTCAAGATGAGTTATAGACATTATATTGCAAGAAGACTGTTTTGTAGATATTTCATTATATGTGTCAGAGAGGTTGCAGCAAATATGAGGATTGGGGAGGGGTGCAGGAGCTATACCCTAAGAGGGTAACATCGCAATTACTCACAGCGCTGGCCTTGAGCAAAAATACTCAACTCTATGAATAGTGTGAACTTAGAGTGCTCTTTCAAATCCAAAATGTAACATTTGCACATAGATGAGAACATAACAGTGAAATGTATGTTTACCTTTGAAGCAGTATGCTCCCAGCTGGGTGATGGGTTCTGGGAAGCCAGTCTGGTTCCTGTAGCGATACATGGTCCTGACGCCCAGCAGACCGCCGCCACACTGCATTCTGGGTACCGCGACGGGGTGGCGAGCGCTGCCGTCGGCCAGCCAGCCGTAGTCACACCTGTCCAGACCCTGTCTCCAGGCGGAGTGGAGCTGACCCGGCGACGCCAGGGCGGCGTTCCTGTTCTCACACTCCTCCTTCGCCTCCTCAAACGTCATCTTATAGGTCACAGGTGCGTAGTACACCTCACCTGCAACAAATAAGGGTTACATGTAAAAGACGACTTTCTAGTGACTGAGGATCAGGATGTTTTAATAAAAAGTCTATGTTTGCCATGGCTGATTTAGTGTGCTGAAATACTGAACTGTTACTGCTTACACTAACAATAGTGGTATCACTAAGTTATACCTACATTTGAGTTCAGTCCTCACTATTATAAGAATTTGGATTTACCTTTTCAGAAACTTGTATGTGACAGTGCTTCAATATATCCAGTCGATATGGATATGGGGGAATGACTTATCATTCCAATTTGACCATGGTAGCAGTTGCATAGAGATATAGACCCATAATTACAACCTAGTGTCAATGCTGTGGAGAGCTCTGGGCCCAAACGTTCTCCCACTAATTTGTTTGGGACTACAGTACAGCATTCATTCCATTATCCTGAGGTGGGCTAGCAATGCTGACTATGTGTTTGCACTCACAAAGACAGTCTGTCTATCATGCCATTAGGTCCCCCACAGTGGGTGTGGCAGTCCACAGTTAATGTAGTCAAATTAATCTTTCAAAACGTAGGTTTCCCGCTAAATGAAGATGACAACACTTATTGGCTGTGTTCTTAACTTGGACAACATAATCAAACACGTCAGAACAGACACCATACTTGAGCAACTACATCTGCTCCTCAGCTGGCCCCCGTCACACTGCATAAAGATCAATACCACTAATACACCACCGTTACACATGCCAATGATATTATCGTACTCCTCGCTGACTGATCCAATGATCCAGAATGACACCCCCTTAGCCATATGACCCTCAACCTGATGTGGTGGGGGATATATGTGGGCTAAATGTTGCATAGCCCAAATATCTTTCGCCTCACGCCTGCACTCTTAGAAAACAAGGGTTCCAGAAGGGTTTTTCAGCTGTCCCCATAGGAGAACCATTTTTGGGTTTACCTGGAACCAAAAGGGTTATTCTACCTAGTACCAAAAAGGCTTCTACCAAGGTTTCTCCTATCGAGACCTACTAAGAAACCTTTTCAGTTCTAGAAAGCACTTTTCTTTCTAAACGTGTGCCTTCAGTTCAGTGGCGTGAGGAGTGATGTTAGAGCTTATAAACGAGCAATGGGGCACGCTGCAACTGAGGTTAAATTTGTCATCAGGCTCAGCATGGAGGATACACAAAGAGATGATAAAGTGCATTGGCAGCTCTGAAGCTTTTCCTTTATGGTGCCAGCAGCTTTTAAAGCTCCCATTATCACATCGTTTCTGGTGTCTTTTTTTAGAGCCTTTTAGAGCCTGGTCCAATGTTGAGAGACTGACAGCTTGTCTCTGTTGATCGCTGTGATTGTCAGGGAAAAAACGTTTGGCACTTTGCTGATTGTCAAAGTTACATAGAGTTACAGTACCTTTCACTCATTTCTATTTACATACCCCAAAATATGTTATAAACGGTCAACAAAACAAGAAGTAGCCCAGTAAATATTTGGAGAGGAAATGCCTCACCAGGTGCATTTACTTGCTTACATTAAAATACAAGACAAAGACCTAAATTGTACATTGTCACCTCTTTCCATCTCCAGGTGTATAGAAATTCACTTCTCCCCTAACTAACATCAGTGTACTCAGCACCTGTGCGTGGGTCAATTGGATGTGCTGATCCTGCATAGAATTTAATTGTATGTATCACCAGGCCACTACCTCCCACATTTTTTTCTCTTACCATTCAGCTTGTCCACATAACAGTACACGTCATAGGTCTCTGTGGCCTTTCGGGGTCCATATGTCCTCACCCCAGGCTTCCTCTGCAGGTTTCCATAGCAGCCAGGTCTCGGTCTAGTGATTGGGTATCTAAACATGCAAAGAAAAGATAAGATAATTTAATTGATCTGTAACCGGAAATTTCACTGTGTCAGTCAACCTATAACCTCACACCATAAAATTATGACAAAGACAAAAGGGACTGCCTTGTGAGTTAGAATACAGCTGGAAATGTCACTGGCTTGAACAATCTCAGTATACGTGCAGTTCACATTCAGGCCAATGACAACTATGGCAGAGTGGGTAAACCAAGCAGTTTTATACTTTAGGCCCTGTAAAAACCAGTTACCAGTAGCCTGGGAGCCAGTCCTTTTCTGATTAAACCAAAGATGTCTACTTTGTCTTTGACACAAATGGACTAGAATATATAATTGATGGTCATCTTTATTTTTAGGGGGTAGATCAGCTTAGTACTCAAGATATATTGTAGATTCCATCAATTGAATTGTCTACATAATTTCCAATCCCTAATATAAAAAAATATATTTATATACATATCTTTTTAAAATATATTTTCCTTTATTATTTCCCCCTAACCCTACCACCCCTCAGCTAATTGGAGTAAACGAATGGACAACAACACTTCAGCTTCTACTTCCAGCTTAAACATACTATATACATTTATGGACACAATGTATTTTAAAATAGTTATCTTTTGTTTGTTTTAATCCCATCCTTCAGCTACCATCAACCCCTCTCTATCTCGTAACACCATCCACTTTTGATTGGTCTCTGAAGTCTCTGAAGACCATCCAGTTGTATTTCTATTTTGCCATATATTTTTAACTGTGCTGTTTATCAAAAATTCTGAACCTATATACATTTTACGGACACAGTATATTTTTTATTAGTAATCTTCTTGTTTTTAATCCCACCCTTCAACACCACAACCCCTCCCATCTATCTCGTAACACCATCCATTTTTGATTTGTATTTGACAAATATTTTTCAGCTGTGATGTTTCACAAAAGTTCTGAGCCTTTCTGTTCTCATAGTTTCTACATATTGAAAATTAAAGATAAACATATTTGCTAAAAGTGTTATTATATTATTGATCGATTGACTATGACTTTTCACATCACCCAGAAGTGTTATCTGCAGAGTTATCTCCAGGTAAATGTTGCACTTCTTCAACCATTCCTGGACCTGCGACCAAAAACAAGCTACATATGGACAGTACCAAAACAAATGATCTAATAATTTGGTCTCTTCGCAGCAAAATCTGCAAAGCTGGGACGGTTGTATCCCCCATATATATATATAACATTCTATTGGTTCCAAGAATTTAGCATAATAATTTAAATTGAAAAATTATACGTTTTGAATCTGCCGTTGTTTTGCCTATCAGTTCATAAACTATGTGGCATGGAATCGGTACATCAAAAATCTCTTCCAAACTATTTTGCAATATATATTGCACAGCTGTCAATTTTTTGGTCCTTAAATGAAACTGGTATACTTTTTAATTCATCACCATTTTGTTTCACCAATTTTGGTCTTTATTTCAAGGCCAAAAGAGAAGTTCCTTACTTTTTCCCCTTTCTACTTGCCTCTTCCATTTTTTGCAGTAATGCTGCAATTAGTTGGTTGTAATTTTGGGTAGAACAGACATTTCCATATATTTTTGTTAGCTGCATGTGTGACATAACTCCACCGGTCCTATTTATGATATAATTGAATGTTTATTTATAAATTAGTATTTTTGAGCTTAACCACAATATTTGTTTTATTATTTGTTCTGTCTTTTCTGGTGGATTAAATTGAAATCGCAACCACCTTTCAATTTCTTGTTATAGAAATAGAGATATTTTGGAGATTATTTCATTTTCTTACCTAACTGACAGATCTGCGATCCAACCTGCATCACAGTGGTCAAAGCCGTCCTCATACGCTGATTTCAGCTGGTCAGGCGTGGCAATGGAGGCTCCTACGGTTTGGCAGGCCTGGACAGCATTCTCATAGTTCATGGTGTACCTGCTGGTGCTTGCCCGGTAGTGAAACACAACACCTAGGAATAAACACATACATACATAAAGACAAATTAGGTCCTGTGTAAAAAAAGTTAAAGAGTACAACTGAATCAGGGGTAATGTCTAAAGTCTTGGTCACGTTGGCAGTTTGAAGTGACTCAAATAAAAAAAAATGAACTTTTTCCTGCAGTCTGAACAGCCAAAAATAGGATATTTCAAGCCACATGTCAAACAACCTTCGTAGATGGTTTGAAGTCAGATACAAATCGTATTCCGTCCATGGCAGGCATTGTTGTCAGCTTAGCTTGCTACATAACTTCTGAGATATCAGCCTGCACTACTGCCCACTCACTCGCCATTACTATGACAACTAGCGTAGCCATGTCAGCAAATTACTTCTCTCTGAACACACACAAATCCCGATTTGACCACTTGTAACTTGCCGATTGTACAGTCAGTATTCCCAAACGGATTTGAAAAACGAAAACAATTTGAGCATTAAGGCCTGCAGTGTGAACAAGGCTAAATAGCACACGTGTGAAATAAATCAAGGTCTACATTTCTTGTGATGATACAGTATATTACAATTTGGTGGAAGATTACTAGAATCCTCTGCAATGACCACAAGATAACTCTGGATGATTTAAAGACGATGCCATGGCCCTGACTTCCCATATTTGTGAAAAGAGACTGACTGATGCCTTGATTATAATTGAAGACAGTTGGCGAGATGAGCGGTTGGGTCTCTGTGAAAGCCAAAGCTATCCCATATCAACCCATGCCTGTTTTCAACATATCCCAAATTTGAGCTATGTCTCCCAGATGAAGTAACTCCCGAAATAAAGATGGGGGAATAGAGGCTTATTAAGTTAAGATTTACACCACAGTTCGCTACACAGTTAAATGATAGTGCAGCGGTAATCAGCGGTAATCAGTCTGGTAATATGAGGCTACGGTGCAGATGGCATAGCTTTGGAACTGTTCTATCCAACTTGAAACATAGACTATAAACAGCAAGATTCAGCTTTTATGGTAACACCTTTTCGATGACTGACCGTAACGGGTTTGTCTTTACTCTGATCATGCAGTTTTCCTGATGAGAAGACTCAACGAGCCTATCCACTACCTACTGTTTACAATCAGAAACTGCCTTCAAGAAAACCCAGAGGAGATACATCTCTAGTGAGAATGTGTGCCTATAGCACAAAATGCAGGAAACCCTGAGTCTACAGTCAACACGTGCTCCTTCATTTCATCTTTACTGATTGGCACACTGAGGGAAAGTGCTTTTGATTTGTCACTAAAACGTATCCGCCACCGCCCACTACATTCAAAGCTTGGCTCATTAACTTCAGAAGTATTCATATTTTTCCAACATGAACTTACCAGGGTGTCAATGTGCCTAGAAGATTTTTGCTCCAGCATAAGGGGATGAGCAGAGAAACGGACTATACTTATAATTGTAAATGTTTTGAGGGTGGATTAAGTAAGCATCAGCAAAACCGTTATGACAAATATAAGCGTCATACCAACAACAACAAAAATTCCATAGCACACAAGACTGAACTGGGCATACTATTATAAGGTTAACCTTCACTCGACCTCTTATACATTTTAGAGAGGTGTAAATAACAGAGGTGAAAAGAGGCAGAAATAAAACCAGATGACACCAACCGTTGACATTGAGGTTGACCGTGTCCTGCGTGTCCTCGATGCCGTACATGACCTCACAGCGGTAGGTGCCGGCATCGCTGGCTCGGAGCTTCACCATGGTCAGAGAAGAATCCCCCACATCCTCTGGGTGGCTGGGCACCGACACACGGTTCCTGTAGGTGGAGCCTATTTTAATCTTGCCATTTTGGGCCACCAGCACTGTGGATTCCTTTTCTCCATCCATTTTGGTCCATTTGATGCGCAGGTAGTCAGTGCTGGGGGTGGTGCCATTGGCGTTGGTGGCGGGCATGGTAGTGGGTATGGTGGAGAAGTGGCACGGCAAAACTACCTTCCCCGAGAGGGAGCCACTCACGGGCCTCGTCATGGTTAATGTGTTGGAGACTGGGAAACAAAGTACAAAAAGTCTTGGTAAGGCAGTCAAAATAGATAGGTTACTGAACAAGTGCATGTTTTTTCACAATCAATGGAATCAGAGAATAACAATGTTAGCTGTGGCACAGTATCAGCATGGGTGATACTGGACAACAACAACACACAATATATTGATTCAAGGTTGTCCACTTTGACCACACTACCTATGTTTTTATTCTATGTGTTTATGTAGTCTGTGGCAAGATCTTAATAAAAAGTAAAACATTCTATTCAAAGTTCAAATCAGTCTTTAAAGATGTTTAATTAGTCAAGTGGGTAACGTTTTACATTAAGTTGCCCCTATTACTATGTAACTACACAGTAATAACTGTAGTAACGACAATGTAATTACAAGGTAACAAGGTTGTAGTGCTATCAGTTATTACGCAATTGGAACAAGGAATGTGTAATTACAAATCCACTTGCTTGTATTACCATTGAATCCACATGTAAACAGGCTCCTGAAGGGATCTATCCCCAAGCCATAAGACTGCTAAATAGCTTACAAAATGGCTTCACAGTTTGACCCTTGTATTTATTTAAATGTTTGCACTGTCTCTATGCACACTAATAGGCCTCTACGCGCTCACGCACACTGACACTCCAACACACACATAACATTGTTATGGGAATTTTATGAATAATGACTAAATAAGGTATACATTTAATGCAGATCTGTTATATTTAATGCAGAATTGTAACAAACAGAATTCTAACCAGTCTGATAAATTCATGTTTCTACACTTAAAAGAGGAAGTGTTAACCTCTTTGGGCTGCAGGGGCAGTATTGAGTAGCCTGGATAAAAGGTGCCCATTTCAAACGGCCTCGTACTCAATTCTTGCTCGTACAATATGCATATTATTATTACTATTGGATAGAAAACACTCTCTAGTTTCTAAAACCGTTTGAATTATATCTGTGAGTAAAACAGAACTCATTTTGCAGCAAACTTCCTGACAGGAAGTGGAAAATCTGAAATCGATGCTCTGTTCTAGGCCCTGCCTATAAATGTCCTTGATATTTATTAGTATAGATGCACGTCATACGTCTTCCACTAGATGTCGACAGGCAGTGAGAGAAGAAATGGAGTGTATAACTTGATCTGGGGTCGAATAAAAGCTCTCGACATGACGTGTCACCAGTTTCCTGTTTTCTGGAGAGCGCGTGAAGGGACCTGGTTTTGCCTTCTGAAAAGCTGCCGTTATAGACGACTAATATCTCCGGCTTTGATTTTATTTGATACATGTGACAATATCATCGTAAAGTATGTTTTTTCAATATAGTTTTATTAGATTATTGAAATTTATTCGGGACGTTAGGCGTGTTGCGTTGTGTGCCTTTGTTCAGGAAGGAGAGCTTCGCGCTACTTTGCTAGCTTTCCGTGCTAATTGACTGGAGAAGAGGACATTCTAAAACCAAACAACGATTGTTCTGGACAAAGGACCCCTTGTACAACATTCTGATGAAAGATCATCAAAAGTAGGACCCATTTTATGATGCTATTTCATATATCTGTCGAACATGTGAAATAGTCGTTTGCGCCCAGATTTTGGGTACTCTCTCGCTATAACTAAGCTGGATGTCGTAATGAAGTTATTTTTAGAATTCTAACACGGCGATTGCATTAAGAACTAGTGTATCTATCATTTCCTATACAACATGTATTTTTTAGTAATGTTTATGAATAGTTATTTGGTCAGAATATGTGAGTGTCAGAAAAATATCCGGACGTTGTGGGAAAAAGATGCTACGTTAGCACAATGTATAACCACTGATTTCAGCTCTAAATATGCACATTTTTGAACAAAACATAAGTGTATGTATAACCTGATGTTATAGGACTGTCATCTGATGAAGCTTATCAAGGTTAGTCAAAAATTATATATCTTTTGGTGGTTTGTTACGATCGCTAACTTTTGCTGCTGGGGAATGGCTTGTGTTTCTGGCTATTGTGGTAAGCTAATATAATGCTATATTGTGTTTTCGCTGTAAAACACTTAAGAAATCGGAAATATTGGCTGGAATCACAAGATGCCTGTCTTTCATTTGCTGTACACCATGTATTTTTCAGAAATGTTTTATGATGAGTATTTAGGTATTTGACGTTGGTGTCTGTAATTACTCTGGCTGCTTCGGTGCCATTTCTGACGGTAGCTGTGATGGTAGCTGCAATGTAAAACTGATTTATAGCTCAAATATGCACATTTTTCGAACAAAACATAGATTTATTGAATAACATGTTATAAGACTGTCATCTGATGAAGTTGTTTCTTGGTTAGTTTGGTTGGTTCTTGGTTAGTTAGGTTGGTTTTGTGCATGCTACCTGTGCTGTGAAAAATGTCTGTCCTTTTTTGTATTTGGTGGTGAGCTAACATAAATATACGTGGTGTTTTTGCTGTAAAACATTTTAAAAATCGGACATGTTGGCTGGATTCACAAGATGTTTATCTTTCAAATGCTGTATTGGACTTGTTAATGTGTGAAAGTTAAATATTTCTAAAAAAAATATTTTGAATTTCGCGCCCTGCACTTGAGCTGGCTGTTGTCATAAGTGTACCGACGTCGGGCTTGCAGCCAGAAGAAGTTAATCAATGATAGGTGCTTAATTATTCTAGACAGATTCACTAGGTTTCTACTTTGTAGTTAAACCAGAATCGATAGGAAGGAAGGCAGGTCCGGAAAGACCTGAGGTAACGTGCACTACCACAAATAAAAATAACGGAAGGAAGGAAGGGATATAGTAGGTGTTGTTAGATAGGACGGTCGTTTTGTACAAATAGGATAACAATAAATTCAAAAGACATACCTAAATAAAGTCAATACCTTAATCTGTATATGGGAAGTAGTCCGGGACTATAAGAAGTAGCGATAGATATATTAAAATAGGTGGAGATATAAACTAGGCTTGGTGAGAAAGGAAGGTAATTCTATGTGAACGAGATAACTTAAACTATCCAATACTGAAAGAAATGAATATCCAAAATTAAGGAGAGGGAAACTTAATTTAGGGGAGTGAGATATGAGATATTAACGTCGAAAGTCCCAAGGAACAATAGCTTATAATGAGCTTATAATTGTATACGGGTGAGATCTAATGTAACGGCTTTCTTCCTGGGATGAAGGAGAGGACCAAAATGCAGCGCAGTTAGTGTTCAACATGTTTAATTACACAATAAACGATGAACATTAACAAATAACAAAATAACAAACGTGAAAGCCGAGACAGTCCTATCTGGTGCAGAACATAAACACAGAGACAGGAAACAACCACCCACAATCCCCAACACAAAACAAGCCACCTTTATATGATTCTCAATCAGGGACAACGATTGACAGCTGTCTCTGATTGAGAACCATATTAGGCTGAACACAGAAACAGACGAACTAGACACACAACATAGAATACCCACCCCAACTCACGCCCTGACCAACTAAACACATACAAAACAACAGAAAACAGGTCAGGAACGTGACAGAACCCCCCCCTCAAGGTGCGAACTCCGGGCGCACCCCTAAAACTCAAGGGGAGGGTCTGGGTGGGCATCTTTCCGCGGTGGCGGCTCCGGCGGTGGACGAGGATACCACTCCACCACTGTCTTTGTCCCCCTCCTTAGCGTCCTTTGAGTGGCGACCCTCGCCCACGACCTCGGCCTAAGAATCCTCCCCAAGGCCCCCACATGATTTAGGAGGTAGCTCAGGACAGAGAGGTAGCTCAGGACAGAGAGGTAGCTCAGGACAGAGAGGTAGCTCAGGACAGAGAGGTAGCTCAGGACAGAGAGGTAGCTCAGGACAGAGAGGTAGCTCAGGACGAATGGCAGCTCAGGACTGAATGGCAGCTCCGGACTGGGTGGCAGCTCCGGACTGGGTGGCAGCTCCGGACTGGGTGGCAGCTCCGGACTGGGTGGCAGCTCCGGACTGGGTGGCAGCTCCGGACTGGGTGGCAGCTCCGGATTGGGTGGCAGCTCCGGACTGAGTGGCAGCTCCGGACTGGGTGGCAGCTCCGGACTGGGTGGCAGCTCCGGACTGGGTGGCAGCTCCGGATTGGGTGGCAGCTCCGGACTGGGTGGCAGCTCCGGACTGAGTGGCAGCTCCGGGCTGAGTGGCAGCTCCGGGCTGAGTGGCAGCTCCGGGCTGAGTGGCAGCTCATGACTGTGGGGCAGCTCATGACTGGAGGGCAGCTCATGACTGGAGGGCAGCTCATGACTGGAGGGCAGCTCATGACTGGAGGGCAGCTCATGACTGGAAGGCAGCTCATGACTGGAAGGCAGCTCATGACTGGAAGGCAGCTCATGACTGGAGGGCAGCTCATGACTGGAGGGCAGCTCATGACTGGAGGGCAGCTCATGACTGGAGGGCAGCTCATGACTGGCTGGCGGCTCTGGCAGCTCCTGACTGGCTGGCGGCTCTGGCAGCTCCTGACTGGCTGGCGGCTCTGGCAGCTCCTGACTGGCTGGCGGCTCTGGCAGCTCCTGACTGGCTGGCGGCTCTGGCAGCTCCTGACTGGCTGGCGGCTCTGGCAGCTCCTGACTGGCTGGCGGCTCTGGCAGCTCCTGACTGGCTGGCGGCTCTGGTAGCTCCTGACTGGCGGACGGCTCTAGCGGCTCCTGACTGGCGGACGGCTCTAATGGCTCGGGACAGACGGGCGGCTCTGAAGGCTCGTGGCAGACGGATGGCTCAGATGGCGCTGGGCAGACGGATGGCTCAGATGGCGCTGGGCAGACGGATGGCTCAGATGGCGCTGGGCAGACGGATGGCTCAGACGGCGCTGGGCAGACGGATGGCTCAGACGGCGCTGGGCAGACGGATGGCTCAGACGGCGCTGGGCAGACGGATGGCTCAGATGGTGCTGGGCAGGCAGGCAGCTCAGACGGCGCTGGGCAGGCAGGCAGCTCAGACGGCGCTGGGCAGACGAGCAGTGCAGGCAGCTCAGACGGCGCTGGGCAGACGAGCAGTGCAGGCGGCGTTGAGCAGACGAGCAGTGCAGGCAGTTCAGACGGCGCTGGGCAGGCAGGCAGCTCAGACGGCGCTGGACAGACGAGCAGTGCAGGCAGCGTTGGGCAGACGGCCGACTCTGACCTGCTGAGGTGCACAGTAGGCCTGGTGCGTGGTGCCGGAACTGGTGGTACCGGACTGGAGACACGCACCTCAAGGCTAGTGCAGGGAGCAGGAACAGGGCACACTGGACTCTCGAGGCGCACTATAGGCCTGGTGCGTGGTACCGGAACTGGTGGTACCGGGCTGAGGGCACGCACCTCAGGGCGAGTGCGGGGAGAAGGCACAGTGCGTACAGGGCTCTGGAGACGCACAGGAGGCTTGGTGCGTGGTGCCGGAACTGGAGGTACTGGGCTGGAGACACGCACCACAGGGAGCGTGCGTGGAGGAGGAACAGGGCTCTGGAGACGCACTGGAAGCCTGGTGCGTGGTGTAGGCACTGGTGGTACTGGGCTGGGGCGGGAAGGTAGCGCCGGATATACCGGACCGTGCAGGCGTACTGGCTCCCTTGAGCACTGAGCCTGCCCAACCTTACCTGGTTGCATGCTCCCCGTAGCCCGTCCAGTGCGGGGAGGTGGAATAACCCGCACTGGGCTGTGTTGGCGAACCGGGGACACCATGCGTAAGGCTGGTGCCATGTACACCGGCCCGAGGAGACGTACTGGAGGCCAGATATGTAGAGCCGGCTTCATGGCACTTGGCTCAATGCTCACTCTAGCCCGCCCAGTGCGGGGAGGTGGAATAACCCGCACCGGGCTATGCACCCGTACAGGAGACACCGTGCGCTCTTCCGCATAACATGGTGTCTGCCCGTACTCCTGCTCTCCACGGTAAGCATGGGAAGTGAGCGCAGGTCTCCTACCTGCCCTCGCCACACTACCCTTTAGCCCCCCCCCCCAAGACATTTTTGGGGTTTCTTCACGGGCTTCCAGCCCCGCTTCCGTGCTGCCTCCTCAGACCACCGCTCCTGGGCTTTAGCTGCCTCCATCTCTTCCCGAGAGCGGCGATCTTCTCCAACCTTAGCCCAGGGTCCTTCTCCGTTAAATATTTGCTCCCATGACCATTCCTCCTGGTACCGCTGCTGCTGTCGCTGCTGCCCGTTACCACGCTGCTTGATCCTTGTTTGGTGGGTGGTTCTGTAACGGCTTTCTTCCTGGGATGAAGGAGAGAACACTAACTGCGCTGCATTTTGGTCCTCTCCTTCATCCCAGGAAGAAAACCGTTACATCTAATGTCCAATCAAAAGTCAATAGATAAAGTTTCCAGAAAGGAGAAACACACATAAAAAATTACATATACATAGAGTGTGTGGAAAATACCATAGAACATAGCTATAGTAATCAGATAACAGTAAAAAGCTCTGTTCCTCTTTCTAGCACACACATAGACCATAGGGACCAGTCATAGATACACACACCATAGAGTGTGAGAAGAGATCAGAGTTTTAAATAATACATACATAGACCATAGAAATACATACACATAGATAGTGATAAATACCATAGTGACTAGGAACGGCAAGGATTTACTAAACATGGGTAGCAAATCCTCAAAAGAGGTCCCGGAGATAGGCGCTTCATGAAACAGAGAGATAAAAGAAACATTGATTTCGTTCAAAAATGGGGGGAAAATCATGAATTTGAGGGACGTTTGGATGTGGAAAAGCTAGAATCGCTTATAAAACAAATACATAAGAAATGTGGAAAGGATGTGAAGAAGCTGAGTAAACAAGGGTTGAACACAGCTAGGGTCTGGCTTTCGGAAGCCAGGAAAAGAGCAGAGGGAGAAAAGAAAAAGAAGGAAGATGTAATTAGCAAGCAGGAGGAGGAAAGGATAGGGCTAGCTGCCCTAGAAAAAGTCGAGGAAAGGGGATAGAGACAGTCAAAACAAAGGGGAAGATAGATGCTTTAACGGTTTCAAACCGGGTCATTTTGCTAGAGATTGTGAGGTACCATGTAAACACTGCACTAGAGTAGGGCACAACTACCTAAATTATAATTCAACTAAGGAGAAGGTAAGGTGCAACAATCGGGATAGAGAGAGGAAGGCAAGGGAAAATAAAAAGGACACAAAATGTTTCAATTGTAATAAAGACGGATATTTCGCTAGAGAATGTGAAACACCTTGTAAACATTGTGATAAAAAGGGCCATAATCACCGCGATTGCAAACAGAAACCACAGAGAACGGAGGTAAGAAAGAGAAAGAGAGAGAAGTAGTAGCAGCAGAAAGGCAAGTGTAAAGAGAGAGACAGAGGCAACGAAAGCGAAAGCAGAGAGGGAGTTACATGGAATTTTTGAAGTTTTTATTTTCTGAGTTTAAATTAAACACAGGAATTCTTTTGATAAAGTGATGTTCTGGGAACCTGGGGTACAACATGCAGAAAATGTCTACTTAACAATAATTTAAACATGTGTTTAATATAGTAAGGAACACTTCTTTGAAGTGGTGATATGACTTATGACTTCTATCATAACTTTCCATTGTGGTCTGATCAGCCTCATTGGAAAGCCATTTGGATGGAGAATCTAAGGTCATTGGTAATACTGAGTTTAAGGTATTTTAATACAACAAGGCGGTGAAATGAATATTATAGTGTATTATATTTTCTTAGATGAATACGGTGAGACAATTAGTTAGGATACGTTTTAATTATGGTAGACTCATGTTAAGTATTTAGGACATATTTTAAGCCAACAGGGCAGAGAAAGAAAAAAGATGAAGGTAGAAAAATAGTGATTTTATAAGCGTTAAATTTAATTATGAACAGAAATATGTTGCAGTTCTTAGGGATGGTAAATTACTGTAGATAATGTATCCCATACTATGCAACATATATTAAATTTTTGATGAGACTGATAAGATTAAGATTAACCCAGGTTATTGTTAGATAAAATACAGTGGACTCCTGGAGGAGAGATTTCATTAGTACAGAAAACATATACTATGTTTAGCAGTATTTTGTCTTTATCTAATCATTTGAAGATTTGTATTTAAATGGTAGAAATATGACAAGGAAATATGGCATCTGTTGTGATCCAGGATCATTGAGAGTATCGGGATAATTTAGTTGAACTATATAATTATTTTATAGATTACTACATAGAAATGTTGAGTTCTATAAAATGCATTAGTGAAAACAGGGAGACAGTGAGACAGTTAGTCAATATTTGAAACCATATCTGGTATTGACAGTAATGGGAAAGAAAATTAAATTTGATCTTCCAGGTGTAAGCAACATTTTTTGTGGATGATATTCTGTTGTAAAATCCCTCACGGGAGGGCTGTAAAGTTGATACTCTTGCTCAATTCCTCTTTTTAGCAGACCAAGGTATACAGGGTTACTTAGTGATTTGATCTATGGTAAGGTTTTGACAGCAAAATACAGCATTGTATGGACAAGCGAGGCAGAGAAACAGTTTGTGACTATTAAACCGTTATTGATATCTGACACTGTTCTGGCATTTCCTAGGTATGACCGTGAATTCACACAGACTGTGGATTGCAGGGAGGGGTTCATGACATCAGTGTTGACTCAGAAACACGGAGGGAAGAATAAGCCAGTGGCCTATTATTCCTCCCGTCTTGATGAGGTGGCGCAAGCAATGCCCCTATGTTTGCAGTCAGTGGTGGCTGCAGCCCGGGCTGTGGAGGACTCAGCCTCTTTAGTACTTTACCATGATTTGACATTGAGGGTACCACATGCCGTCTCAATCCCATTGTTAGAACATAAAATGGCCTACATGTCACCGGCTAGACATTTGTCTTGTATGATTATTTTGTTAAATATGCCAAATCTAACAATTGAGCGATGTACTACTTTGAACACCTCCACTCTAATTCCTATAGCCACCGATGGGTGTCCCCATGACTGTGTAGCGGAGACGAAGAAAGTAGTTTTCCTCAGACCAGATCTAACTGATTTGCCTTTGCCAGATGCTGAAATAACTATGTTTGTTGATGGATCTTCCAGAAAGAACCCAGATGGCTCCAATGCCACTGGTTATGCAGTTGTGACTCTCACTGAGGTCTTGGTAGCTGAAGCTTTACAAAAAATTACTTGGCTCAACAAGCTGAAATTGTTGTCCTTACCAGGGCTTGTGAGTTGGCGAATGGGTAAATGCATTACGATACATACTGATAGTGCTTATGCTTTTAACACAGTTCATGTATTTGCAGCTCAGTGGAGAGACAGGGGCATGGTTACCACAGCGGGTAAACCCATTACCCATGCGCAGCTCATCTTGAATTTACTAGAGGCAGTTTTATTACCAAAAAAGGTAGCAATTTGTAAATGTGAAGCACATACTAAAGGCATGGACAGCGTCAGCATTGGTAATAGACTGGCTGATGAGGAAGCTAAGAGAGCTGGTGGAAAACCACACTCACACACAGACTCACACTAAAAGGAGGAAGTTAGTATTGATACAGAGATACTGAAGAAAAGTCGGCTTAGAGCCCCCATTAAGGAATTGTCTAGAAAAGTTAGCTATTTGTAAGTCTATTTGTAAGTAAGTGTGAGGCCCACACGAAGGGCACTGACAGTATTAGCTGCGGCAACAGGAAGCAGATGCGGAAGCGAAAAAGGCCGGTTTTAAACCACAGCCATTAAAGCAGTTGTTTAAAGAGGGAGTTCAACATAGACATAACTATATTGAAAGATTGTCAGCCCAAGTGTACCAGTGAAAGAGATTCCAAAATGGGAAAAGTTAGGAGCATTTTAGAAGAACGATATTTGGGAACTCAGTAATATTGATACATGGGCCAGCCATGTATCAAAATGGGGGATAGTGGAGTAGGAGGTAGAGCAGGTTAGGAAAGACCTACTTAACTTCTTGAGGGCAGGGGGCAGCATTTTTACTTTCGGAAAAATAGCATGCCAAAATTCAACTGCTTGCTACTCAACCCCAGAATATAAGATATGCATATTATTAGTAGATTTGGATAGAAAACACTCTGACAATTCTAAAACTGTTTGAATCATGTCTGTGAGAATAACAGAACTTATGTAGCAGGCAAAACCCTGAGGACAAACCATTCAGAATTTGTATTTTTTTGATGTCACTGTCTTTTCAATGAGGTTTCTTAGAGACACCAGATTTCTAATGGACTTGCTTGCAGTTCCTACCGCTTCCACTGGATGTCACCAGTCCTTGGAAATCGGTTGAGGTTATTCCTTTGTGTAGTGAAGAAGTAGGGCTATCGTAAATGAGGGTCACATGAAGTACATTTTTTGAGAGAGTCACGTTACGAAAAAAGTTGCGTCAGTTTGTTTTCTTCTTGTATTGACACAGATCATCCCGTCTTCAAATTGATCGATTATTAACGTTTAAAAATACCTAACGTTGTATTACAAAAGTAGTTTGAAATGTTTAGGTAAAGTTTACATGTAACTTTTGATATATTTTGTAGTGACTTGGCGAAAGTTGGAAGCTGTGTTTTTCTGGATGAAACGGTCCAAATAAATTGACATTTTGGATATATATCGATGGAATTAATCGAACAAAAGGACCATTTGTGATGTTTATGGGACATATTGGAGTGCCAACAAAAGAATTTCGTAAAAGGTAAGGCATGATTTATATTTTATTTCTGCGTTTTGTGTCGTGCTTGCAGTGTTGAATTATGCTACTCTCTTTGTTTACTGTTGTGCTATCATCAGATAATAGCATCTTATGCTTTCGCCGAAAAGCCTTTTTGAAATCTGACATGTTGGCTGGATTCACAACGAGTGTAACTTTAATTTGGTATCTTCCATGTGTGATTTAATGAAAGTTTGATTTTTATATCATGTTATTTGAATATGGCGCGCTGTATTTTCCCTGGCTATTGGCCAGGTGGGACAATTGCGTCCCACCTGCACCAGAGAAGTTAAAAATAATTTAAAAAATTGTTATGAAATTCTAGCTAATCAGATAGAACAAATAGAATGACAGAGTTAGGGACCAGAACAAGTAAGTTGAAGTTGAAGATATAATCAGATAGAATAAATGAGAAATTGTTTGTTAACCAAACCTGTATGTCCAAGATTTTATGCACTACAGGTGAATTACAGGAGAAGGTGATTCACGCAATTCAGTCCCTGAGGAGAATAGACGGGAAGCAGCCCCGTTGGGAGGGGCCATACCAAGTACTCCTGGCGACAGCCTTCTCGGTGAGAATAGCTGAAAGAGCTACCTGGGGGCGTATCACACATTGTAGCAGGGTAAGACACACTGACACTGTCGAACAATCACAGGGGTAGGAGCATAACCGGAACCAACAGGGTACGGGGGCCAACTCTCTACTGAAGATTCCTTATACCCGACCTTTCCCCGCTGTGAGCGTTCATAGAAGTGAAAGTGTGGCTTGGCCTCTGGCTGATGATGTGTTCTCTGGGAGAGGGTGGAGCTTTACAGGAGTGCTGGTCGTCCTGAGCTGTCTGATTGTGGGAGCCATATTCCTGATACACCATGAGCCACCGAGAAGGCTAAAAAGGTGGTAACTTGACCCATAGTTTAGACGATGAGGATTTTGTATTAACCAAGCATCAATGATCATTTAATCTGGATAAACAGGAAGTGAGAGTGGAGATTGGGAAGGAGGTCTCAGTGGAGTCCTATGTAGACCAAAATGGGGTCTTTAACTCCTAGGCAGTGTAGGACAATAAGCCATTATGGAATATATCTGTACAGGTCCCCGTGTAGTTCGTGGGATCAGTTCATAGCTCACACTAAGTATAAAAGACACCTGTCCACACACTCAATCAAACAGACTCCAACCTCTCCACAATGGCCAAGACCAGAGAGCTGTGTAAGGACATCAGGGATAAAATTGTAGACCTGCACAAGACTGGGATGGGCTACAGGACAATAGGCAAGAAGCTTGGTGAGAAGGCAACAACTGTTGGCGCAATTATTAGAAAATGGAAGAAGTTCAAGATGATGGTCAATCACCCTCGGTCTGGGGCTCCATGCAAGATCTCACCTCGTGGGGCATCAATGATCATGAGGAAGGTGAGGGATCAGCCCAGAACTACACGGCAGGACCTGGTCAATGACCTGAAGAGAGCTGGGACCACAGTCTAAAGAAAACCATTAGTAACACACTACGCCGACATGGATTAAAATCCTGCAGCGCACGCAAGGTCCCCCTGCTCAAGCCAGCGCATGTCCAGGCCCGTCTGAAGTTTGCCAATGACCATCTGGATGATCCAGAGGAGGAATGGGAGAAGGTCATGTGGTCTGATGAGACAAAAATAGAGCTTTTTGGTCTAAACTCCACTCGCCGTGTTTGGAGGAAGAAGACGGATGAGTACAACCCCAAGAACACTGTCCCAACCGTGAAGCATGGAGGTGGAAACATTATTCTTTGGGGATGCTTTTCTGCAAAGGGGACAGGACGACTGCACCGTATTGAGGGGAGGAAGGATGGGGCCATGTATCGCGAGATCTTGGCCAACAACCTCCTTCCCTCAGTAAGAGCATTGAAGATGGGTCGTGGCTGGGTCTTCCAGCATGACAATGACCCGAAACACACAGCCAGGGCAACTAAGGAGTGGCTCCGTAAGAAGCATCTCAAGGTCCTGGAGTGGCCTAGCCAGTCTCCAGACTTGAACCTAATAGAAAATCTTTGGAGGGAGCTGAAAGTCCGTAATGCCCAGCGACAGCCCCGAAACCTGAAGGATCTGGAGAAGGTCTGTATGGAGGAGTGGGCCAAAATCCCTGCTGCAGTGTGTGCAAACCTGGTCAAGAACTACAGGAAACGTATGATCTCTGTAATTGCAAACAAAGGTTTCTGTACCAAATATTAAGTTCTGCTTTTCTGATGTATCAAATACTTATGTGATGCAATAAAATGCAAATGAATTACTTAAAAATCATACAATGTGATTTTTGTTTAGATACCGTCTCTCACAGTTGAAGTGTACCTATGATAAAAATTACAGACCTCTACATGCTTTGTAAGTAGGAAAACCTGCAAAATCGGCAGTGTATCCAATACTTGTTCTCCCCACTGTATGTGTTGGCAGTTTGTCATTTGTCAGAGAGGAGGAGGGACATGTAAGACGTGATGACGTAATGTGTGATATATAAGTCAACGTACGTTGTAATACGTTTCAGAGCTCTCAGAATAAACGGAACTGACTTTTTTTAAACTCGTCTTCGTCTGTTTCACTTCCCCAGAACCTTACACACTCTGGGTGCAGACTGAATGTTTTAATGTTGAATATATAGGAATCAAAATTCCTCCAACAAACATGCACACACATTTATACTGATTCTACACACACACACACATACAATCTTCATTAACTCTGTATCTACCCTATTTATCATACATCCTGATGCCTAGTCACCTTACCCTGATACTGTAGATATCTACCTCTATCACTCCAGTATTCCTGCACATTGAAAATATGGTATTGGAACCAACCCTGTATATATCGTCTTACTCTCTCGTGTTCTTCTTATTTTTTTATTTTTTTTGTCTTGTGTAGGGCTGTGGCGGTCACAAAATGATTGTCAAGCAAATAACTGTCAGTCTCATGGTAATTGACCGTTAATTAACATAAACACAATTAGCATCTCCTGGCATCCACACTGATGCAGACCTTTGGAACATCTACATTTTAAAAAGTCTAATAAATCCCTGTAATATAGCCTACACCTTCACAATATATCCATTATTTATTTTAGACAGGTCTAAAGAAGCATGATATGAAGAAAATGTAGTTGTCACGCCCTGGCCTTAGTATTCTTTGTTTTCTTTATGTTTTTTAGTTAGGTCAGGGTGTGACATGGGGAATGTATGTGTTTTGTAGTGTCTAGGGGTGTTGTATGTGTATGGGGCAGAGTAGAGTGTAGTTGTCTAGTTATGTCTATGGCTGCCTAGATTGGTTCTCAATCAGAGACAGCTGTCATTCATTGTCTCTGATTGGGAGCCATATTTAAGGCAGCCATAGGCAGTAGGCTTTTGTGGGTAGTTGTCTATGTTGTACGTTTGTAGCTTGTGATTGCACTTACGTCTTTAGCTTCACGATCGTTTGTTGGTTTGTTTCGTTTTGTAATAGTGTTCGTTGCGTGTTTTTCCCTCTTCTAAATAAAGAGATGTATTTTGCACACGCTGCGCCTTGGTCCACTCTCTCTCACGAAGACGATCGTGACAGTAGTCTACTTCAGAAGAACCTAATAGCATATTTTTTGTTGTCCTTATGTTAGGTCCTGATCTGGCTAGTCCAAATGGCTGTGGGCTACACTAGTTCATTTAGCAGACAAGATTTGCTTAGAATTCCGTGGCATTATTTTATATTATTTTATAGTATGAAGAATACAATTGAACAAAGCTGAATGAAGTATAAATATTTTCTCTAAATGATTTAAGGGAGTGGGCACATGTGTTTATTCTGTGTTGAGTGGTTAACACATAAAAATGTACTCCTATACACTTAATTTAAAGTTATTCATGTAACTTTAGTTGTTCTACAAACGTTGGGCTGTATATTTAGATTTGTTAATTATTGTAAGGTTGCATGATGCGACTCTAATGATGATTTGAAAAAAGTTACTTGAAAGGCGTGAGCTCTGCTTAGTTTTTTTGCGCAGGCTGTAAACACTTTTTTTTTTTTTTTTTTTTTTTTTTTTTTTAATTTTATCCCATTTTCTCCCCAATTTTCGTGGTATCCAATCGCTAGTAATTACTACCTTGTCTCATCGCTACAACTCCCGTACGGGCTCGGGAGAGACGAAGGTCGAAAGCCATGCGTCCTCCGAAGCACAACCCAACCAGCCGTACTGCTTCTTAACACAGCGCGCCTCCAACCCGGAAGCCAGCCGCACCAATGTGTCGGAGGAAACACCGTGTACCTGGCCCCCTTGGTTGGCGCGCACTGCGCCCGGCCCGCCACAGGAGTCGCTGGAGCGCGATGAGACAAGGATATCCCTACCGGCCAAACCCTCCCTAACCCGGACGACGCTATGCCAATTGTGCGTCGCCCCACGGACCTCCCGGTCGCGGCCGGCTGCGACAGAGCCTGGGCGCGAACCCAGAGACTCTGGTGGCGCAGTTAGCACTGCGATGCAGTGCCCTAGACCACTGCGCCACCCGGGAGGCCCCAGGCTGTAAACACTTCATCAATCTTTCATTCACAATTTGACAAGAACTTGATAGTGCCTCGAATTTCACGGCGGCATCCCCTTTGTGGCCGTACAGCACAAAAATCCATGCCTTTTGAAGCCAGTGGCCGTTGTGCACTTGGCCCGTAGTGCTGCGTTGTGCCCGTCTCCCTGAGTGCTGCACGCTCCTAAGCACCTCTCACTCACATGGCTCTCCATCACGTGATCAGGTCTTTCTCACAGGCTACAAGTGAAGACAGACACATAGGGGACGCAACTGCACACATTCTTGTCTAATTCCGAGGTGCATATTGAAGATATTGGAAGAACTGTCCACATTTACTTTTTGTCAGCCAACAAGATGAGTAGGCCTAACGAACAGCAAAATCACTAGCGTATGTCAATCTACTATCCCCGATAGTACAACAGTTGACCTATTCTATTCTGTGCAAGAAATACATATTCCTTACATAGTCTGGGACATTTGTGGGATGCAATAGATCCCAAATGAATACAACCACTAGCATCAAAATACCTTTTTTACGCAATGTGGCTGAAGCAACAGATCAGAACATTTAGCTTAATGTTCATAAACTATCGGGATATTTCTTCACATTATAAGCGCAGCAATGCGCACATGGCAGTAGGCTATAAACATGAATGTTCAATTAGCGTGAAAACACCATTATCAAAAGTGACCGCAAATGCGGTTATGCATGTAATGCTTTTATTATAAAGGTGCATTTTTATGGTGAAAATGATTTTCCCCAAACTTGAAACTCACACACTGCTTATGTATGCCAGTTATGCTCTAAACCCCTTGTAAAGAAAATGAATGTGCTTAATGACGGCCTACCAAAAGCAAAAAGGCCTCATGCCGGGCTGGGGGCTGGGTTAAAAAATATAAATAAATGTAATAAAAATATAGGACAAAACACACACCACTACAACGAGAGACAACACAACATAAAGAGAGACCTAAGATGACAACATAGCATGGCAGCTGCACATGATAACACAGCATGGTAGCAACACGTGTTGCTATGATTTGAAAAAGTCCCTTTTGTGACTTCAGTTTCTTATGTTGGGCTTCATTCACAAGTGATAATATATAAGTGATAGGCTAATATTGTCACCCATCAGACTATTCTTCATTTAATCTTGTCTTTACATATACTAAATAATATACAGTACCAGTCAAAAGTTTGGACACAACTACTCATTCAAGGGTTTTTCTTTATTTTTACTATTTTATACATTGTAGAATAATAGTGAAGACATCAAAACTATAAAATAACACATATGGAATCATGTAGTAACCAAAAAAGTGTTCAACAAATCAAAATACATTTTAGATTCTTCAAAGTAGCCACCCTTTGCCTTGATGACAGCTTTGTACACTTGTGAGTCTCTCAACCAGCCTCATGAGGTAGTCACCTGGAATGCTTTTCCAACAGTCTTGAAGGAGTTTCCACATATGCTGAGCACTTGTTGGCTGCATTTCCTTCACTCTGCGGTCCAACTCATCCCAAACCATCTCAATTGGGTTGAGGTCGGGGTGATTGTGGAGGCACTTCCAAACTTTTGACTGGTACTGTATGTGTGAAATGTGTTTTGACTTGGAATGGACCATTATCATGCACCTATCTTGAAACAGGGACAACAGGAAGAAATACATATCATCTAAGTACTAAAATAGCGAATAGAGGACGCTTTTCCAGTGGTTCATTTTCATACCAGTCAGGTAGTGTCACGATCGTTATAAGGAGTGGACCAAGATGCAGCGTGGTATGTTTCCATTCTCTTTATTTTGAAGAGAAACTCAAAGAAAAAACATTAAATCACAAAATGAAACGTGAAGCTACAATAGTTCTCACAGGCAACTATACAAAGTCAAGATCCCACAAACTACAAAGGGGAAATGGCTGCCTAAATATGATCCCCAATCAGAGACAGCAATAAACAGCTGCCTCTGATTGGGAACCATACCAGGCCAACATAGAAATATAATCAACTAGATGACCCACCCTAGTCACGCCCCGACCTAACCAACATAGAGAATAAAAAGCTCTCTATGGTCAGGGCGTGACAGGTAGGCTATACTCCTGTTGTAAAGATAAACTATGTGCTAAATATTAGGAAAGTTGAGAAATAAATATAGTAGGCCTAGCCTATAGAAAGCTGATGGGATCCTCCTCTTTTTAGTACAGGCCATCACTATGTTTTCTGGTGCAATTGCATAGCCAATAGAAATGTTGCTCAACATGAGCTCATGGGCTCTTATGAAGTGTTTGATTCGATTTTCGAACACATTTTCTTTGAAGCCAGAGTGATTAGAGGATACATAGAGTGCTGAATATCCAGGCAGTTAGCAAGTTTGGTAGGCTACTAAAGACCATCAGCAGCATCAGATCTTGGAGAAGCCGAATTACCATGAATGAAGGGTCACATGCAATTTGACTCCCTTCATGACTCGTGACCGCCTGTGTGGCAGTAATACGGTCACCGCAACAGCCCTAGTCATGTGTTTTTGCTCTACCTTATGATATTTGTAGTACTACATTGATTTTGATTACTGCATTGTTGGGTTTAGAGCGTGCAAGAATGGCATTTCACTGTACTTGTGTGCATGACATTAAAACTTGAAACTTAATAGCAGGTTTGATAAATAGGCTAAGACCTGGCAACAAAAATTGCAACAAGGCATACCTTGTCATTAACTACCGGTCATTTTCTATTTCTTTATTTCTATGTTATGACCTGGCTCAAAGGCTATACCGAATCAAGTGTAATGTAAGAACATTGTAGTTACATACTTGCGTCTATCACGTACATGTACCTACCCAGGAGCAAGCGACTTAATGTAAAGTGAAACCCAGTGGTTTCACCTTTATGATGACTATGTCGTCACAATGTAACAACCTTTGCAGATAATAGGCTGACCATTAGAAATTTGGAGACAGGAGATAAATATGTATAACTATTTCAATCACATTGTGCTTACAATGTAACAATCTTGACTAGTGACTGGGTGACAGCATAGATAATGAACAGTAGCAGCAAAGTACAGTATGTGATGAGTCAAAAGAGTTGAACAAGATTCTATGTAATTACATGGTAATAAAGTTGTAGCGCTATCAGTAATTACACATGTGGAATAACATTTGGATGTGTAATTACATATTCCCTGTTCCAATTGTGTAATAACTGATAGAGGCACAACCGTGCTACATGTAATTACATAGAAACACCGATGTAACTACTATGTTGTTACTACAGTTATTACTGTGTAGTTAAATATTAATAGGGGCAACTGAATGTAAAGTGTTACTCTCAAGGGAATTGCTATTTTGCTATAAACTTCTCATTCAATAACATACACAGAGGGTGTTACATTTACTCCAAGACTATATAGAAAAACATGGATCATAGTACCAAACTGGCCCTTGGGAAGTCAATCATCATCCTCAAAATTATGGGTGGGGAGCCTTCCAGTGAAATACTGTATATACAGAATGTGCTGTATAGAAAAAGGGTATACATAAAATAGTGTTCCCCACCCTCAAAATAGAGGTTGAACAGGAAAGGCATGTCTGCATCCTTAAAAGTTGTTCCACAACTATACAACTTGTCCTGAACCAAAGACCAACAAAGATCGTCTGGTTTCCCAAACACAGATTATGCCTAGTCAGACTAAGAAGCACTTTCAATGGAGAATGTAGGGTAAATGTAGAGGACGTGAGTCAGGTACATGGTTGCTCGTAGTCTCATGATGGGTAGCCATGCCTGCGACTTCAAAACTACTGTTGGCCCTCTGCCCAAAGTCTAACGGTCAAGAAGTTGGATTCTCCTGTGTGAGACCCGGGTTCAGATAATGCCTGTGAAATTAGCACTGCATCTGATCATTCTAGACCAGTGTTTCCCAACTCCAGTCTTCAATTACCCCCAACAGCACACATTTGTTGTGTTGCCCCGGACAAGCACACCTGATTCAACTTGTCAACTAATCATTAAGCCCTCAATGAGTTGAATTAGGTGAGTTTGTCTGGGGCAACAAAAATGTGTGCTTTTTGGGGTACTCGAGTACTGGAGTTGGGAAAACACTTTCAGGTAGCAGGTCAGACAGGCAAACAGTCCTCTGGAGCAAGGTTATTCACAATTCCCTATCTTTAACTATTCCTTTGTATAAAGTTATCCACACAAAGTGACTCCCAGTCTCGGTCTATGTGCCAGTTAGAGCCACACTACACACAGTGCACACCCTCACAACGCCAGACACAATGTCAGAGCAACAGGCTGAATCACCCTAGGCCACCGGAACAGGATTATCCCATTGGAGGGAATAGACGAACGCTCCGAGCAACAATGTTCTGAATGTTTTGGAAATGGTGTGGAGCCAGGGCTCTAAACAGAGGGACTTATTAGGGCTGAGATGTGAATCCAGCTGTTTTAGCTGAATCTAGACTGGGACCTGGGCTTGAAAGGTGTCCTGTCTGTACCCAGAGATAGGGCCAAGGACCTGAGGCTCTAGCTGCCAACTGTTGCCTAGCACAGGGCTGACCTTACCCTGCTAGGCTAGCAGGGCTGAGGGCTCACGGTCACGGACTTGGTGCAGTCTGCGTTACTTGAAGACCGGGGTGAAACCTTACTGCTGTGAGACATGGAGTTGTAACAGCAATGATTACAGAGTGGAAACCAGTACAACACAATAGTTTGCAATTGACTGGGGGTCAAAAAGTTGTGTCTGACCACTTGCAAAACACCCAGAGAGAGAGGGAGAGAGAGAGTAGTAGTAGTAGTATTAGTAGTATTATTAGTAGGCTACACTTACCAAGCCCAGATACAGTTTGACACAGGCAGTATAACCACAGGATATGTTTTACATTCAGTATCATCTTGAGCCTGAAGGTGGGATGAAAACACAATGCATTAAATTATAGTTATAAGGTCTAGCAAGACCCAAGTGGGCAAAATACACATTCATTACAGTGATGATTCCATAAGATTGCCATGTCAGCACATTCAGAAGTGAGTGGCGAAGCTAACTGGATGATAAGGGAATCCTGATAGGGGGAAATTGGATGCAGTGTCATTCTACAGCCCAGAACGAGCGTCCAGGGTCTCTCTACTGCTAGTATCGTGCCCCAAAGGTGCTCGAAGGGTAATTTGTCAGTCTGGTCACTTCCTCCGAATGCGTGGGTGGTGAGATTTGAGAACCCCATGGAGTTAGCCTCCTGTGGAGTCAAGTCACAAACGTGTGGGAAAAATGGGGAGGCTGAAGAGTGCCTGTGAGTGGCCTCATTTGCACCCCTGCTATGTAAACACAATTTAAAAGGTTAAAGAAACACATTATTCTGATATCACTCTTTGAGTGGATTGTGGGAGAGTTCAGGGCGGGTTAACTCTATGTGACATGTTATTTAGTGATACGAGTCTAGAGGTGAATCAATACACTCAACCCTAAAAAGAAGTGTCATCGAAAGAAATAGGCGACTTGTCTTTTTATTTTATTTTTTAGAGGGGAGGGGGTAGTCAGTGAGCTGTAGTCTATGTATTAATATGTAATCTGTCTGTCTGTAGCACGGCATCGCGTTCTGTCATCGATTTCTCTATATCATTAGCCTTATTCCAAGGCAAAATTGCTAGAGAGAGCCGGCTAGGTGGACGAGATTATGCCTACTGCCTCATTAACCAGTGTATAGCGCGCCATAATTTGGGATAGCCTTCTTTTACAAATTATACTATTTTTTCGATAACCGTTTACACTGTGCATGAATTCACAAATAGGCTTACATAGTGTGTGTTATTCGTTCTCCGCGTGTGCATAAAAGCGCATATGGGCAAGCATGTAGTTTATACAATTGTTGAAATCCTCAATAGGTTTCTCAGTGTTTTGGGAAATGAAATGCAGTCATGCTGGGTGAATAATATAAGAATACTGCATTAGCGTCACCCGACGGGTGTGTAATTGGTTACAGGTGTTTGTATGCGCATATGAGGATAAGAGAGGGGTTGCCATTATCAAGCAGCTAGTACTGTATGTCACTATAAAATGCGCCTTGCTACGAGTTTGAACTGTGAAACAGAGGTTATTTTAATTGTCAACCTTTCCCACTACGCTATATATAGAAAACAGCTGTGGGCTACCCTATGTCAATGTTGCTTACATTTAAGGACTTGATATGACCAATATCATTAGAATATAAACTTTCAGAAAGGTGGCGCGTAACTGAGTGGAACGGTTTCACCTATCAGGCTACACAGTCTACAGAATAATACAACATTTATTCTTCAAATGTGGACAAACTTTGAGTTAGGCTACACGGACAAGGCAACGTTGCCTACAAAAGCTGCACGTATTTAACTGTGTTGTCCAATGAGGCTATCATCCGCAAACGATGCTCAAATAAAACATCTGAAAATGTAACTTGTCGCTCTAGATTATTATTGTATCCCTGTTCCAAGACAAGATATAGGCAAATAGAGAAACACAATATGATAAGCCTTGGAAAGGTCATCATAAAGGCTCATTAATGTTTATAACACATTCTAAAGCATAGTACCTGGATGTTTTAATTAAAATGAAACTTCTTGAGGATTTCAACAATTTCAACAAACCCTAATAAAAAGCGTAATTAACTAATATAAATGATAATAATAACAATACAAAACATTACCTTAATAAACAAGGTTTTAACTCCATGAAATAGAAAAAGAATCAGTTAATATCTTTACAATTCCAGTTACTACCATGCGTAAAAAAGTGCCCAAGAATGTGTTATCCGCAAGTCCGGCGCTTAGCACTTATTTCCCGGGCGCGCTGTTCCTCTCCAATCACTGCTGCTGTGTTAATTTGTCAGTGTTTGAGAGGAGGAGCGCACTGCCCATCCGAAAATGGAGTGGACACTTTAGGGAGGGAGAGGAAAAAAAACATAATTAGACCCTCTGTCCAACAAGAACATCCTCATCTGATAAGATTGTTGCTACATCACTTGCACTGGTCGGACCGTTCTCAATGGAACGGTTTAGACCTCAGACGTGCTCATCGGTAAATTTAATAAATACAAAATAATGGTGTACCGAGATTACAAAACATTAGGAACACCTGCTCTGTCCATGACATAGACTGACTAGGTGAATCCAGACTAAAGTTGTGATCCCTTATTGATGTCACCTGTTAAATCCACTTCAATCAGTATAGATGAAGGAGAGGAATCAGGTTAAAGAATGATTTGTTCGCCTTGAGACAAATGAGATATGGATTGTGTATGTGTGCAATTCAACCGGGTATTTTAGTAGGTGCCAGGCGCACCAGTTTTACTGTGTCAAGAACTGTAACGCTGCTGGGTTTTTCACGCTCAACAGTTTTGACACAACTGTGGGAAGCATAGGCGTCAACATGAGCCAGCGTCCCTGTGGAACGCGTTCGACACCTTGTAGAGTCCATGTCCCGACAAATTGAGGCTGTTTTGAGGGCAAAAGGGGTGCAACTCAATATTAGGAAGGTGTTCCTAATGTTTTGTACACTCAGTGTATGTTTAAATTAAATATTAAAATTATCAACCAGAGCCATTATATTTTTGTCCATACCTTGATCCAAGATATTCCGTAGATGATTAACGAATTCCTTTGGAATAAAAGGGTGTCCAAAATGATGTTCGGCGGAGAGCGATGCTACCCAAGGCCGTACGCAAAGGAACAAAGCCTGAACGCCTTATAGGAGCAGCTGTGCAGATTCAACGGTCCCAATATAAACTTCCTTGTGCTAGCTAACAGGTTGGACACCACACTCACAACTGTAGAGGGAGAAGGTCGCCCACTGGACAACATTTATATACAGCCCTATCGAAGCAACTGGGCTACAAATGATGCAAAAACATCAACATTTGCGCAACAGTTTATTCCTGCCAACCATGCGGTCCGGGGAATTGGTGATAATTAAACGAAATAATCTCATGTTCTGTACAGAAATATAAGAAGTTAGTAAATTCACTAATAACTATTGCAGTATTTCATTAAGATCACAATAGACAACGCAAATAAGATGCCAGCGTTTATATTTGGGGCATTATGGTTATCTAACTACAACTGTAGTTTAGGCTAATTTACAGCTCTGATTTGGTCTGGTAACTGTGACCCGACAGAGCCAGTGAGTGATCTGACAGTAAGTGAATTGCCCTTTCCCCGTGCGTCCACACAGTGGAGAGGCCGGACCACACTTAGTTACCTCCTGTCTGATAATCCCGTTCATTGGCTAATGCCAGATAAAGAGGCTGGATTGACCTCTGGGGAGGTGTGTGACCAAAACTGTTAAAAAGAGATTACATTGCGAAATCGTTGTCAGGGGAGCCTGTTCATTCTTAAATCCCTAATGGATTTCACATGCAGTCCTTCTCATGTAGCCTGTCGTCGATTTAACATTTCCTAAAATAGTTGCTGATATGTGCACTGTACTTTTTTTTGTTTGGGATAAATAATATATTTCTCACGGGTAATATCCCACCTCTCCATAAAATATTTCATAATGAAAAAAATGAGTGGCCAGGTTTAGGAACATGTTTATCAAAAAGAGTTCAAAGTTCTTGTTTTTGAACCAATGACTGTCAACTTAAAAATAGGAAAGGTGATTTAATAGAACATGAATGTAATGATGTTTCACCATATTTTGCATGACAACATGTTTACATGGGGAAAAATGGGACCACCACACCTGTTATGTGCTTAGATATGTTATTAGACTTGAATTTGGTATATGATCATTCATTAAATAAAACGGACAATTTCACTCCATTATCATTATAGTGGATACACGGTAGGAATGTGTGTGTTCCTTCGCTGTAAAAAGTATGTGAATGATGTTGCCTACTTTCGCACTGTATTTGCCTAGTCAATTCTAGTGTGCTGACCGATGTCTGAACATGCAAGGTTACATCTGTCTGGCATTGGAATGCTGATTTCCCTTTGCATGACATCTCAAACAAGCTGATTTGTCTCTAATCTTTTGACATTTCATGTGTTGTGCTAGACCTGCTTAAGTCAGACATAGAAGACATACACGCCATAGTGAATTTCTTACTGACATACACTTTATTTAAGCAGTTTATATGAGATACGAAAAAATAATTAACTAACAAATCAAATGTTTCTTTTATAAAAACAGTGACATTTTTTTATGGGGTGAGCATTTCACAAATATTAACTTTCTCTTCCAAATTGTACAGTGGTATTCCCCTTGTCAAGAAACAATAAATCAAATTAAATCAACTGGTTTTGTAGAATCTCTCTCAAAATCAACGCACTGCATTGACAGTCGTAAATCACTAGCTACATTTCCATCCGATTGGCGACAGATTTTCACGAGTATATTTGAAAATCTCCATAAAAACAATATGCACATTTTCCCACCAAAGATGTGTTTCCATCAAATATACTTGTTGTGGATAAAAGGCTGCGCGTGATAACATGGCACATAAAATAACTTTTGTGGTTATCATGTTTCAAGGTAAGACCCAGATGCAGACAACGTCGAATTAACAACAGTTTATTAATCCAACAGGGGCAGGCAAAAGACAGGTCAAGGGCAGGCAGGGGTCAGTAATCCAGATAGGTGGGGCAAAGGTACAGGATGGCAGGCAGGCTCAGTGTCAGGGCAGGCAGAAAAGGTCAAAACTGGGAACAATCAAGAGACAGGAACAGAGGGGAAAACGCTGGTAGGCTTGACGAAACCAAACAAACTGGCAACAGACAAACAGAGAATACAGGTATAAATACACAGTGGATAATGGGGAAGATGGGCAACACCTGGAAGGGGGTGGAGACAATCACAAAGACAGGTGAAACAGATCAGGGAATGACAGTATCCCCCCCTCTAGGGGCACCACCTGGAGTCCTACCTGGACGCATACCTGTTTGACCGGGGTGTCAGTGTTGGAAATCCACTATGAAGCCTGGATCCAGGTTGTCCCTGGCGGGGACCCATCACCTCTCCTCCGGGCCATAACCCTCCCAGTCAACCAGGAACTGGAAACCCCTGCCCCGAGGTCAAACCTTCAGGAGACACCTCCCCGTGTATGCCGGTTGGCCGTCGATGAGACGAGGGAGAGGGGTGTGCCTGGAAACAGGAGACAAAGGGCTGTGAGACATGGGTTTAACTCTGCACACATGAAAAGTGGGGTGTATACGAAGGGTACGGGGCAACAGAAGACATCAGAGGGGCATCAGAGGGGCTAATTATTTTAGAGATGGGAAATGGGCAGATAAACCCGGGGGGAAGGTTTGCGGGATTCCACCCGGAAAGGCAGATCTCGGGTCGATATACCTTCTGTCATACCTTCTGCCCAAGATGATACCGGGGAGCCGGGGTCTGATGGCTGATACCCAAGGGAACACTCAAATGGCAGGGAAGGGTGTTGCGGGTGTATGCCACCCACACAAGCTGCTAGCTCCAGGTAGTGGGGTTGGCGGAGATCAGGCAGCGCAGAGTAGTCTCGTGGTCCTTGTTGGCTAGCACCGACTCGCCATTGGACTCGGGGTGGAACCCAGAGGACAGGCTGGCCGACGACCCAATGAGGGTGCAGAACGCCTTCCAGAACCGGGACGAGAACTGAGGACCCCATGTCCACGGGCAGTCCATGGATCCGAAAGACGTGCTGCACCATGAGCTGGGCCATCTCCTTGGCGGGGTAGTTTGGGGAGAGGAATGAAGTGGGTGCTGCGCCTCCCAGACCTGTTTCCCTATACCCCAGCAGAGTGCCGTCACCAGGCACGAGGTAGGAAGGATGGTCTTGGGCTCCAGGGTGGTAACCGTGGGGCTATAGTGGCAAGACAGGGCATCCGGCTTGATGTTCTTGGACCCCGGCCGGTAAGAGAGGGAAAAGTTGAACCAGGTAAACAGCAGGGACCATCTCGCTAGCCTGGAGTTGAGGTGCTTGGCGGTGCGGGGATATTACAGGTTTTTGTGGTTGGTCCACACAGTGAACGGAAGTTCCACCCCTTCAGCCAGTGCCTCCATTCCTCCAACGCAAATCTTCACAGCGAGAAGCTCTCAATTCCCCATATCGTAGTTCCTCTCCGTTGGCATTGAGGTGGCGGGTGAACAAGGCGTAGCGATGCAGCTTAACCTCTTTGGGCTCAAGGGGCAGTATTGAGTAGCCAGATAAAAGGTGCCCATTTCAAAAAGGCCTCGTACTCAATTCTTGCTCGTACAATATGCATATTATTATTACTATTGGATAGAAAACACTCTCTAGTTTCTAAAACCGTTTGAATTATATCTGTGGGTGAAACAGAACTCGACTTAGAGCAATTTTCCTATGTGTATGTCAGAATGCAGAATTTTGCTGGCTGTTCTGAGACCTGTGTATTAATTTGCCTGTCCTCTATTGGTTGAGATGCACTGCATACGCCTTCCACTGGGTGTCAGCGAATAGGGAGAGTTGAAATGGAGTTTCTACGTAGTTCCCAAAGGTTATAAATTGCTTGGAACCGAAATGTCCCATCTTCCCACTCTTCGCTCTGACGCAGGGAGGGTCTTGGCATGTCATGTTAGAAGCTCTTGTTTTAGCTCCTAGTTATATCCGGCTCTGTTTTTATTCGATATAGGTGTTAAAGACATCGTAATGTTGTTATTTTAAACCGAATTATATCAGTTTATGTCAGTATATTGCGATTTTCGGGTATTTATTTTCGTGACGTTGTAGGAAGTTGGGTATCTCTGGCCCACATGGCTATTGTTTACTGCTAATTGCAACGTTGAAGACGACGTTCTCCAACCTAGCAACGATTCTTTTGGACAAAGGACACCTTTCCCAAGATTCTGATGGGAGTTCATCCAAAAGTAAGAACTATTTATGCTGATAATTCATTGTTCTGTTGGAAAAAGTAAAATGCATAAGACGCCATTACTTGCAGTGTAGCCTTGCTTTATCGCACCCTGCATTGCGCAGTAACGTTAATTTTAAAAATGTAATTCAGCGATTGCATTAAGAACTAATTTGTCTTTCAATTGCTGTCCAACCTGTATTTTTTTAGTCAAGTTTATGAATAGTTTTCGATAAGAATAGGTGTCTTTCCAAGATGGCGCCGGACAGATTGCTTGAGTATTTGGACACTATTTTCATTGTATAAGCACGATTTGTGCCGCTAAATATGCACATTTTCGAACAAACTCTATATGCATTGTGTAATATGATGTTACAGGACTGTCATCTGAAGAATTCTGAGAAGGTTAGTGAAAATTAATATATTTTGGTGGTGAATACGTTATCGCTATGTTTGGCTGGAATCAATG